>NC_058083.1:65973552-66294059 GCF_014858855.1 Bufo gargarizans | reverse complement strand
TAACAGCAGTAAACCCAGCGCGGTCTGATCGTGTAGTCGCGCGTTCTTCCTCTACTCCCCGCTGTACTTAACAATTCCCACCATGCCCTGCTGTAGGCTGATGCCGGGAGTTGTAGTTTTGCAACATCTGGAGAGCCTCAGGTTGGCCATCCCTGGCCTAGGGAATGTTGTGTTACCATGGAGACACATCGTTCTGCGTTGGAGCTGCAGACCCAAAACGACATTTTCTAATGATAATCTGTGACCGTTTGGTTTACGACTCATTGTGGAGGGTTCTTCTCATGTTCTCTCTGCCGTCTTCTATGCCAGTGGACAACGAGGAAGCCGTGCTGCTTCATGAGGAGGCCACCATGACCATCGAGGAGCTGCTCACACGTTATGGCCAGAACTGCGGGAAGGGGGCTCGGAATAAGTTGTGTCCACATAATGCAGATAAGACGGACACTGACGACAAGACCACAACTGTTAACGGGGACCTGGAACCAGATGTTAAGTGCAAGAACGGCGAGAAAGAAACCTCCGTGGCAGCAGTCTCCTCATCGGATGAAGGAGGCAGCGGCTCTGGAAGCTCCTCACACCGCAAGGCAGCCAGCGAGGCAGTGTCTTCTTCCACCGGTGAGGCTGGACCTTCCTGTTCCTCCTGCCCCACACAGCCACCAGCTACAGAAAAGTCCAAGTTCTTTGAGGACAGTGAAGAGTCTGAGGCTGAAGATGAGGAGGACGACAGTGAGGTGAGGTTTGGAGAGGGGCAAAATGGGAGGACGGTGGTGATTTGTATGACTGCCGTTGCTGCCGTTCATCCCCAGGAACATGCTGCTGTCCATGGAGAGTAGTGACCCCTTCATCACACTTCCTTCCAACATACATATGACATCAGTTCCAACACGTTTCATGCTCACATTCCACATCTCTGTCTGGATACTGGACGCTTGGAGCCCCCATTAATTAATTTGCCATCTTGCCATGCTTTGTGGTGTCAGCCATGAATATAAAGTGTGGCCCCAGGGCCACGACACTGCCTGGCTTTTTGACTGATCTTGTCTTGTCCCTCAGGAGTGCAGCGAAGAGGAATACAGCAGCGAGGAGGCGGAGAATGAGGAAGACAGCGAGGCTGAGGAGGAGGAGGAGGAGGAGGAAGAGGATGAGGAAGATGAAATGCTTCCTGGCATGGACGGGAAAGAGGAGGTTGGTGGCCGCTTATATTTTATTCACACTGCGTGCTTTACCTTCTCAATGACTAATAGTCGTTAGTGTGGCGCCAGTATAAGCCACACCCCTAGTCATTTTCAGAAACCGCCATCATGTTACATTTATATGGTGGTCAACATTCATAGAGCTCCACGTGTCTGTCTCCCCGCAGCCCGGCTCTGACAGTGGCACCACGGCTGTTGTCGCCCTGATCAGGGGGAAGCAGCTGATTGTGGCTAATGCCGGTGACTCCCGATGTGTTGTGTCTGAGGGAGGCAAAGCCGTGGACATGTCCTACGACCATAAACCAGAGGATGAGCTGGAGCTGGCACGGATTAAGAATGCTGGTGGGAAAGTTACCATGGACGGCAGAGTGAACGGAGGCCTGAACCTGTCAAGGGCCATAGGTAGGCATTGTCCATGGCTATCAGCATGTGGGATACTGACATCAAAACCAGTACAACGGGTCCATGTTACTTCTAGGTGATCACTTCTACAAGAGGAACAGGAACCTCCCCCCGGAGGAGCAGATGATATCCGCTTTACCTGACATCAAGGTGCTGACTTTGAATGAGGAGCACGAGTTCATGGTGATCGCCTGTGATGGAATCTGGTAGGTGCTCAGATTCCAGGAGACATTCAATCAGGCATTGGCCGACACTAATGTGTTCTTCATTTCAGGAATGTCATGAGCAGCCAGGAAGTTGTGGACTTCATCCATGAGAGGATCAGCCAGCATGATCAGAGTGGGGAACCAGTGAACCTCTCGTCTATAGTGGAAGAGGTGAGGGATCCGAGAGGAGCTATGTTCCTGGAGTGACTCTAGATCACTGGTCAGGACACGGATTTGTCTGTACTTTGTGGATGACATAATGGTGGATTATGGGTCAGATCATGGAGTTTGCTATACTATGTGGATGGATTGATGGGGTTGGATCATGGAGTTGGCTCTGCTATGTGGACAAGATGATGGGTGATTGGTCAGATCATGGAGTTAGGTGTACTGTGTGTGCTGGATGGTGGTTAATGATGGGTCAGATCATGCAGTCGGCTGTACTGTGTGGACAGGATAATGGTAGATGATGGGTGGAGTCACTGAGATGGCTGTACTGTTTTGGACTTGGTTGATGACAGGTTAGATCATAAAGTTAGCTGTACTGTGTGGGCAGGATGGTGGTTGATAGGTTGGGTCATGGAATTAGCTGTACTGTGTGAACAGATGGTGGTTGGTGATGAGTCAGATGATTGATTTGGCTGTACTGTGTGGAAAGGATGATTGTAGATGATGGGTTGTCATAAGATGGCTGTATTCTGTGGACAGGATGATTTTTATAGTGTTTTTATTTTTTTTTCTATGTTTCATTTAATTATTGATGATCGATGTACAAACCAGTTGTAGCCGCCGGATGGTGCTCATGTGCAGGGGAGCAATTACTTTATGTATAGTTTTGTAATCATTGGTTAATGGAGTTGGTTGTGCTATGTGGACTTGATGATGGTTGATGGGTCAGATCGTGGACTTGGCTGTGCTATGTGGACTTGATGATGGTTGATGGGTCAGATCGTGGACTTGGCTGTGCTATGTGGACGTGATGATGGTTGATGGGTCGGATCATGGACTTGGCTGTGCTATGTGGACTTGATGATGGTTGATGGGTCGAATCATGGACTTGGCTGTGCTATGTGGACTTGATGATGGTTGATGGGTCAGATCGTGGACTTGGCTGTGCTATGTGGACTTGATGATGGTTGATGGGTCAGATCGTGGACTTGGCTGTGCTATGTGGACTTGATGATGGTTGATGGGTCAGATCGTGGACTTGGCTGTGCTATGTGGACGTGATGATGGTTGATGGGTCGGATCGTGGACTTGGCTGTGCTATGTGGACTTGATGATTGTTGATGGGTCAGATCGTGGACTTGGCTGTGCTATGTGGACGTGATGATGGTTGATGGGTCGGATCATGGACTTGGCTGTGCTATGTGGACGTGATGATGGTTGATGGGTCGGATCATGGACTTGGCTGTGCTACGTGGACGTGATGATGGTTGATGGGTCGGATCATGAAGTTGGTTGTGCTATGTGGATGTGATGATGGTTGATGGACAGATATATCACAGACTTCACTGTAATATGTTTGGGGTAAAGGCTGCACTGGAAGAACATGTGTATTTAGGTTATTGATGGGAGTCTCGTTTCCAGCTCTTGGACCAGTGCTTGGCTCCAGACACCTCTGGGGATGGAACAGGATGTGACAACATGACCTGCATCATTGTCCGCTTCCAGCCGTATTCTCACAGTAGTGCCGAAGGCAGCAAGCGAAAACTGGAAGTTGTGGAGGCAGTGACTGAGAACTGCAATGACGGCAGCAAGAAGGCAAAGACAGACTAGTCGCCGACCCACTGCTGCCCACATTGGACTTTGACCTAACGATCTTCAGACTTTTACGAGTATTGTCAGTTTTGTTTTTTTGTTCTTTTTTTTTTTTTATTATTGATGATCGATGTACAAACCTGTTGAGTTGTAGCTGCCGGATGGTGCTCGTGTGTGGGGTGGGGGAGGGGGGGGGGGGGGGGAGAAGCTATCACTTTGTGTATAATTTTGTAATCATTCCATGACCCCTGTTCCTTCAGCCCCTGGAACCTGTGGAAGAATTTTAACAAGGCTTTTTATAAATGAGTGTGTTGCCTGGCTCACTGTGGTTGGGTGGAGCAGTCACTGGGGTTGGTTTGCACTATATACAGTCCGTCTGATTTTGGGTGTCATCTCCCGGGTAGGGACTATGGCAAATATTAAATGGTTAATCAGACCTGTGTGTTTACAACCGTTCATAACCTAAAAACTGCAGACTCTAAAATACAACTGCACACAACCATTTGATATACGAGGGGATGAGAGAGCTACACCATTGACATGGAGTGCTCTGCTCCTCTATAGTGTCACCTCCAGCCTCACTGCTGCCTCTCCTGACCTTCATGTACCCCTGTATGTGACCTCCACCCTCACCGCTGCTTCTCCTGACCTTCATGTACTCCTGTATGTGACCTCCACCCTCACCGCTGCTTCTCCTGACCTTCATGTACTCCTGTATGTGACCTCCACCCTCACTGCTGCTTCTCCTAACCTCCATGTACTCCTGTATGTGACCTCCACCCTCACCGCTGCTTCTCCTAACCTCCCATGTACTCCTGTATGTGACCTCCACCCTCACCGCTGCTTCTCCTAACCTCACATATGCCTCTGCCTTCATTACTGCTTGGCCTCACTGCCGCCTCTCCCGACCACCCTATATTCCTCCTGGCCTCACTGCCGCCTCTCCCGACCACCCTATATTCCTCCTGGCCTCACTGCCGCCTCTCCCGACCACCCTATATTCCTCCTGGCCTCACTGCCGCCTCTCCCGACCACCCTATATTCCTCCTGGCCTCACCGCCACCTGTCCTGACCGCCCTATCTTTCTCTGGCCTCACCGCCACCTGTCCTGACCGCCCTATCTTTCTCTGGCCTCACCGCCACCTGTCCTGACCGCCCTATCTTTCTCTGGCCTCACCGCCACCTGTCCTGACCGCCCTATCTTTCTCTGGCCTCACCGCCACCTGTCCTGACCGCCCTAACCACCTTGTATTCCTGATCACTCACTTTGTGGTTAATTTTCTCCCTAGGTGTTTTTTATATATTCATGCGCCAGGATTTTGCTAGTCCTCTTGGCTCACAGATACAGAATTCCACTGTGTGACTGATACCGAAGGGACATTTCCCAGAGAGCCGATTACTGCTGACCGTAACACTCAGTCTCTGTGCCTCCATAGATGTGAGCATTTTATAGTCTTGGATAACCCCTTTAAGCCAAAACATTTTTTCCACTTCACCACCATGATGGCCCAGAGAGATTGACCCCTGACCTCTGTAGGGGCAGGAACAGAGATAGGTTTAAAAGGACCCCTCCCACCACCCATTCACCAGTGTGTTCCTGCCCCTATAGCGGCCAGGACAGAGAAAAGTCCTCTCTGGCTTCAGGGAGGTGAAGTGGACCTCGTTTTTTATTTTCAAAAGTACCTGGGTGACCGCATTGGCGGTCCTTGTGGCCTCCCTTACGGGTCCATCATCCTAGGTAAGCGTCCCCTGCTCTCCGGCGGACTAGTTCCAAAGCTGGCAGGGTGACGCCGGGGTCACGCTCCCTACATGTGGGAAGCCTGCCCTGAGCTGCCGCAGGTCGCCTACCTCCTTGTGGGGGAGCCGACCGGAAGGACGCTCTGCATAGTCGCGCGCGTCTGACGTCACTTCCGGGTTGCCGGCGAAACCCGGAAGTAGACGGGGCCTCTCAATAAAGCGCTCCCAGCACTCTTTCCCGCGGCGTTCTCTGCATCGATCGCTCACCAGACATGTCGGACCAGGAGAGGGAGAAAGAGCCGCAGCAAAAGGAGCCACAGCTGAAGGAGCAGACCGCTTCAGAGCGCCCCTGCGTGAGTAGCCCACCTGGGCAGCTGGCAGCTTCACAGACGAGGGGGGGGGTCCTGTATGTGTGCACACCCTTGTGTATTCACTGTTCCTTCTCCCTGGGGGTCTGCGGGTATACTGCACTAAGTTATGCTCCTATACCTGACTGGCATAATTAATGGGCTGCCTCTCTCACTTTAGGCCAAACTACCTTTAAAAAAGTCAAAGAAGACCGCCAGATGCCTCCAGTGCTCCGTCCGGCTTCCTGAGGGCTATACAAAAAAACTTTGCTTGGATTGCATCGCTAAAATAGTGAGAGAGGAACAGCCCTCAATTATGCAGGAGTTCAGATCCATGATTCAGGAAGAGGTTAAGTCTTCCCTGACCTCCCTCCGCGAGGATATCCGGGGGTCTCGCCCCTCTAAACGACCCAGAATGGTGGATATTTCTGACTCAGAGGATTTAGAGGACAATGCCTCATCCCCTAGAAAAGAGGACGAGGACCCCCTATCTGAGGGCGAGATCGTTGAGGACACTAAGAAATATTTCTTTACCTCCAGCGAGATGAGTGACCTTTTTAAAGGCCGTCAGGGATACCATGGGGGTGGAGGATATCCAGCAACCCCATACAATTCAGGAGGAGATGTTTGGTGGATTGAAGGTCAAACGCTCCAGGGTCTTCCCCATAAACGAAAACGTTAAGGAAATGGTGATGGATGAATGGGCCCATCCTGAAAAGAAACTGGGAATTTCCAAGGAGTTCAGGAACCGCCTTGTGTTTGACCCGTCAGATTCTAAGATTTTTGATGAGGTTCCTAGAATTGATGTCCAGGTAGCCAAGGTTAATAAAAAAACCTCACTTCCATTTGAGGATTCCTGTCAGTTAAGGGACACTATGGAAAGGAAGGCTGACAGTTTGTTAAAAAAGTCTTGGGAGGCAGCAATGTTTAGCGTCAGGACTAACATAGCTGCTACTTCAGTCGCCAGGTCTATGTACCTATGGCTGAATGAACTAGAAAATCATCTAGTTAACAGGACATCTAGGGACCAGATTCTCGATACTATTCCCCTACTAAAATCTGCCACAGGCTTTCTGGCGGATGCCTCCGCAGAGACTATTAGGTTCTCAGCCAAGGACGCCGCTTTGTCCAATGCTGCCCGACGGGCACTTTGGATGAAATCTTGGTCGGGGGACATCTCTTCCAAGATGAAGTTATGTTCTATAGCCTTCTCAGGGGAATACGTGTTCGGTCCTGTTCTGGACAGGATCCTTGAGAAGGCTACAGATAAAAAAAGGGGTTCCCTGAAGAGAAGACCGCTAAAAGGAAGACTTCCTTTCGTGGTCAATTTTCCCAGAATAGCTCCTTTCGTGGCAGGGGTAAAACCGGACGTTGGAGTTTCCCAAAAGGGGGGAGGGGTAGAGGTTTCCTCCTTAATCCCCAAAACAAGGGAGGTGAGAAGCAGTGACGCCAGGATAGGGGGAAGACTATCCCAGTTTTTTGCTCAGTGGCAACAGACTTCTTCCAGCCCCTGGGCTCAAAATCTTGTCAGAATCGGTTACAGGATAGAGTTATCTTCCCCCCCTCCAAATGTGTTTCTGGTTTCTCACCACCCATCTCCTTGTCAGCTCAGCCAGATCTGGAAGGAGGTTCAGAATCTCCGGGACTTAGGAGTGGTGATTCCTGTTCCCGAGCTTCAGCGGGGGCAGGGTTTCTACTCCAGCCTTTTCTTGGTAAAGAAACCCGGGGGTTCCTTCCGTATGATCATAAACCTCAAAAGGCTAAACAAATTCGTTACCTACAAAAAATTCAAGATGGAATCCCTAAATTCCACCATTCCTTTAATTCAAAAAAATGCGTCCCTCTGTACAATCGACTTAAAGGACGCATACTATCATGTTCCTATTCACCTCCAGTCTCAAAGATTCCTGCGATTCGCAATAAGGGATCACAGAGGGTCTGTTCACCACTTCCAGTTCGTGGCTCTCCCCTTTGGGCTGGCATCAGCCCCAAGGATTTTCACGAAACTGGTGGTGGAGATGGTCGCCTCCCTGAGACCTCAGGGGGTGACGGTCGTCCCGTATTTAGACGATTTTCTACTAATTTCCAACTCTGTGGATCAGTCCATAGCAGACCGAGACATCTTCTGCTCCCTTCTGACATCCCTGGGGTGGGTGATAAACCTAAAAAAGTCATCCCTAGTTCCAAATACCAGGGTAAAATTCCTGGGGGTCCTGTTAGATTCAGAAAAACTAACAACCTTTCTCCCAGCAGAAAGAATCCAGAACCTGCAGTCGGCTATCAGAGCCTTCCTAGGACGTCGATCCTTCTCGTGCAGAGAAGCGATGAGTCTCTTAGGTCAGATGACAGCCTGCATAGTAGCAGTCCCTTGGTGCCAGGCCCATTACAGAACCCTTCAGTCCTGGCTTCTCAGGAAGTGGGACAGGAACCTATCTTCTTTGGACAAGAAAATCCTGATCCCGGGCCACATAAAATCCTCAGTACGGTGGTGGCTTCAAACAAAAAACCTAACGAAGGGCATGGCCTGGTTCAGAACCCCAGCAGTGCTTATCCATACCGACGCCAGCGTAAAGGGGTGGGGCGCAAAAATTGCTTCCGACCTCTACCAGGGAGACTGGCCTCAAAGTATTGCAGCCCAGTCTTCAAACTACAGGGAGCTCAGGGCAGTTTGGGAGACAATACAGGTAGCCGCTCCAAAATTAAGAAACCAACATATAAAGGTCTATTCAGACAATGTAACGACCGTGTCCTACCTCAAACATCAGGGGGGCACACGATCTCAGAAGCTAGAAAGTCTGTCCAAAAAGATATTCCTCTGGGGGGAAAAGAACGTAAAGTCGATATCTGCAATTCATTTAAAAGGAAGCCTAAACTGTGCAGCAGACTTCCTCAGCAGGACTACCATAGACCAGGGGGAATGGTCTTTAAACAGGGACGTCTTCAATCTGATTGTCCAGAGGTGGGGCCTCCCTCTGGTAGACCTATTTGCTACAAGAATAAACGCAAAGGTATCAACCTTTTGCTCCCTAAACCCAAGGGACAGGCCCCTAGCGATCGACGCCTTCTCCCTACACTGGAACTGGGACATTGCATATGCCTTCCCTCCGTTCCCATTAATCCCAAAAGTCCTCCAGAAAATCATCAGGGACAGAGCCAGAGTAATCTTGGTCACTCCGTACTGGCCCAAGAGGAGCTGGTTCTCAATTCTAACCAAACTCTCCTCTCAGGAAGCTTTTATTCTCCCAAGGAGGAAGGATATCCTGATCCAGGGGCCGGTTCTCCATCCCCATCCGGAAATCTTCAGTCTCTCGGCTTGGATCCTGAGTCCAACCTTCTAAGACGTAGAGGTCTCTCTGAGGGGGTTATTTCTACCTTGAAAGCCAGCAGAAAGAAGGTGACAAACGCCATTTATTTAAAGATCTGGAAGAGGTTCTGCACCTGGTCGGGCGACAAAGCCCCAGATCAAACCAGACCGAATATACTGAAGATTTTGGATTTCCTGCAGAAGGGCCTAGAGTCGGGGTTAAGTCCTTCTACCCTTAGAGTCCAGGTCTCAGCACTTAGTGCATATTTTGATTCCGAACTAGCCAACCATAGATGGATCCAAAGATTCCTGAGATCTGCAGCCAGACTAAGACCTTCTCTCAAATCAAAGGTGCCTACCTGGGACTTAAACACCGTCCTTAACGGACTCACAGGTCCGCCTTACGAACCCCTGGACTCAAGTTCTCTGAAGCATCTTTCCCAGAAGGCGGCCTTTCTTATTGCTATAACATCAGCAAAAAGATTGAGCGAGATCCAAGCATTGTCAATAAGACAACCATACCTCACAATTCAGGACGACCGTGTCACCTTGAGGCTAGACCCGACGTTTTTACCAAAAGTAGTAACCGACTTCCATAGGAACCAGGAGATCATTCTTCCCTCCTTCTGTGAAAACCCTAAGAATTCTGGAGAAGAACGCTTCCATACCCTGGACGTTAAACGAACAGTGCTAAAGTACCTAGAGGTCACTAGAAACCTGAGGAAAGTGGACAACTTACTAGTGCTATTTTGCGGTAAAAATAAGGGGAAGGCAGCTTCCAGATCTACCATTGCCCGGATGGGTAAAACAGACTATTACAGACTGCTACAGGATCGAGGGCATCAGTTGTCCAGAGGTCATTCGGGCTCACTCTACGAGAGCCATGTCGGCCTCTTTTGCTGAAAGAGCAGGAGCTTCCCTAGACCAAATATGCCGGGCTGCAACCTGGTCTAGTGTAAATACCTTCACTAAACATTACAGACTTGAGTTATCAAGGTCCTCTGACCTGGCTTTTGGTCGCAAGGTCCTTCAGGCCGTTGCCCCACCCTAAGACGTATATAATTTGTTATGTCTCTCTGGGCCGTCATGGTGGTGAAGTGGAAAGCCGGAATTAGACTTACCGGTAATTCATTTTCCACGAATCCACCATGACGGCATGATATCCCACCCTGAAAATACATTTTACTCCAAAATTTGGTATGAACTTAATACCAAAAAAAAAACAAAAAAACAAAAAACACTTTGTGATTTTTCACTCATTAACTGGTGATTGTGGCACTATAATCTGGAACTCACTGGTGAATGGTGGTGGGAGGGGTCCTTTTAAACCTATCTCTGTTCCTGCCCCTACAGAGGTCAGGGGTCAATCTCTCTGGGCCGTCATGGTGGATTCGTGGAAAATGAATTACCGGTAAGTCTAATTCCGGCTTTTCTTTTCATCTTTTACATTTACAAAATTATAAAATGGGAAAAGGGCCTGAAGCAAAACTTTTGGCCCCTGCATGGTTAGTGCTTAGTAACACCCTCTTTTAACAAGCTTCTAAATGCTTTTTGTAGCAGGCAAGAGTCTTTCAGTTCTTGTTTGAGGGACTTTTCCCCCATTCTTCTTGCAGACATCTTCCAGTTGTGTGAGATTCCTGGGCTGTCTTGCATTCCCTGCTCTTCTGGGGTCTATCCACAGATTTTCAATGAAGTTCAGATCAGGGGGCTGTGAGGGCCACGGTAAAACCTTCAGCAGATGAAGGGACTGTGAGGGCCAAGGTAAAAGCTTCAGCAGATCAGGGGACTGTGAGGGCCACGGTAAAAGCTTCAGCAGATCAGGGGACTGTGAGGGCCTAGGTAAAAGCTTCAGCAGATCAGGGGACTGTGAGGGCCACGGTAAAAGCTTCAGCAGATCAGGGGACTGTGAGGGCCACGGTAAAAGCTTCAGCAGATCAGGGGACTGTGAGGGCCACGGTAAAAGCTTCAGCAGATCAGGGGACTGTGAGGGCCAAGGTAAAAGCTTCTGCAGATCAGGGGATTGTGAGGGCCACGGTAAAAGCTTCAGCTTGCGCCTTTTGAGGTTGTCTATTGTGGATTTTGAGGTGGGTTTAGGATCTATCCGTTTGTAGAAGCCATCCTCTTTTCACCTTCACCTTTTTTTATAAGCTGGTGTTATGTTTTCTTCCAGAATGTGGTGGAATTTCATTGGATCCATTTTTCCCATGGCTGCAAGACAACCCCAATGCATGATTGATCCACCCCATGCTTAATGGTTGGAGAGGGGTTCTTTTCATGAAATTCTGTGCCTTTTTTTCTCCAAACATACCTTTGCTTATTGTGGACAAAGAGTTCTCTTTTATCCTCATCGGTTCACAGGATTTGTTTCCAAAATACATCGGGCTTGTTTAGACGTTCTTTTGCAAACTTCTGATGCGGAGTTTTGTGGTGAGGACACAAGAAAAGTTTTCTTCTGATGACTGTTCTGTGAAGGCCACATTTGTCAAGGTGTAGCTGAACAGCAGAACAATGTACCAAAACTCTAGACTCTGCTAAATCTTCCTGAAGGTCTTTTATAGTCAAGCGGGGGTTCTGATTTGACTTTCTAGCAATCTTACGTGCAGCTGTCTCTGAAATTTGTCTTGATCTTCCAGACCTTCTCTTGACCTCCACTGTTCCTGGTAACTGCCATTTCTTATTTACATTCCGAACTTATGAAAATGAAACTTGAGAACGCTTTATTCCCTAAACGGCAGCACAACTGCGGTATTACTGCCCCTGCGGACAATCAGGACAGGTGGAAATGTTATTAATTAAATCAAATAAAGTGGTAATTACCAGATAGGCCCCTATAAAGCCCTCCTCCAACACACATCCTGTGCGATTTTCTTTTCTTTCCCCTCTTGCGGACAGAAGGGACGGGTGGTGGTCTCTGAGACCAGGATCTCTACTTTTTTTATTTTTTTTATTTATCCTGCAGCGCGGTTCCTCTCGCTACGTTCTCCCCCCCCCCCACTTTTACCTTTAGCTGTCCGTTCCAGTAACAGACAAGCTCTTAGGTACAGCCTTAGTGCAGTAGAGGAAATTACCTTCCTGCGCCTCTGTCGTCGGTGTATCCAGCTTCCAGGAGAAGCTTCACTTCTGCGCTCTGCGCCCCCTGCTGGTCGGAGGAGGCTGCACTTAACCGGCCGCTCTCAGCGGCGCGAGGGGGAGAGGGTTTAGGAAACTGCCAAACTTCTGGTCCAGCTTTGGACCGGAAGCATTGCTGTAGAATTAGTTAGATTTTTCCTGGTAGAAAACACTGTTTTCTGTACTTTCACTCCGTTTTACAACATAAGAGTCTCTTTCTCCTATTACTCGGATGTATTAAAAAAAAAAAAAAAGGGGGGTGTAAGAATTAGGTCCCCTCCCCTCTTGGCTATGTAAGAAGCGCTTTTCCTTCGGCTGTCTCTCTGGTCTGAGAGTTGCTGACACTGTACTGCTAACACGGTTGCGCACGCGCAGGATCCTCAGATGTCGCTACCTGCGATTTCTTCAGCCGCCGCGGCTACTGCTGCTAACCACTTCAGCCTGAGACGTCTTCTCCGGGCTCCGGGAAGGTGTCCTCTTCTGGAAGGATGTCCGCCTCCAAGCGCAGGCACTTGTCATGTTGGGGCTGTGGCACCCTGCTGCCTGACGACCATCTTTATTATTATAGGGGCAGTGTATGGGGTGTTATTATTATAGGGGCAGTGTATGGGGTGTTATTATTATAGGGGCAGTGTATGGGGTGTTATTATTATAGGGGCAGTGTATGGGGTGTTATTATAGGGGCAGTGTATGGGGTGTTAGTGTTAGTACAGGGGCAGTGTATGGGGTGTTAGTGTCATTACAGGGGCAGTGTATGGGGTGTTATTATTATAGGGGCAGTGTATGGGGTGTTATTATTATAGGGGCAGTGTATGGTGTGTTATTATTATAGGGGCAGTGTATGGGGTGTTATTATTATAGGGGCAGTGTATGGGGTGTTATTATTATAGGGCAGTGTATGGGGTGTTATTATAGGGGCAGTGTATGGGGTGTTATTATAGGGGCAGTGTATGGAGTGTTAGTGTTATTATAGGGGCAGTGTATGGGGTGTTATTATTATAGGGGCAGTGTATGGGGTGTTATTATTATAGGGGCAGTGTATGGGGTGTTATTATTATAGGGGCAGTGTATGGGGTGTTATTATTATAGGGGCAGTGTATGGGGTGTTATTATTATAGGGGCAGTGTATGGGGTATTATTACAGGGGCAGTGTATGGGGTGTTATTACAGGGGCATTGTATGGGGTGTTATTACAGGGGCAGTGTATGGAGTGTTATTACAGGGGCAGTGTATGGAGTGTTATTACAGGGGCAGTGTATGGAGTGTTATTACAGGGGCAGTGTATGGAGTGTTATTACAGGGGCAGTGTATGGAGTGTTATTACAGGGGCAGTGTATGGAGTGTTATTACAGGGGCAGTGTATGGAGTGTTAGTGTTATTATAGGGGCAGTGTATGGAGTGTTAGTGTTATTATAGGGGCAGTGTATGGGGTGTTATTACAGGGGCAGTGTATGGGGTGTTAGTGTTATTACAGGGGCAGTGTATGGAGTGTTAGTGTTATTACAGGGGCAGTGTATGGGGTGTTATTACAGGGGCAGTGTATGGGGTGTTATTACAGGGGCAGTGTATGGGGTGTTATTACAGGGGCAGTGTATGGGGTGTTATTACAGGGGCAGTGTATGGGGTGTTATTACAGGGGCAGTGTATGGGGTATTATTATAGGGGCAGTGTATGGGGTGTTGGTGGTATTACAGGGGCAGTGTATGGGGTGTTGGTGGTATTACAGGGGCAGTGTATGGGGTTTTGGTGGTATTACAGGGGCAGTGTATGGGGTGTTGGTGGTATTACAGGGGCAGTGTATGGGGTGTTGGTGGTATTACAGGGGCAGTGTATGGGGTGTTGGTGGTATTACAGGGGCAGTGTATGGGGTGTTGTTATTACAGGGGCAGCGTATGGGGTGTTATTACAGGGGCAGTGTATGGGGTGTTATTATTACAGGGGCAGCGTATGGGGTGTTAGTGTTATTACAGGGGCAGCGTATGGGGTGTTAGTGTTATTACAGGGGCAGCGTATGGGGTGTTATTACAGGGGCAGTGTATGGGGTGTTAGTGTTATTACAGGGGCAGTGTATGGAGTGTTAGTGTTATTACAGGGGCAGCGTATGGGGTGTTATTACAGGGGCAGTGTATGGGGTGTTATTACAGGGGCAGTGTATGGAGTGTTAGTGTTATTACAGGGGCAGTGTATGGGGTGTTATTACAGGGGCAGTGTATGGAGTGTTAGTGTTATTACAGGGGCAGTGTATGGGGTGTTATTATTACAGGGGCAGTGTATGGGGTGTTATTATTACAGTGGCAGCGTATGGGGTGTTATTATTACAGGGGCAGCGTATGGGGTGTTGTTATTACAGGGGCAGCGTATGGGTGTTATTACAGGGGCAGCGTATGGGGTGTTATTACAGGGAAAGTGTATGGAGTGTTAGTGTTATTACAGGGGCAGTGTATGGGGTGTTATTACAGGGGCAGTGTATGGAGTGTTAGTGTTATTACAGGGGCAGTGTATGGGGTGTTATTACAGGGGCAGTGTATGGAGTGTTAGTGTTATCACAGGGGCAGTGTATGGGGTGTTATCACAGGGGCAGTGTATGGGGTGTTGGTGTTATCACAGGGGCAGTGTATGGGGTGTTGTTATTACAGGGGCAGTGTATGGGGTGTTGGTGTTATTACAGTGGCAGCGTATGGGGTGTTATTATTACAGGGGCAGCGTATGGGGTGTTATTATTACAGTGGCAGCGTATGGGGTGTTATTATTACAGGGGCAGCGTATGGGGTGTTATTATTACAGTGGCAGCGTATGGGGTGTTGTTATTACAGGGGCAGCGTATGGGGTGTTGTTATTACAGGGGCAGTGTATGGGGGGGGGCAGTGTATGGGGTGTTAGTGTTATTACAGGGGCAGCGTATGGGGTGTTGTTATTACAGGGGCAGCGTATGGGGTGTTGTTATTACAGGGGCAGCGTATGGGGTGTTGTTATTACAGGGGCAGCGTATGGGGTGTTGTTATTACAGGGGCAGCGTATGGGGTGTTTGTTATTACAGGGGCAGCGTATGGGGTGTTGTTATTACAGGGGCAGCGTATGGGGTGTTATTACAGGGGCAGCGTATGGGGTGTTATTACAGGGGCAGCGTATGGGGTGTTATTACAGGGGCAGTGTATGGGGTGTTAGTGTTATTACAGGGGCAGCGTATGGGGTGTTGTTATTACAGGGGCAGCGTAAGGGGTGTTATTACAGGGGCAGCGTATGGGGTGTTATTACAGGGGCAGCGTATGGGGTGTTATTACAGGGGCAGTGTATGGGGTGTTATTACAGGGGCAGTGTATGGAGTGTTAGTGTTATTACAGGGGCAGTGTATGGGGTGTTATTATTACAGGGGCAGCGTATGGGGTGTTATTATTACAGGGGCAGCGTATGGGGTGTTATTATTACAGTGGCAGCGTATGGGGTGTTATTATTACAGGGGCAGCGTATGGGGTGTTATCACAGGGGCAGTGTATGGGGTGTTATCACAGGGGCAGTGTATGGGGTGTTGGTGTTATCACAGGGGCAGTGTATGGGGTGTTGTTATTACAGGGGCAGTGTATGGGGTGTTGGTGTTATTACAGTGGCAGCGTATGGGGTGTTATTATTACAGGGGCAGCGTATGGGGTGTTATTATTACAGTGGCAGCGTATGGGGTGTTATTATTACAGTGGCAGCGTATGGGGTGTTATTATTACAGGGGCAGCGTATGGGGTGTTATTATTACAGTGGCAGCGTATGGGGTGTTGTTATTACAGGGGCAGCGTATGGGGTGTTATTACAGGGGCAGCGTATGGGGTGTTATTACAGGGGCAGTGTATGGGGTGTTATCACAGGGGCAGTGTATGGGGTGTTGGTGTTATCACAGGGGCAGTGTATGGGGTGTTGGTGTTATCACAGGGGCAGTGTATGGGGTGTTGGTGTTATCACAGGGGCAGTGTATGGGGTGTTATTATTACAGGGGCAGCGTATGGGGTGTTATTATTACAGGGGCAGCGTATGGGGTGTTATTATTACAGTGGCAGCGTATGGGGTGTTATTATTACAGTGGCAGCGTATGGGGTGTTGTTATTACCGGGGCAGCGTATGGGGTGTTGTTATTACAGGGGCAGTGTATGGGGGGGGGCAGTGTATGGGGTGTTAGTGTTATTACAGGGGCAGCGTATGGGGTGTTGTTTTTACAGGGGCAGTGTATGGGGTGTTGTCATTACAGGGGCAGTGTATGGGGTGTTGTCATTACAGGGGCAGTGTATGGGGTGTTATTATTACAGGGGCAGCGTATGGGGTGTTATTATTACAGGGGCAGCGTATGGGGTGTTATTATTACAGGGGCAGCGTATGGGGTGTTATCACAGGGGCAGTGTATGGGGTGTTGGTGTTATCACAGGGGCAGTGTATGGGGTGTTGGTGTTATCACAGGGGCAGTGTATGGGGTGTTGGTGTTATTACAGGGGCAGTGTATGGGGTGTTATTATTACAGGGGCAGCGTATGGGGTGTTATTATTACAGGGGCAGCGTATGGGGTGTTGTTATTACAGGGGCAGCGTATGGGGTGTTGTTATTACAGGGGCAGCGTATGGGGTGTTGTTATTACAGGGGCAGCGTATGGGGTGTTGTTATTACAGGGGCAGCGTATGGGGTGTTGTTATTACAGGGGCAGCGTATGGGGTGTTGTTATTACAGGGGCAGCGTATGGGGTGTTGTTATTACAGGGGCAGTGTATGGGGGGGGGGCAGTGTATGGGGGGGGGGGCAGTGTATGGGGGGGGGGCAGTGTATGGGGGGGGGGCAGTGTATGGGGTGTTGTTATTACAGGGGCAGTGTATGGGGGGGGGGGCAGTGTATGGGGTGTTAGTGTTATTACAGGGGCAGCGTATGGGGTGTTGTTTTTACAGGGGCAGTGTATGGGGTGTTGTCATTACAGGGGCAGCGTATGGGGTGTTGTCATTACAGGGGCAGTGTATGGGGTGTTATTATTACAGGGGCAGTGTATGGGGTGTTATTATTACAGGGGCAGCGTATGGGGTGTTATTATTACAGGGGCAGCGTATGGGGTGTTATCACAGGGGCAGTGTATGGGGTGTTGGTGTTATCACAGGGGCAGTGTATGGGGGGTGTTATTATAGGGGCAGTGTATGGGGTGTTGGTGTTATCACAGGGGCAGTGTATGGGGTGTTGGTGTTATTACAGGGGCAGTGTATGGGGTGTTATTATTACAGGGGCAGCGTATGGGGTGTTATTATTACAGGGGCAGCGTATGGGGTGTTGTTATTACAGGGGCAGCGTATGGGGTGTTGTTATTACAGGGGCAGCGTATGGGGTGTTGTTATTACAGGGCAGCGTATGGGGTGTTGTTATTACAGGGGCAGCGTATGGGGTGTTTGTTATTACAGGGGCAGCGTATGGGGTGTTGTTATTACAGGGGCAGTGTATGGGGGGGGGGCAGTGTATGGGGGGGGGGCAGTGTATGGGGGGGGGCAGTGTATGGGGGGGGGGCAGTGTATGGGGGGGGGCAGTGTATGGGGTGTTAGTGTTATTACAGGGGCAGCGTATGGGGTGTTGTTTTTACAGGGGCAGCGTATGGGGTGTTGTTTTTACAGGGGCAGTGTATGGGGTGTTGTCATTACAGGGGCAGTGTATGGGGTGTTGTCATTACAGGGGCAGTGTATGGGGTGTTGTCATTACAGGGGCAGTGTATGGGGTGTTATTATATGAGCCCCTAGACTCATATAACCTTTGTGCATTGCTATTTCGTCACTCTTGAATCATCATGACGTCACTGCTATAAGGGGCGGAGCTTCATATAGACCGTTGTACAGCGCTAAAGAGAGGTTGTGGCCTCAGCCACCAATCACGTCACAGTTCTGTTGGTTACCAGGGTGATGAGCCGGTTGCTATGGCATCTAGTGCCTCTGTTCGTACTCGCCAGGGGGGCAGCCATTACCGGGTGTGGAGCCCTAAGGAACTACATCTCCCAGCATTCCTCGGGCCAGCACCGGAAGTCAGCGCTACGCAGCGGAAGTGACGAGAATACTCTTTCCGGCCGGAAACATGAGGGTGCCCAACTGAAGACTGCACACCGGAAATACCGAGAGCGGCGCCGGAAGTACCGGGGGAGGGAGGAGCCATGCCGAGGAGAAAGCAGTCCAACCCCCAGCCGGTGAAATGTGAGGGCCCCGCCGGTGTCTGTGTGTGGAAGTGTGCAGCCCGTGCCCTGCCGTGTACCCCAAAATATACTCCCCATATCCGGCTGTGTACCCCAAAATATACTGCCCCCTTTCCTGCTGTGTACCCCCATATATACACCCGTCCTGTGTACCCCCATATATACACCCCCTGTCCTGCCGTGTACCCCCATATATACACCCGTCCTGTGTACCCCCATATATACACCCCCTGTCCTGCTGTGTACCCCCATATATACGCCCCCTGGCCTGCTGTGTACCCCCATATATACACCCGTCCTGTGTACCCCCATATATACACCCCCTGTCCTGCCGTGTACCCCCATATATACACCCCCTGTCCTGCCGTGTACCCCCATATATACACCCGTCCTGTGTACCCCCATATATACGCCCCCTGTCCTGCTGTGTACCCCCATATATACACCCTGTGTCCTGCTGTGTACCCCCATATATACACCCCGTGTCCTGCTGTGTACCCCCATATATACACCCCGTGTCCTGCTGTGTACCCCCATTTATACACCCCGTGTCCTGCTGTGTACCCCCATTTATACACCCTGTGTCCTGCTGTGTACCCCCATTTATACACCCCGTGTCCTGCTGTGTACCCCCATTTATACACCCCCTGTCCTGCTGTGTACCCCCATATATACTCCCCGTGTCCTGCTGTGTACCCCCGTATATACACCCCCTGTCCTGCTGTGTACCCCCATATATATACACCCCGTGTCCTGCTGTGTACCCCCGTATATATATATATATATATATATATACACACCCCCTGTCCTGCTGTGTACCCCCATATATACTCCCCGTGTCCTGCTGTGTACCCCCATATATACACCCCGTTGTCCTGCTGTGTACCCCCATATATACTCCCCGTGTCCTGCTGTGTACCCCCGTATATATATATACACCCCCTGTCCTGCCGTGTACCCCCATATATACACCCCTGTCCTGTGTACCCCCATATATACACCCGTGTCCTGCTGTGTACCCCCATATATACACCCCGTGTCCTGCTGTGTACCCCCATTTATACACCCCCTGTCCTGCTGTGTACCCCCATATATACACCCCGTGTCCTGCTGTGTACCCCCGTATATACACCCCCTGTCCTGCTGTGTACCCACATATATACACCCCGTGTCCTGCTGTGTACCCCCATATATACACCCCGTGTCCTGCTGTGTACCCCCATATATACACCCCCTGTCCTGCTGTGTACCTCCATATATACACCCCCTGTCCTGCTGTGTACCCCCATATATACACCCCCATCTCCTGTGTACCCCCATATATATACACCCCCTGTCCTGCTGTGTACCCCCATATATACACCCCCTGTCCTGCTGTGTACCCCCATATACACACCCCCTGCCCTGCTGTGTACCTCCATATATACACCCCCTGTCCTGCTGTGTACCTCCATATATACACCCCCTGTCCTGCTGTGTACCCCCATATATACACCCCCATCTCCTGTGTACCCCCATATATATACACCCCCTGTCCTGCCGTGTACCCCCATATATACACCCCTGTCCTGTGTACCCCCATATATACACCCGTGTCCTGCTGTGTACCCCCATATATACACCCCGTGTCCTGCTGTGTACCCCCATTTATACACCCCCTGTCCTGCTGTGTACCCCCATATATACACCCCGTGTCCTGCTGTGTACCCCCGTATATACACCCCCTGTCCTGCTGTGTACCCACATATATACACCCCGTGTCCTGCTGTGTACCCCCGTATATATACACCCCCTGCCCTGCTGTGTACCCCCATATATACACCCCCTGCCCTGCTGTGTACCCCAAATATACACCCCCTGTCCTGCTGTGTACCCCTATTTATATACACCCCATGTCCTGTGTACCCCCGTATATATACACCCCGTGTCCTGCTGTGTACCCCCGTATATATACACCCCGTGTCCTGCTGTGTACCCCCGTATATATACACCCCCTGCCCTGCTGTGTACCCCCATATATACACCCCGTGTCCTGCTGTGTACCCCAAATATACACCCCCTGTCCTGCTGTGTACCCCTTTTTATATACACCCCCTGTCCTGTGTACCCCCATATATACACCCCCTGCCCTGCTGTGTACCCCTATATATACACCCCGTGTCCTGCTGTGTACCCCCATATATACACCCCGTGTCCTGCTGTGTACCCCCATATATACACCCCGTGTCCTGCTGTGTACCCCTATTTATATACACCCCATGTCCTGTGTACCCCCATATATACACCCCGTGTCCTGTGTACCCTGCGGTGCTCTTCCTCCTCGGTGTTCCCGCTGCTGGTCCTGGATTGAGTGGTTCCTGTGTCTCCATCACGTCCTCTGGTAGCGGCTTTGTCATCCTCCACCAATACTCACCTATCAGGCGCCGTCCTCTGTCCGTTCTTCATCTCCCTTGAACCCATATACTCTTGTGTGGGACATGTCTGGATGCTGTCACTGATGTGTTACTGTTTTTATCAATGAACAAAATGCAAAGAGAAGGAAATGTAAATCCCTTCAGTGTCTGGGGTGACCGCCTAGGGACACCTGCACAGTTTCTGAAGGCGCAGAGGTTGTTGTGAACATCTTGGAGAACTAAGCCCAGATCTTCTGGATGTAGGCCTGCTCAGATCCTTCTGTCTCTTCATGTAATGACAGGCTGGATGTTGCTGAGGTCAGGGCTCTGTGGGGGACATATCATCACCTCCTTGTTCTTCTTTACACTGAAGATAGTTCTTAATGACATTGGCTGGATGTTTAGGGTTGTTGTCCTGCTGCAGAATACATCTGGAACCAATCAGAAGCCTCCCTGATCTCAGCATCGTCCAGTCTGTCTGGGATTACATGGAGAGACAAAGGTATGAGCAAGCCTACATCCACAGAAGATTTGGAGTTCTCCAAAGTACCTTCTGATGTCTACCCCAATATACAGATATATGCGCCCCATGTCCTGTGCCGCCACAGTGAGAACAGAAGTATTTGAACACCCTGAGATTTTGCAAGCTCTCCGACTTAGAAATCATGGAGGGGTCTGACATTCACATTGTAGGTGCATTCCCATCTGAGAGACAGAATTAAAAAATTATTCAGGAAATTGCATTGTATGATTTTTGAAGAATGTACTTGTCTTGCACTGCTGAACAGAAGTATCCGAACACCTGAGAATCAGCAAGAATTCTGCCTCTCAATTACCTGTTACTGCGCCTTTAAAAAGTCCACCTCTACTCCACTCATTAATCTAACTTAGTAGCACCTGTCTGAGCTCTTTAACCACCTCCCGACCGCCTAACGCACATGTGCGTTCCGGAGGTGGCAGGCTGACGCACAGTCACGCATATATGCGTCATCTCGCGAGACGCGAGATTTCCTGTGAACGCGCGCACACAGGCGCGCGCGCTCACAGGAACGGAAGGTAAGCGAGTGGATCTCCAGCATGCCAGCGGCGATCACTCGCTGGCAGGCTGGAGATCCGAATTTTTTAACCCCTAACAGGTATATTAGACGCTGTTTTGATAACAGCGTCTAATATACCTCCTACCTGGTCCTCTGGTGGTCCCTTTTGTTAGGATCGACCACCAGAGGACTCAGGTAGGTCAGTACAGTCACACCAAACACTACACTACACTACACTACACCCCCCCCCCCCCCCGTCACTTATTAACCCCTTATAAACCCCTGATCACCCATGATCACCCCATATAAACTCCCTGATCACCGCCCTGTCATTGATCACCGCCCTGTCATTGATCACCGCCCTGTCATTGATCACCCCCCTGTCATTGATCGCCCCCCTGTCAGGCTCCGTTCAGACGTCCGTATGATTTTTACGGATCCACGGATACATGGATCGGATCCGCAAAACGCATACGGACGTCTAAATGGAGCCTTACAGGGGGGTTATCAATGACAGGGGGGTAATCACCCATATACACTCCCTGATCACCCCCTGTCATTGATCACCCCCCTGTAAGGCTCCATTCAGACGTCCGCATGTGTTTTGCGGATCCGATCCATGGATCCGTAAAAATTATACGGACGTCTGAATGGAGCCTTACAGGGGGGTTATCAATGACAGGGGGGTGATCCGGGAGTCTATATGGGTGATTACCCCCCTGTCATTGATCACCCCCCTGTCATTGATCACCCCCCTGTCATTGATCACCCCCCCCTGTAAGGCTCCATTCAGACATTTTTTTGGGCACAAGTTAGCGGAAATTTTTTGTTTGTTTTTGTTTTTTCTTACAAAGTCTCATATTCTACTAACTTGTGTCAAAAAATAAAATCTCCCATGAACTCACCATACCCCTCACGGAATCCAAATGCGTAAACATTTTTAGACATTCATATTCCAGACTTCTTCTCACGCTTTAGGGCCCCTAAAAAGCCAGGGCAGTATAAATACCCCACATGTGACCCCATGCTGGGTGAGAAAAATATCTTGGTCAAATGCCAACTTTGTATAAAAAAATAGGAAAAGTTGTCTTTTGCCAAGATATTTCTCTCACCCAGCATGGGTATATGTAAAATGACACCCCAAAACACATTCCCCAACTTCTCCTGAGTACGGCGATACCAGATGTGTGACACTTTTTTGCTGCCAAGGTGGGCAAAGGGGCACATATTCCAAAGTGCACCTTTCAGATTTTGCAGGGCATTTTTTACACATTTTGATTGCAAAGTTCTTCTCACACATTTGGGCCCCTAAATTGCCAGGGCAGTATAACTACGCCACAAGTGACCCCATTTTGGAAAGAAGACACCCCAATGTATTCCGTGAGCGGCATGGCGAGTTCCTAGAATTTTTTATTTTTTGTCGCAAGTTAGTGGAATATGAGACTTTGTAAGGAAAAAAGAGAAAAAAAAAAAGATCATCATTTTCCGCTAACTTGTGACAAAAAATAAAAAATTCTAGGAACTCGCCGTGCCCCTCACGGAATACCTTGGGGTGTCTTCTTTCCAAAATGGGGTCACTTGTGGGGTAGTTATACTGCCCTGGCAATTTAGGGGCCCAAATGTGTGAGAAGTACCTTGCAATCAAAATCTGTAAAAAATGGCCTGCAAAATCTGAAAGGTGCACTTTGGAATATGTGCCCCTTTGCCCACCTTGGCAGCAAAAAAGTGTGACACATCTGGTATCGCCGTACTCAGGAGAAGTTGGGGAATGTGTTTTGGGGTGTCATTTTACATATACCCATGCTGGGTGAGAGAAATATCTTGGCAAAAGACAACTTTTCCCATTTTTTTATACAAAGTTGGCATTTGACCAAGATATTTTTCTCACCCAGCATGGGTATATGTAAAATGACACCCCAAAACACATTCCCCAACTTCTCCTGAGTACGACGATACCACATGTGTGACACTTTTTTGCTGCCAAGGTGGGCAAAGGGGCACATATTCCAAAGTGCACCTTTTGGATTTCACCGGTCATTTTTTACAGATTTTGATTGCAAAGTTCTTCTCACACATTAGGGCCCCTAAATTGCCAGGGCAGTATAACTACCCCACAAGTGACCCCATTTCGGAAAGAAGACCCCCCAAGGTATTCCGTGAGGGGCATGGCGAGTTCCTAGAATTTTTTATTTTTTTGTCGCAAGTTAGTGGAATATGAGACTTTGTAAGAAAAAATAAAAAATAAAAAATCATCATCATTTTCCGCTAACTTGTGACAAAAAATAAAAAGTTCTATGAACTCACTATGCCCATCAGCGAATACCTTAGGGTGTCTACTTTCCGAAATGGGGTCATTTGTGGGGGTTTTCTACTGTCTGGGCATTGTAGAACCTCAGGAAACATGACAGGTGCTCAGAAAGTCAGAGCTGTTTCAAAAAGCGGAAATTCACATTTTTGTACCATAGTTTGTAAATGCTATAACTTTTACCCAAACCATTTTTTTTTTTGCCCAAACATTTTTTTTTTTATCAAAGACATGTAGAACTATAAATTTGGCGAAAAATTTATATATGGATGTCGTTTTTTTTGCAAAATTTTACAGCTGAAAGTGAAAAATGTCATTTTTTTGCAAAAAAATCGTTACATTTTGATTAATAACAAAAAAAGTAAAAATGTCAGCAGCAATGAAATACCACCAAATGAAAGCTCCATTAGTGAGAAGAAAAGGAGGTAAAATTCATTTGGGTGGTAAGTTGCATGACCGAGCGATAAACGGTGAAAGTAGTGTAGTGCAGAAGTGTAAAAAGTGGCCTGGTCATGAAGGGGGTTTCACCTAGCGGGGCTGAAGTGGTTAAAGACCCCCTGTCCACCCCACAGTCCGTCAGACGCCAACTACTACCATGGGCAAGACCAAATAGTTGTCAAAAGACACCAGAGACAAAATTGTGGACCTGCACAAGGCTAGAAAGGGCTACGGGGCAATTGCCGAGCAGCTTGGTGAAAATAGATCAACCGTTGGAGCAATTGTTAGAAAATGGAAGAGGCTAAAGACGACTGTCAGTCTCGCTCGGACAGGGGCTCCATGCAAGATCTCACCTCGTGGGGTATCACTGATGATAAGAAAGGTGAGGAATCAGCCCAGAACTACAAGGGAGGAGCTGGTCAATGACATGAAGAGAGCTGGGACCATAGTTTCTAAGGTCACTGTCGGTAGAACACTACGCCGTCATGGTTTCAAATCATGCGTTGCATGGAAGGTTCCCCTGCTCAAGTTATCACATGTCCAGGCCCGTCTGAAGTTTGCCAATGACCATCTGGATGATCCAGAGGAGGCCGGGGAGAAAGTCATGTGTCAGATGAGACCAAAGTAGAACTTTTTGGTCTAAACTTGGAGGAAAAAGAAGGATGAGTTGCATCCCAAGAACACCATCCCTACTGTGAAGCATGGGGGGGGGGGGGGGTAGCATCATGCTTTGGGTGGGCTTTTCTGCGAAGGAGACAGGACAACTGTGATGAGGCCATTTATTGTGAGATTTTGAGCAACAACCTCCTTCCCTCAGTCAGAGCATTAAAGATGGGTCGTGGCTGGGTCTTCCAACATGACAAGGACCCGAAGCACACAGCCAGGATAACCAAGGAGCGGCCCATAAGAAGCATATCAAGGTTCTGGAGTGGCCTAGCCAGTCTCTAGACCTGAATCCAATAGAACATCTTTGGAGGGAGCTGAAACTCAATGTAGCCCAGTGACTGCCCCGAAACCTGAAAGATCTGGAGAAGATCTGTGTGGAGGAGTGGGCCAAAATCCCTGCTGCAGTGTGTGCAAACCTGGTCAAGAACTACAGGAGACGTCTGACCAAAGGCTTCTGGACCAAATATTAACACAGATTTTCTCAGGTGTTCAGATACTTCTGTTCAGCCGTGCAAGACAGATACATTCTGGAAAAATCTTACAATGTGATTTCCTGAATATTTTTTTTTTATTCTGTCTCTCAGATGGGAATGCACCTACAATGTGAACGTCAGACCCTCCATGATTTCTAAGTAGGAGAACTTGCAAAATGGCAGGGTGTTCAGATACTTCTGTTCCCCACTGTACGTGTGATGTAAAACTATATGAACCGTATACGCCACTGTGATATCTTTTACGGCAGACTTGCCCCCCTTGGTGCATGCAGGATATTATATATTATACATACAGGTGACAGGGCGCGCCCGTATGAGAGCTCGGCTGCAGCCAGTCCGTGTCCGTGGAACAGCAGCCAGTCTGCCAGGTGCACCCCGGTGGCGAGGAGAGACATTCAGGTTCCCACCTCAGAAGCTTGTGGCCGTGACCAGCCCTGTGGCTAGTAAATGGTTTTCAGTCTACAAGGCCCACACATGCCGGGGGTGCCGCAGCTTATATATTGATTAAATGGCCAAAGAGAAAGGGGGAGAAGGCGCTCCTAGGTGGTGGTGGACAAGATATGTTGTTATTTGCTCCTAGCCAGGGTGAGTGGTTGCTACTCACCTTGGTTTGGTTGTACTTCATGTAGTACAATTCTGGTGGAGGTAAAATCGTAGGGGTGATCTGGGTTGGTGCAGCCGAATATCGTCCAAGTTGACCATGGGCGGGAGCCAAGCCGCCACTTTGGTGCGTATTGTGGTATATGGGGGGGAGCTCGTCTGCACTTGGTTCGTGCGGTGAGCGGATGGACACAATGCACAATTCACAACCCAGTTGAGGATACAAAGTATTTTTTATTTTATAACCAAAAAATAAAAAATACTTTGTGTCCGCAGCTCATATATGGCTGGATGCTGTATACACTCACTGACAGAAATACACTGCCCCCAGACTGGAAGGTTGGATTGCTGCAGTTCTGTCTCAGGTGTATGATTAGACACTGGGTCTTACCACAAGGGGAAGTAAAAGTGCTCCCCCCACTGCCCTTTTGAAAGGCTCCCAGAGGCCACTTTTGGGTAGTGTACCTCTTGGTGGGAGATCATTGGACTGAAAGAAGCCGAATGGTTGTTTTGACAAATTTCCTGCCCTCTAGGCTGCCCTGCCGAAGCTGTTGGGAGCAGTGGTAATGTGACGGCAGGCACACACGGTGAACAGGATCTGAACGCCTCAGACAGACCTCCCGTAGAGAGGATCTGCTGACAAGCACAAGCAGCTCCCATTGTTTTATTGTCCGCCATCCAGACACAGGTAGCCCCTTCATTACACACCCGTCTCTGCCCGGACCATCTCCAGGAGCATAGCAGAAGGAAATTTGGTGCCATGACACCCATTAAATGTCCTGTCATTGACCACCAGCCACCGTCATCTTCATTTGCAGTGGTACAGACTGGAACCATATCATCTTTAGTGATGAATCCAGGTTCTGTTTGGGATCCCAGATTGGTCAGGTTGGAGAATGGAGGCCTCGGGGTGAGCGCTTC
This sequence comes from Bufo gargarizans, assembly GCF_014858855.1. Lineage (NCBI taxonomy): Eukaryota > Metazoa > Chordata > Amphibia > Anura > Bufonidae > Bufo > Bufo gargarizans. The sequence continues at coordinate 66,266,964 of NC_058083.1, read as the reverse complement.
AATCCTGCATTTGCTTCCTCTTGTATCTGGGCTAGAGGTCATATTTCATCCTGTATCCAGGCTGGAGACAGTATCTCATCTTGTATCCAGGCTAGAGGCCGTATCTCATCTTGTATCCAGGCTAGAGGCCGTATCTAATCTCGTGTCCAGGCTGGAAACCGTATCTCATGTTTTATCCAGGCTGGAGACCGTATCTCATGTTCTATCCAGGCTAGAGGCCGTATCTCATCTCGTATCCAGGCTGGAGACCGTATCTCATGTTCTATCTAGGCTGGAGGCCGTATCCCATCTTGTATCCAGGCTAGAGAGCGTATCTCATCTTGTATCCAGGCTAGAGGTCATATCTCATCTTCTATCCAGGCTAGAGGCTGTATCTCATCTTCTATCCGGGCTAGAGGTCATATCTCATCTTCTATCCAGGCTAGAGGCCGTATCTCATCTTGTATCCGAGCTAGAGGTCATATCTCATCTTCTATCCAGGCTAGAGGTCATATCTCATCCTGTATCCAGGCTGGAGGCCGTATCTCATGTTCTATCCAGGCTGGAGACCATATCTCATGTTCTATCCAGGCTAGAGGCCGTGTCTCATCTTGTATCCAGGGTAGAGGCCGTGTCTCATCTTGTATCCAGGGTAGAGGCCGTGTCTCATCTTGTATCCAGGGTAGAGGCCGTGTCTCATCTTGTATCCAGGGTAGAGGCCGTGTCTCATCTTGTATCCAGGGTAGAGGCCGTGTCTCATCTTGTATCCAGGGTAGAGGCCGTGTCTCATCTTGTATCCAGGGTAGAGGCCGTGTCTCATCTTGTATCCAGGGTAGAGGCCGTGTCTCATCTTGTATCCAGGGTAGAGGCCGTGTCTCATCTTGTATCCAGGGTAGAGGCCGTGTCTCATCTTGTATCCAGGGTAGAGGCCGTGTCTCATCTTGTATCCAGGGTAGAGGCCGTGTCTCATCTTGTATCCAGGGTAGAGGCCGTGTCTCATCTTGTATCCAGGGTAGAGGCCGTGTCTCATCTTGTATCCAGGGTAGAGGCCGTATCTCATCTTGTATCCAGGCTAGAGGCCGTGTCTCATCTTGTATCCAGGGTAGAGGCCGTGTCTCATCTTGTATCTGGGCTAGAGGCCGTGTATCTCATCTTGTATCCAGGGTAGAGGCCGTGTCTCATCTTGTATCCAGGGTAGAGGCCGTGTCTCATCTTGTATCCAGGGTAGAGGCCGTGTCTCATCTTGTATCCAGGGTAGAGGCCGTGTCTCATCTTGTATCCAGGGTAGAGGCCGTGTCTCATCTTGTATCCAGGGTAGAGGCCGTATCTCATCTTGTATCCAGGGTAGAGGCCGTGTCTCATCTTGTATCCAGGGTAGAGGCCGTGTCTCATCTTGTATCCAGGGTAGAGGCCGTGTCTCATCTTGTATCCAGGGTAGAGGCCGTGTCTCATCTTGTATCCAGGGTAGAGGCCGTATCTCATCTTGTATCCAGGGTAGAGGCCGTGTCTCATCTTGTATCCAGGGTAGAGGCCGTGTCTCATCTTGTATCCAGGGTAGAGGCCGTGTCTCATCTTGTATCCAGGGTAGAGGCCGTATCTCATCTTGTATCCAGGGTAGAGGCCGTATCTCATCTTGTATCCAGGGTAGAGGCCGTATCTCATCTTGTATCCAGGGTAGAGGCCGTGTCTCATCTTGTATCCAGGCTAGAGGCCGTATCTCATCTTGTATCTAGGCTAGAGGCCGTATCTTATCCTGTGTCCAAGCTAGAGCTGACCAGTTGGGTCCTATACCTTTCTCTCAGTTGTACAGTGTTTCCAGTAATCTTCTCCTGTCCTCTATAATCTCTTACGTTTCTCATCGTTACAGTCACATCCAAGATACACGTTTGTAAGCCATATTCAGGACATCAAAAAAAGAGGTCCTTCAATAGAGGGTGGGCACAAATCTATGTGTGATAAATGATAATAAAGTTTTGTTTGCATTCAAGGCTATTAACCCGTTCGCTACCAGCGCCGTACATGTACAGCGCTGGAGCGATGTGTAAATATGGTGCCCGCTTGCACGTACAACGGGCGCCTTGGCCGGCAGATCTCTGCTGTTTCAAAGAGTAGAGACCTGCGGCTAATTACCGTGACCGGCAATAATGCTGATCGCGGTAATTAAATTTTTTAGATGCCGTGACCAAGTAAGATCACGGTATCTAAATGCACAAAAACCCAGAAGCTCGCTTTCAGGCTTCCTACCGATGCCCCGTGTGGCCAATTGGGGCCTCGGTAGTTGTGCCGAACACTTTCAGCTTAGCATTTTTTCATTGCTTCTCTTACCCCCAAAAATTGGATCAAAAAGTCACGCACACTCCAAAATGGTATCAATAAAAACTACAGATTGTTCCGCAAAAAATGAGCCTCTAAACAGCTCAGTAGACATAAGTATAAAAAAGTTATGGAGGTCAGAATATGGTGATTAAAAAATGTCAATGTATTTTTTACACTATTTATGACCAAAGAAACCAACCAATAACCCGAAAGGGAATGAAGAGAACACTCATATAAAATATATGCAGATTTATTAATACATGAAATATACACAAAATGACATAAGGCACAAGGTCATGGGAGGACGGGACCCCCTGTGTATCGGGGCAACAATCCCCACCCTCGCATGTACCGTACTAACAGGGAAACAAAGCAGAGAATCCAAGGATACTAAACCACACACTGGCGGGTCTAATGTAAGTTACCCAGAATAACATATGACTAGATGCAAATCCAAAATGTGCATAGTAGACATACTGGAAAACTAATACATATAGACACTAGCAGCAAACATAGGAGTGCGTCAATTACTCATAACGTGTGGAAGCACCGGATGTCTGCACAGAGCTGTACCTCGACGCGCGTTTCGCCAGGAGGTGGAAAATGTACACAGGTGTCCATCTTATATAGTGAGGTCCACACCAGGTATTATTAGTGCGCATGGTGAATCCGACATCATAGGAGCGCGTCACCAGAGAACCACGTACAGCGCACTCCAGCCGCGGGGTGAGGCCACGCACAAACAATGCTCGGCACAATACCCTCTAGCTCGATCGCACAGCCCCGGAGCGCGCATCACCCGGCTCCCCTGGAGACCAGCAAAATGGAGCGCTCCCGCGATATCACACCGCAGCGCACCAATGCGCTTATAGCTGATGGAGATAATAAGAGCAGAACAAGTAAAGGGGCAATTGTCACAATGTCATCTCGGCAGGGGTATAGATAGGGTTCAACGCTGGATTTCCATCTAGTCATATGTTATTCTGGGTAACTTACATTAGACCCGCCAGTGTGTGGTTTAGTATCCTTGGATTCTCTGCTTTGTTTCCCTGTACGGTACATGCGAGGGTGGGGATTGTTGCCCCGATACACAGGGCGTCCCGTCCTCCCATGACCTTGTGCCTTATGTCATTTTGTGTATATTTTATGTATTAATAAAACGGCATATATTTTATTTGAGTGTTCTCTTCATTCCCTTTGGGGTTTCTAATTGGTTTCTTTGGTCACAGTATTGCATGCTAGACCCCAGTGTTTTGTATGTACTATATTGGAGTTCTCTTATTGCTTGTTCTAACTATATGTTTTTACACTATTTAGACATAAATAACCTTTACATATGGGGTATCATTGTAATCGTACTGACCCAGAGAATGAAGGGCATGGGTCAGTTTTGCCATAAACAAATTGCCGTGGGAACAAAACCTGTAAAACTGGAGGAAATGCGTTTTCTTTCCAATTCCACCCCATTTAGATTTTTTTTACCGCTTCCCACTACATTTTATGCCATAATTAGTATTGGCATTAGAAAGTACAACCGCTCCCGCAAAGAATAAGCCCTAATACAGCTATGTGACCGGAAATATAACAGTTATGGCTCAAGGAAAATAGGAAAGAAAAATTAAAATGCAAAAACGAAAAAACCTACGGTAGCCTAAGGGTTAAAGGCTTATAAAATAAAAACCTCTGAGGCTGCTGAGATGTTGGAGTCCTAGTGTTTCAGCATCTAGGTCTGGGGAGTCCAAGTGTTTAATCCTCTGAGTCTGCTGAGTCCTAGTGTCTGCTGTGTCCAAGTGTTTCATCCTCTGAGTCTACTAAGTCCTAGTGTTTTATCCTCTGAGTCTGCTGAGTCCTAGTGTTTCAGCCTCTGAGTTTGCTGAGTCCTAGTGTTTCAGCCTCTGAGTCTGCTGAGTCCTAGTGTTTCAGCCTCTGAGTCTGCTGAGTCTAAGTGTTTCAGCCTCTGAGTCTGCTGAGTACAAGTGTTTCATCCTCTGAGTCTGGTGAGTCCTAGTGTTTCAGCCTCTGAGTCTGCTGAGTCCTAGTGTTTCAGCCTCTGAGTCTGCTGAGTCCTAGTGTTTCAGCCTCTGAGTCTGCTGAGTCCTAGTGTTTCAGCCTCTGAGTCTGCTGAGTCCTAGTGTTTCAGCCTCTGAGTCTGCTGAGTCCTAGTGTTTCAGCCTCTGAGTCTGCTGAGTCCTAGTGTTTCAGCCTCTGAGTCTGCTGAGTCCTAGTGTTTCAGCCTCTGAGTCTGCTGAGTCCAAGTGTTTCAGCCTCTGAGTCTGCTGAGCCCAAGTGTTTCAGCCTCTGAGTCTGCTGAGCCCAAGTGTTTCAGCCTCTGAGTCTGCTGAGTCCAAGTGTTTCTTCAAAAATCTCTTTATTGGATTGAGAAATCAGTTGTACAGCATTGGATATCAAACAATACAATACAGAAAATTTGCATCAAAGCATATTTGTGCAGGCAGGTTTGAAAATATGATTCCTCAATACACATTTTATCATGTTATTCCCCAACTCCCCTCCCCCCACCCCTGAACACCAATCTAAGACTTTCGGACTTGACGTGGCTTCAATGCAGTACCTCGTCCCCCGCCCTGAATGATCCACTTGCCTACCAGCCGAATTAAAGGGCCAATCTCCCCAACCTATCTGCCAGCTGAGCCTCTAAATACCACCCAGTGAGTTTGAATGGGGCCATGAGTTCCTGAATTTCAATAACAGAAAGTTGTTTCTCTATGAACCTCCTCCATTTTTTAATAAACTTCTCGACCAAGCGTTCCTTATCCTGTTCTACCTCCAGCCTTTCTAAATAAAGAACATTCTTCATCATCCCTATGACCTCCTCCCACACTGGAACTTCCTTTTCTAGCCAGTGTCGTAGGAGAGACTTCTTAACCGACATCAGCAGAAGATGTATACATGGCTTCGCAACCAACGCTCCTATTTCCCCCTCCTGGTTTTTAGGTATGTAATGGAATATGCATTGCTGCGGTGTGGCACCCACCGTATCCCCCCAAATGTCATCTATAGATTCTATGGCCTGCTTCCACAACGGTTGCACTTTCGGGCATTCCCATATGGCATGTAATAGACCTGCCTTCTGGAGGCTACACTTAGGACATTCACGAAGATAATGAGCAGGGGCATCCTGATAGGACAAATTGAAGGCATACGTCGCTCTATGCATGAGTCTTAATTGTGTCTCTCTCCACTGCTCATTATATGTCGCCCGTCTGACCAATTCCATGCCTTCCCTCATCTTTTTTGTTATGTTCGGGTCAGATTACTCTCCCAGGGTTTGTAGGCCTCTTTTACCAAGCCAATTGTCTGAATACTATGGAGCCTGCGTTGTAATTCAGAAAGGGGCATGTGAGAGCCATCATTGCCTAGCAAGGCCGCAAACCATGCTAACCTATCAGAATCCCCGACGGAAGATGCCTGAGCATTACAATAACTTTTAATTTGCTGATAGGGAAGATAGTGGGCATCTTGAAAGTCAAATTGTACCTTGACCTGGTCCCAATCTAACCAGTGGAGACCAGAAGTATGAAGCAGGTCTTTGAGTCTCAATATATTTTTTTCCCTCCACGTCTGGAACATACTATTCTCCCTACCTTGGGGAAACGCAGGCAGCGACCATAATGGTAATCTGGGTGACAGGTAGTAAGGGAGACCATAGATTTTCCTAATCGCCTTCCACGCCATTATGGTGTCCTTCAATAGAATGCACTGTCTTATTGACACCGGTATGTCTTTTATCTTAGTATGTAATAGGGCCTCCAGGTTTTCTCCATCAGCTAACTCCCTTTCGAATATAATCGCCGAGTAATACCCCGTACCCCACACCCAATAACGCACATGCCTGAAGAGCGCCGCCAAGTTATAGTGGCGAATATTCGGCAGTTGCAACCCCCCTTCATCTTTCAGCATCGTTAATTTAGCATAGGCAATGCGAGGTCTCTTAGTTTTCCAGAGGAAACGGTTAAACGCCCTTTGCATCCTAACTACATCCATGTGCTTTACCAACAATGGAATAGTCTGAAGCGGGTAAAGAAGCTTCGGGAAGCTTACCATTTTGATTAAGTGAGCCCTCCCACACACCGACAAGGGTAAGTCCTGCCATTTCTCTAATTCATTCTCTATTTTAAGGAAGAGAGGGGGATAATTCAGAGTATATAATGACGCAGGGGTGCGACCTATCTTAATGCCCAAATAGGTCAGATAATCCCTCCGAACCTCCACTCTATTCTGTAGATGTTTAGTTGCCGGAGACCGATGATCTAGAAACAGTAACTGGCTTTTTTCCACGTTGACCCTATATCCTGTGGCCCTGCCATAGATATTCAAAGCCTCTAGAGTCCTCTCTAAGTGGAGCTCCGGGGAGCCAAAATATAAGCATGTCGTCTGCGAAGCAACTAACCTTCAGCACCTTGCCCCCTAGCTTAACACCTTCAAAAGTGTCTGACTCAATTAGCCATCTCGCCAAGGGCTCCATTGCTAAATTGAAAAGTAACGGGGACAAGGGACAACCCTGCCTCGTACCCTTCTCCAGCGTAATTGGTTTGGATAAGAAGCCCGGTACATTCACTCGTGCCTGGGGGTTGTTATAGAGTGCGGTCAAGAAGTTCCGGAAGCGTCCCGTAATATTAACCCTATCCAGTACCATATCCAACCATTGCCAATTGACATTATCGAATGCCTTCTCGGCGTCTACTGCCAACAACGCCGGAGAAGGCTTGCTTTTGGGATCTCTATATCTGCTAAGAACGGTTAGGACCTTGCGTACATTAGTCACTGCCGACCTACCTTTAATGAACCCTACCTGATGTGAACCAATTAGATTCGGTATGCAAATGGCTAACCTATTGGCCAAAAGTTTTGCCAGAATTTTAATATCCTGATTGATCAGGGAGATCGGTCTATATGCGCTGGGCTGAGTCAAGTCTCTGCCCGGTTTCAGGAGAATTTTAATGTGTGCCATTTTGCCCGAGTCCGGTAAATTACCCCCGGCCATTATGTTATTAAACAGACTAGTCAACGTCGGGGAGAGTTCTGGGATCATGGCCTTGTAAAACTCCGCCGGGAATCCATCGGGTCCCGGGGCTTTACAATTTGATAGCGATTAAATTGTTATCCCTAACTCTTCATCGCTAACGTCTTGACATAACGTTTCCACCGCCTCAGTAGAAAGACGCGGCAAATCCACCCTGTCTAAAAGATCTCTTGCCTCCTGGGGGCGGGGGGGATCCCCTGAATATAATGTTTGGAAATACTCTCCTAATATCTCCACTATGTCCTTCGGCTGAGAGCACAATTTTCCCGAACTATCCTTCAGGGGATGCAAGGCCGTTTGTTTAACAAATGGGCGCGTTAGATTAGCTAATAGCCGACCCGCTTTGTTACCTACACGAAAAAACTTAGCTTTTTGGTAGTCTCCAAACCACTTTTCCTTTCTTTCCTGACAGTAGTCAAAACTATGCTTGGCCGTGACCCATAAAACCTTATTGGGAGCTGAGGGGTTTTGCAAAAATTGAGTGTACATCTCCCGCACCTTTTGGGTAGCTTCCTCAAACTTTTTACTAGCTTCCCTCTTCTTTCCTATCGAATATGATATTATTCGACCCCTCAGGACTGCCTTGGCCGCGTCCCAGAATAAATTCTGGTTCGACGCCTGTTCCACATTATCCTGAGAGTATTCCCACCACCACCCTTTTAGCTTATCCAGGAATTCCCTATCTTTGGATAAGTGCTGCGGCATTCTCCACGTAACATCCTGTCCCCTAGGAACTGAATCCATCATTTCCATAACCACTGGGGCATGGTCTGAGACTAACAAGTCCGAAATTTCTACTAGCTTGACTTTAGACAGCATCCTCTGAGATGTCAGGAGATAGTCAATCCGGGACCATGACCCCCGGGCATGGGAAAAATGAGTATATTCGCGATCCTCTGGATGGTGGTATCGCCAGGTATCACAAAGACCTGTATTTTGTATCCGAGGGAGCAACGTCTGGGCCTGTTTCTGCGGGGTAACATTTTCCAAAGCCCCTCGCTTCCTATCTTCCTGTTCGTTATGTACCCTATTAAAATCACCCGCCACCAGCAGCATCTGTGAGTCTTCTCCCAAAATGTCTTTCTCCAACGTAAAAGTCAGTCTGAGAGGTGTTGGGGGCATAGACATTTTGTAGAACTATCTGACCGGAGAATCAAGGCTTATTCGCATCCACCTCCCCTGGGTGTCAGTGGACATGGAGCGAATCTCGTATTGCAAGCGTTTGTGAAACAAGACCATAATACCCGCCTTTTTGCCCACTGAGGGTGAACCTACTACTTGACCCACCCATAGTCTACGCATCCTAAAAAAATCAACCTCTTCTAAATGGGTCTCCTGCAGGAGCGCCACATCTACTTTGAGTTTTTTGAGATGACGCATCACCGCCATACGTTTAGTGGGGGATCGTAGGCCCTTGACGTTCCACGTGACTACACGCATAGTAATTTCACTATATACTCGTTCTCTGCAGGAGAAGCCACCAAGAACTGGTCAACACTGAATATCACATATTGGTACCAAGGTATCTGCACCCTAACCACATCCAACTTAGTGTTCACCCCCATCCCTCCCTCCCACCCATAACCCCCCACCCAGCCCCACAACATAGATAAAGCAATTGTCGACTTCACTTTTTTCGCACATCTAACAGTGTAGTAGTTGTCACTACCTACTTCAAACATCATTAGCTATCCCTTAATATACACCGTTCCCCGGCCCATAGTATTCGGCATAATCAATGGGTTTTAACACATTAACAAAAATGAACCAAAAGTCCAATGCTATCTCACGTGACTCTCCAGGACGACCTAATCATATTTCAACGATATCCGGTGCTGTCCATATTCAACTTGGATTCGCTCCCAGGTGTTCTGGCTCCGTAGATCTGGGCCCCAATCTCTACCCGACTTCTGGGTAGCTCCTCTCCCTCTGGCCGAGGAAGTTGATCGCTGGGAGGATGGATGCATCAAATCAGAAAATAAGGGATCCGAGTCCAGCGACCCCAATGCTTCTCCCGGCGAAAGGAACATGTCAACTGTCCCATCTGGACGAAAAATCCTCAGGGTTGCAGGGTAAAGTAAGGCGAACTTGACCTTGTTGCGAGCAAGAGCCGAGCATACTTGCGAAAATTCACTCCTGCGCTTAGCCACTTCTGCTGAGTAATCGCTAAATAGGAGGATCTTATAGCTGCTCTAGGCCTCATGTTGTTGGAACGCGAACCTGCTGGCAACGACGGCCCCAAACGGTGCGCCCTCTCCACTGTACAAGTGCCACGCAGCCCCAGTGCTTGTGGGATCTCTACCTCACAAATATCAACCAATTGGGTCGGAGAAATCGATTCCGGAAGGCCGATGATCCGTAGATTACTTCTCCTGGATCGGTTCTCCAGGTCGTCTAACTTCTCCTTCAGGTACTGGTTATCTCGCAGGAGGTCGCTGACACTCTTCTGAGTCTTCTCCAGATCCTCCTCCACTACTGCCACTCTTTGTTCCACCTCAGCTATCTGAGAGGTATGTTGCGCCACATCAGACTGCAGTTGTTGCAGGGCCGAGGAGACCGTGGCTTCCAGGGAGGCTTTAATGTCCGGAGCTAGCAGTTTAGCCACTTCTATGGCTATAGATTTACAAGAGGCTGTTAATTCATCAGCCGAGGTTAGACAGCTCTCTCCTTCTTCCTCCTCTGAACCCGATGCCTCCGCACTTCTCTGGGTCGACTGCGAGGATGAGCGGGTAAGCCTGTGCCGCTTTTCAGCCACCGGCGCCATTTTGCCCCTGGCCTTCAGGTCGTCACCCGCCGAGAGTGGTGTCCGCGGTTCTTTCTGAGAGCCGCCTCTGACAACGAACTTCTCCATAGGTGCTCCCCACAATACACGGGAGGTCTGAGGGTACCTTTCGGTCCCGGGATGCGGCGGCTCTCTAGGTTATTGGGCCGATCGAACGGAGAGCCTCTCACTCACGTCTCTCCATGTGCGCCGGAACCGGAAGTCCGAGTCCAAGTGTTTCATCCTCTGAGTCTGCTAAGTCCTAGTGTTTCATCCTCTGAGTCTGCTGAGTCCAAGTGTTTCATCCTCTGAGTCTGCTAAATCCAAGTGTTTCATCCTCTGAGTCTGCTGAGTCCAAGTGTTTCATCCTCTGAGTCTGCTGAGTCATAGTGTTTCATCCTCTGAGTCTGCTGAGTCCAAGTGTTTCATCCTCTGAGTCAGCTGAGTCCAAGTGTTTCATCCTCTGAGTCTGCTGAGTCATAGTGTTTCATCCTCTGAGTCTGCTGAGTCCAAGTGTTTCATCCTCTGAGTCTGCTGAGTCCTAGTGTTTCATCCTCTGAGTCTGCTGAGTCCTAGTGTTTCATCCTCTGAGTCTGCTGAGTCCAAGTGTTTCATCCTCTGAGTCTGCTGAGTCATAGTGTTTCATCCTTTGAGTCTGCTGAGTCCAAGTGTTTCATCCTCTGAGTCTGCTAAGTCATAGTGTTTCAGCCTCCGAGGCTCCTTTCCCCCGACTTTATCACACATAAGGGTTAGTATGGACTTGTCTTTGACTGGTGAGGTTCTAGTGGGAGTTATGACTCGCCGGAAGCCATCGACTTTTCATTTTTACTAAGGTTGCTTGTTCCGTAATTCATTAGAGCCTGGCTTAGTGCACAGATCTTCCTTTCTGGTGCCTATTACCTGCTCTTCGCTGTATCTTCAGTTTCGTAGAAATCCTGTTGTCACCCCTATGTTGTATGACAAGGGTGACGAGCGGTGGCATGGAGAATGGCATTAGCAGTGGAGGCTTTTACCATTAACCTTGTAAAGAGTGGGTCAGTTTTCATTTTTTTTCTCACTGCTTTTCATGACCTATAAATTGAAAAAAAAAAAACATTTCTATCATGGTTTTCTGTTTATGGCGTTCACTGTGCCCTCAAAATGACATGCCGACCTTGTTCTGTGGGTCGATACCATTACGGCAATACCACATTTATATAGTTTCTATAAGGGTTTACTACTGCCAAAAAAAAATAAAAATGTTTAAAAAATGTTTTCTTTTCATCACCGTATCCTGACAACCATAACTTTTTTTTATATTTTTGTCTACAGAGATTTGTGATGGCTTATTTTTTGTCAGGCGGACTTTAGTTTTTATTGTTACCATATTAGGGTACATACTACTTTTTGATCACTTTTTATAAATTTTTCTTTTGATGGGAGGTCAACTTGACCCAACAACATTGTGGTGTTCACTGCACCCAATAAATAATTTGTATATATTTGGAAGTGGTGGTACCTATTATGTTTAATTTTGTAGTATAGTTTTTTATGTACATTTAGGAAAGGATTTACATTATTTTAAATTTTATGCCTCTTTTTAAACTTTTTCTATATATTTTTTGCTGTATTGTACTGCAATATAACATGCAATTGTTGCCGGCTGCCTGTCAGGTCGTGCCTTGGACACAGCTTTTCGGGCAGTTCACTATGAAAGCAGCGGGGGCCTTCCGGTTGGTCATGGAGGGTTAAGGGGTTAATATCGTCATCTCACGGTCAAATCCCGAGAAACTATTTCCTGGGGGTTGAAAGAGAAAGTAAAATGATGCCCCAAGGAATTAGGATTAATACTGTCTTCAGTCTGGTGTGGTCGCTACTCTGTCCCTCCAAATCTTAAAGGGATAATCTGGGTTCAGAGCTGAACCCAGACATATCCCCGTCTTTCCACACTCAGCCCCTCTGACTGAATCGCCCAGGACAAGGGCTTTTTCTGCAGATCAGGTGACGTCCCAGGCTCTCCATGGGTAAGCTAGGTGGAGACTTCCGCCTAGCAATGAGCCCGGTGACGTCACCGGCACTACTGGGCGGGCTTTAGCACTGCCCTAGCCTGTAAAACGGCTAGGGCAGCACTAAAGCCTGCCCATCAGTGCCAGTGATGTCACCAGGAACAAGCCTCCGTCTAGCAGTGCAAAATGTAACTCTGCCCCATCGCGGGCAAAAAAAAAGGTGGGTGTGAGTACGTTCAGACCAGAAGGTGAGATGGGGGTAGCCTGAGGTGCTTCTCTCACCCTCAGTCAGCCACAGGGAGCCATGTCTGCCGACTCTAGTGACTGACTGGGGGTGAGAGAAGCCTTTAGTCAGTTTGTGCTGGCAGCTCACTCTCAGACAGCGCAGTGCCCCCTTAGGGACGCATGGCGGCGGGGGTTAATCGGAACAGGATGCCCGTCATTCAGCGGGCATCCTGTCAGAACGACGGGGGGTTTATGTGACCCCCCCGTATCGGCGATCGCCGCAAACCGCAGGTCAATTCAGTTTGCGGTTTTACCTGCGGTTCCGGCGGCGATCGGCGGTGCCATCGGGTCCCCATGCGGCTGTGGGGGGGACCCGATGTCATGGAAGGCAGCGCGATGTCTAAGGAAGGCATTGCGCTGCCTTCCGGTGAAGAGCCTGTGAGATCCAGCCCCCTGGATCTCACAGGCCGGAAGCTGTATGAGTAATACACACGGTATTACTCATACAGCCAATGCATTCCAATACAGAAGTATTGGAATGCATTGTAAAGGAATATACCCCCCAAAGTTCAAGTCCCAAAGTTGGACAAAAAATAAAGTGAAAAAAAAGTTGAAAAAATAAAGTTTCCCCCCCCCAAAAATTTAAGTTTTAAGTAAAAATAAACAAAAACTTCATTTTCCCCAAATAAAGTTAAAAAAAATTGGTAAAAAATAGGGGGGAAAAAAAGTATACATATTAGGTATCGCCGCGTCCGTATCGACCGGCTCTATAAACATATCACATGACCTAACCCCTCAGATGTCACCTTACATCACAAAAAGTACAACAGCTAGCGATCAAAAAGGCGTTTGCCCACCAAAATAGTACCAATCTAACCGTCACCTCATCCTGCAAAAAATGAGCCCCTACTTGAGACAATCGCTCAAAAAATTAAAAAACTATGGCTCAGAATATGAAGACACTAAAACACCATTGTTATTGTGTAAAACTTACATAAATAAAAAAAAAAGTATACATATTTGGTATTGCCGCGTTCGTATCGACCGGCTCTATAAAAATATGTCATGACCTAACCTCTCAGATGAACACCGTAAAAAATTAAAATTGTGCTAAATAAACCATTTTTTGTCACCTTACATCACAAAAAGTGTAATAGCAAGCGATCAAAAAGTCGCACGCACCCCAAATCAGTGCCAATAAAACCATCAACTCATCCCGCAAAAAGCATACCCTACCCAAGGTAATCACCCAAAAACTGAAAAAATTATGGCTCTCAGACTATGGAAACACTAAAACATGATTTTTTTTGCTTCAAAAATGAAATCATTGTGTAAAACTTACATTAAAAAAAAAAAGTATACATATTAGGTATCACCGCATCCGTGACAACCTGGTCTATAAAAATACCACATGATCTAACCTGTCAGATGAATGTTGTAAATAACAAAAAATAAAAACGGTGCCAAAACAGCTATTTCTTGTTATCTTGCCTCACAAAAAGAGTAATATAGAGCAACCAAAAATCATATGTACCCTAAACTAGTACCAACAATACTGCCACCCTATCCCGTAGTTTCTAAAATGGGGTCACTATTTTGGGAGTTTCTACTCTAGGAGTGCATCAGGGGGGCTTCAAATGGGACCTGGTGTCAAAAAAACCAGTCCAGCAAAACCTGCCTTCCAAAAACCGTATGGCATTCCTTTCCTTCTACGCCCTGCTGTGTGCCTGTACAGCAGTTTACGACCACATATGAGGTGTTTCTGTAAAATACAGAATCAGGGCCATAAATATTGAGTTTGGTTTGGCTGTTAACCCTTGCTTTGTAACCGGAAAAAAATTATTAAAATGGAAAATCTGCCAAAAAAGTGAAATTTTGAAATTGTATCTCTATTTTCCATTAATTTATGTGGAACACCTAAGGGGTTAACGACGTTTGTAAAATCAGTTTTGAATACCTTGAGGGGTGTAGTTTCTAGAATGGGGGTAGTTTCTAGTTATGTAAGCCTCGCAAAGTGACTTCAGACCTGAACTGGTCCCTAAAAATTTGGTTTTTAAAAATTTCAGAAAATTTTCAAGATTTACTTCTAAGCCTTGTAACATCCCCAAAAAATAAAATATCATTCCCAAAATGACCCAAACATGAAGTAGACATATGGGAAATGTAAAGTAATAACTATTTTTGGAGGTATTACTATGTATTATAGAAGTAGAGAAATTGAAACTTGGAAATTTGCAATTTTTTACAAATATTATTATAGAGATCCGCTCACCCCTGCTCTCTCAAGGTAGGTGCACCAACCAAATTTGAGACACCCCTCAAAATTGGATTAAATATAAAAAAAGAAATATGGATGGGCACTCGTATATGGAATTAAAGGACAGGATTTATTGAAACATACAAAAAAGACAGCAATAAAACAATAATAAAAGATATATAAAATATAGAAATTATTTTCTAAGCAGAGGCTATCCAATCCAGTTGATCTCACTGGAATATGTTCCAGTACTAGGTGTATAGAAGAGGTCACACTGGATAGGCGGCCTCTACCAGAAAAAACAACTTATTCAATCTTCTATACCCTTAAAAATGCATTAAACATTGTAATCCTATGTCCAAATAAAATGCACTTGAGTATTCTACGTTGATGTATTAACCTAAGTGAATAGACTATTATGAGAACACAGATATATCAACTATGTTTCCTATTATGAATACACAATAACACTGTGTGTGTCAATTTGTATCCTATTAAGTAAGCGCAGGTATCGCTAATGTCCCGGTAACTTCTCCTGTGAGACTGGCAATCTTTGTAAAGAGTGTGAGTCTCTATATATTTCCAATGCAGTTCAAGCGGAGGGGTTAAGATGAAATGGCCAAATATAGATCGTCAGTTTCTTCGGTCTTATTAACCTACTGCCTCTTGATTCTTTACCCACTATGTGGGCTTACCTTTTGCCTGATTTTCTACTTTCCTGGGAGTAAAAAGACGGTCTCTGCTCCGTGCTGTAAGCCGGCGTCCCGGCTATAGAGTCCGTCACGCCCCACGTGTGTTGCGCAGCTACTTCCAACAGCTGACTTGGTATAGGAGCTGCGTGCTTGTAATCTCAGGCGCAGGTTAGATGACGTATTGGAGATCTTTTCCAAAATAGTGGCAGTTGTTCCTCTTTAAAGTGCACTTTTCTTTCATGAAGAGCGGGGTATTCTTCTAATTAATCACCAAACGCGTTTCGGGGAGACGCTGTCCCCTTCCTCAGTGTGCCACTGAGGAAGGGGACAGCGTCTCCCCGAAACGCGTTTGGTGATTAATTAGAAGAATACCCCGCTCTTCATGAAAGAAAAGTGCACTTTAAAGAGGAACAACTGCCACTATTTTGGAAAAGATCTCCAATACGTCATCTAACCTGCGCCTGAGATTACAAGCACGCAGCTCCTATACCAAGTCAGCTGTTGGAAGTAGTTGCGCAACACACGTGGGACGTGACGGACTCTATAGCCGGGACGCCGGCGTACAGCACGGAGCAGAGACCGTCTTTTTACTCCCAGGAAAGTTGAAAATCAGGCAAAAGGTAAGCCCACATAGTGGGTAAAGAATCAAGAGGCAGTAGGTTAATAAGACCGAAGAAATTGACGATCTATATTTGGCCATTTCATCTTAACCCCTCCGCTTGAACTGCATTGGAAATATATAGAGACTCACACTCTTTACAAAGATTGCCAGTCTCACAGGAGAAGTTACCGGGACATTAGCGATACCTGCGCTTACTTAATAGGATACAAATTGACACACACAGTGTTATTGTGTATTCACAATAGAAAACATAGTTGATATATCTGTGTTCTCATAATAGTCTATTCACTTAGGTTAAAACATCAACGTAGAATACTCAAGTGCATTTTATTTGGACATAGGATTACAATGTTTAATGCATTTTTAAGGGTATAGAAGATTGAATAAGTTGTTTTTTCTGGTAGAGGCCGCCTATCCAGTGTGACCTCTTCTATACACCTAGTACTGGAACATATTCCAGTGAGATCAACTGGATTGGATAGCCTCTGCTTAGAAAATAATTTCTATATTTTATATATCTTTTATTATTGTTTTATTGCTGTCTTTTTTGTATGTTTCAATAAATCCTGTCCTTTAATTCCATATACGAGTGCCCATCCATATTTCTTTTTTTAATTTTTTACAAATCTTTGCTAAATTTGGTATTTTTTTTATAAATAAAAATGAATTATTTTTACTTCATTTTACCAGTGTCATAAAGTACAATATGTGACGGAAAAACAATCTCAGAATGGCCTGGATAAGTCAAAGCATTTTAAAGTTATCAGCACTTAAAGTGACACTGGTCAGATTTGCAAAAAAATGGCCAAGTCCTTAAGGTGAAATAGGTCTGAGTCCTTAAGGGGTTAAGGAAGTCTGTGTAGTGACCGGGCCAAACAATGGGCGGCACAAAGGGATTGGTCTGACCAGATAAATTACTGTTCTTATAGATGTTGGCTTAAAGGGGTTATCCAATATCATAAACAGACCCCCTTGTGCCGGGCCCCTTTAGAGTAAATGTACTTACCTGGATCCCCCGCTCCTTCTGCTTCTCCCTGTACACGGGGATGAGCCTTCCTAGCGTCACCCCCGATGCTAGGGAGGCTGGTCCCTGTCCCCGCCTGCCATTGGCTGGTCCCCCCCCGACACCGGATGTTTTCATCCGTGTACAGGGAGAAGCAGCGGTGCAGGGGCCCGGAGCGGGGTAAGTATGTTCCCTGTGAGGGGCCGGGCACATGGGGGGCTGTTTATGATATTGGATAACCCCTTTAAGATGGGGAGAACATACTTCTGGAGCCCCAGTGATGCTCCAGAAATCTGGAGACTAAATTATTGAACAGGGCAGCATTATGTTTTTGTAAATGGTTCATAGGTGTCAGGGATTGGCTGCAGCGTCGACGCCAAAAAAGCAGAGACGTACTTAGTTGTGACAGATTGGGTGTTGGTTACCTTTCATATTCCAGACTGGTTATCTTCCATATTGTTCTCGGGACTGATTGGTTGTACCTGAGCTTTTATATAAGGCACACCATGTCACCTGTATGCTAACAGGACCTAATATATGTACACATGTCCTGCTTATGTGTACCCCGATATATCTACACCACATTTCCTGCTTATGTGTGCCCTTATAGATTGGGAAGAAAGGGATGTAAATGAGCTCTTAACAAGCTCCGCTTCTGATGCCACCAGATGTAAGGCAGCTATCCTTTAAGTCCAGAGGCCTTGAGACATGACTCAGATATTTAATAAGCCAGCACCTTATCTTAGATGTTTTGGGGTGATTGCCCCTCATCAGAGCAGAGAGAATTGGCTTAACTAGGTGAGAGGCCTGTCTCAAGGCCTATTTATAGGGTCGAACATTGACTTCTAGGATAGCTGCCTTACCTCTTTAGCATCAGAGGCGGAGCTTATTAAGAGCTCATTTGCATACCCTTTTCCCAGAATTCCAGAGGAGCATGTATAGCCTATAAGTCTCTAAGACTAAGGCACTCTCTCCCCAAGGAGAGATAGTACAAGCCTCCTACCAAACCCTTGAGATTTACACTGTATGTCCTGCTTATGTATACACCAATATATCTACCCGCATGTCATGGTTATCTCAACTCCAACATATCTTCACCCCATGTCCGTCTTACGTGTACACAGATACATACATAATGAATACATTGCGTCCTTCTGCTTATATGACCCTAGTTACATACCTGGGCCGCGAGCAGTGACAGGCGGCAGGTGTGCCATCTCGTATTGCCTAGGAAGTAATAGGCTCTCTCTATATCAGGGGGAAGTGAGGAGCCTCTGGATCCCAGCAGTCTAGTACTTGAGTCCGATCTCTTACTTGTTGATGAACTGGAGCTGTCAGACAGCAGCGAGCAGCTCCTCTCCTTCTCCAAAGACTCTGAAGGTGAGTGATGTCTGGGTCTAGAGCTCAGGGTTTAGAGGTACCACTCAAAACAACAGGGACAATGACCATGGCACCAAGCTGACTGGCTCCAATGAGGAGAGAGCTGACAGTGCTTACAATAAGAACTTGCACTCTACAGGAGAGAGGACCCCACTGACCATAAATGCTAAAAGGCTGTGGAGGTGGACACAGGTTCTGGTCAGAAGTGCTAATATTTTGGAAGATAGTTATCAAAACTAATACAATATAAATTTTCAGAGGACTTCTTAAAATAAAGCAGCAACCTTTGGCTTCTTTTAGACAAGTGTGATGTGGCTCAGGAGAAGCCTTACAGACAGGAGCGCAGATCATAGACATGGTTCAGGAGAAGCCTCGCAGACAGGAGCGCAGATCATAGACATGGCTCAGAAGAAGCCTCGCAGACAGGAGTGCAGATCATAGACATGGCTCAGGAGAAGCCTCGCAGACAGTAGCGCAGATCATAGACAGCCAGGAGAAGCCTCGCAGATAGGAGCGCAGATCATAGACACAACTCAGGAGAAGCCTCGCAGACAGGAGCGCAGATCATAGACACAACTCAGGAGAAGCCTCGCAGACAGGAGCGTAGATCATAGACACAACTCAGGAGAAACCTCGCAGACAGGAGCGCAGATCATAGACACAACTCAGGAGAAGCCTCGCAGACAGGAGCGCAGATCATAGACATGGCTCAGGAGAAGCCTCGCAGACAGGAGCGTAGATCATAGACACGGCTCAGGAGAAGCCTCGCAGACAGGAGCGCAGATCATAGACATGGCTCAGGAGAAGCCTCGCAGACAGGAGCGTAGATCATAGACACGGCTCAGGAGAAGCCTCGCAGACAGGAGCGCAGATCATAGACACAACTCAGGAGAAGCCTCGCAGACAGGAGCGCAGATCATAGACATGGCTCAGGAGAAGCCTCGCAGACAGGAGCGCAGATCATAGACACAACTCAGGAGAAGCCTCGCAGACAGGAGCGTAGATCATAGACAAGGCTCAGGAGAAGCCTCGCAGACAGGAGCGTAGATCATAGACACGGCTCAGGAGAAGCCTCGCAGACAGGAGCGCAGATCATAGACACAACTCAGGAGAAGCCTCGCAGACAGGAGCGTAGATCATAGACACGGCTCAGGAGAAGCCTCGCAGACAGGAGCGCAGATCATAGACACAACTCAGGAGAAGCCCCCAGACAGGAGCGCAGATCATAGACACAACTCAGGAGAAGCCTCGCAGACAGGAGCGCAGATCATAGACACGGCTCAGGAGAAGCCTCGCAGACAGGAGCGCAGATCATAGACATGGCTCAGGAGAAGCCTCGCAGACAGGAGCGCAGATCATAGACATAACTCAGGAGAAGCCCCCAGACAGGAGCGCAGATCATAGACATGGCTCAGGAGAAGCCTCGCAGACAGGAGCGCAGATCATAGACACGGCTCAGGAGAAGCCTCGCAGACAGGAGCGCAGATCATAGACATGGTTCAGGAGAATTCTCGCAGACAGAAGTGCAGATCATAGACACAGCCAGGAGAAGCCCCCAGACAGGAGCGCAGATCATAGACATGGCTCAGGAGAAAACTCGCAGACAGGAGCGCAGATCATAGACATGGCTCAGAAGAAGATTCCAGACAGGAGCGCAGATCATAGACATGGCTCAGAAGAAGATTCCAGACAGGAGCGCAGATCATAGACACAACTCATGAGAAGCCTCGCAGACAGGAGCGCAGATCATAGACACGGCTCAGGAGAAGCCTCGCAGACAGGAGCGCAGATCATAGACATGGCTCAGGAGAATTCTCGCAGATAGAAGTGCAGATCATAGACACAGCCAGGAGAAGCCCCCAGACGGGAGCGCAGATCATAGACATGGCTCAGGAGAAACCTCGCAGACAGGAGTGCAGATCATAGACATGGCTCAGGAGAAGCCTTGCAGACAGGAGCGCAGATCATAGACACAACTCAGGAGAAGCCTTGCAGACAGAAGCGCAGATCATAGACATGGCTCAGGAGAAACCCCCAGACAGGAGCGCAGATCATAGACAAGGCTCAGGAGAAGCCTCGCAGATAGGAGCGCAGATCATAGACATAACTCAGGAGAAGCCTCGCAGACAGGAGCGCAGATCATAGACACAGCCAGGAGAATCCTTACAGACAGGAGTGCAGATCATAGACATAACTCGGGAGAAGCCTCGCAGATAGAAGCGCAGATCATAGACACAGCCAGGAGAAGCCTTGCAGACAGGAGCGCAGATCATAGACATGGCTCAGGAGAAGCCTCGCAGACAGAAGTGCAGATCATAGACACGGCTCAGGAGAAGACTCCAGACAGGAGCGCAGATCATAGACACAGCCAGAGGAAGCCTTACAGACAGGAATGCAGATCATAGACACGGCTCAGGAGAAGCCTACAGACAGGAGCGCAGATCATAGACACTGCTCAGGAGGATCTCGCAGACAAGAGTGCAGATCATAGACATGGCTCAGGAGAAGCCTCGCAGACAGGAGCGCAGATCATAGACATGGCTCAGGAGAAGACTCCAGACAGGAGCGCAGATCATAGACACAGCCAGAGGATGCCTTACAGACAGGAGTGCAGATCATAGACACAGCCAGAGGATGCCTTACAGACAGGAATGCAGATCATAGACACGGCTCAGGAGAAGCCTACAGACAGGAGCGCAGATCATAGACACTGCTCAGGAGGAGCCTCGCAGACAGGAGCGCAGATCATAGATACTGCTCAGGAGGAGCCTCGCAGACAGGAGGGCAGATCATAGACATGGCTCAGGAGAAGCCTCGCAGACAGGAGTGCAGATCATAGACATGGCTCAGGAGAAGCCTCGCAGACAGGAGCGCAGATCATAGACACGGCTCAGGAGAATCCTCGCAGACAGGAGTGCAGATCATAGACATGGCTCAGGAGAAGCCTCGCAGACAGGAGCGCAGATCATAGACATGGCTCAGGAGAAGCCTCGCAGACAGGAGCGCAGATCATAGACATGGCTCAGAAGAAGATTCCAGACAGGAGCGCAGATCATAGACATGGCTCAGGAGAATCCTCGCAGACAGGAGTGCAGATCATAGACATGGCTCAGGAGAAACCCCCAGACAGGAGCGCAGATCATAGACAAGGCTCAGGAGAAGCCTCGCAGATAGGAGCGCAGATCATAGACATAACTCAGGAGAAGCCTCGCAGACAGGAGCGCAGATCATAGACACAGCCAGGAGAAGCCTTACAGACAGGAGTGCAGATCATAGACATAACTCGGGAGAAGCCTCGCAGATAGAAGCGCAGATCATAGACACAGCCAGGAGAAGCCTTGCAGACAGGAGCGCAGATCATAGACATGGCTCAGGAGAAGCCTCGCAGACAGAAGTGCAGATCATAGACACGGCTCAGGAGAAGACTCCAGACAGGAGCGCAGATCATAGACACAGCCAGAGGAAGCCTTACAGACAGGAATGCAGATCATAGACACGGCTCAGGAGAAGCCTACAGACAGGAGCGCAGATCATAGACACTGCTCAGGAGGATCTCGCAGACAAGAGTGCAGATCATAGACATGGCTCAGGAGAAGCCTCGCAGACAGGAGCGCAGATCATAGACATGGCTCAGGAGAAGACTCCAGACAGGAGCGCAGATCATAGACACAGCCAGAGGATGCCTTACAGACAGGAGTGCAGATCATAGACACAGCCAGAGGATGCCTTACAGACAGGAATGCAGATCATAGACACGGCTCAGGAGAAGCCTACAGACAGGAGCGCAGATCATAGACACTGCTCAGGAGGAGCCTCGCAGACAGGAGCGCAGATCATAGATACTGCTCAGGAGGAGCCTCGCAGACAGGAGGGCAGATCATAGACATGGCTCAGGAGAAGCCTCGCAGACAGGAGTGCAGATCATAGACATGGCTCAGGAGAAGCCTCGCAGACAGGAGCGCAGATCATAGACACGGCTCAGGAGAATCCTCGCAGACAGGAGTGCAGATCATAGACATGGCTCAGGAGAAGCCTCGCAGACAGGAGCGCAGATCATAGACATGGCTCAGGAGAAGCCTCGCAGACAGGAGCGCAGATCATAGACATGGCTCAGAAGAAGATTCCAGACAGGAGCGCAGATCATAGACATGGCTCAGGAGAATCCTCGCAGACAGGAGTGCAGATCATAGACATGGCTCAGGAGAAGCCTCGCAGACAGGAGCGCAGATCATACACATGGCTCAGAAAAAGCCTCAAAGACAGGAGTGCAGATCATAGACATGGCTCAGGAGAAGCCTCGCAGACAGGAGTGCAGAGCATAGACATGGCTCAGAAGAAGATTCCAGACAGGAGCGCAGATCATAGACATGGCTCAGGAGAAGCCTCACAGACAGGAATACAGATCATAGACATGGTTCAGGAGAAGCCTCGCAGACAGGAGCGCAGATCATAGACATGGCTCAGGAAAAGCCTCAGACAGGAGTGCAGATCATAGACACGGCTCAGGAGAAGCCTCCAGACAGGAGTGCAGATCATAGACATGGCTCAGGAGAAGCCTCGCAGACAGGAGTGTAGATCATAGACACGGCTCAGGAGAAGCCCCCAGACAGGAGCGCAGATCATAGACATAACTCAGGAGAAGCCTCAGACAGGAGTGCAGATCATAGACACGGCTCAGGAGAAGCCTTGCAGACAGGAGTGCAGATTATAGACATGGCTCAGGAAAAGCCTCAGACAGGAGCGCAGATCATAGACACGGCTCAGGAGAAGCCTCCAGACAGGAGCGCAGATCATAGACATAACTCAGGAGAAGCCTCCAGACAGGAGCGCAGATCATAGACACAGCCAGAGGAAGCCTTACAGACAGGAATGCAGATCATAGACATGGCTCAGGAGAAGTCTCGCAGACCAGAGCGCAGATCATAGACAGCCAGAAGAAGCCTTACAGACAGGAGGGCAGATCATAGACACGGCTCAGGAGAAACCTTGCAGACAGGAGCGCAGATCATAGACACAGCCAGAAGAAGCCTTAGAGACAGGAATGCAGATCATAGACACGGCTCAGGAGAAGCCTACAGACAGGAGCGCAGATCATGGACAAGACTCAGGAGAAGCCTCGCAGACAGGAGTGCAGATCATAGACATGGCTCAGGAGAAGCCTCCAGACAGGAGGGCAGATCATAGACATAACTCAGGAGAAGCCTCCAGACAGGAGTGCAGATCATAGACATAACTCAGGAGAAGCCTCCAGACAGGAGGGCAGATCATAGACATAACTCAGGAGAAGCCTCCAGACTGGAGTGCAGATCATAGACACGGCTCAGGAGAAGCCTCACAGACAGAAGGGCAGATCATAGACATAACTCAGGAGAAGCCTCCAGACAGAAGTGCAGATCATACACATGGCTCAGGGGAAGTCTTACAGACAGGAGTGTAGATCATAGACATGGCTCAGGAGAAGCCTCCAGACAGGAATGCAGATCATAGACATGGCTCAGGAGAAGCCTCCTAGACAGGAGCGCAGATCATAGACACGGCTCAGGAGAAGCCCCCAGACAGGAGCGCAGATCATAGACACAGCCAGAGGAAGCCTTACAGACAGGAGTGCAGATCATAGACACAACCAGAAGATGCCTTACAGACAGGAGCACAGATCATAGACACGGCTCAGGAGAGGCCTTACAGACAGGAGTGCAGATCATAGACAGCCAGGAGAAGCCTCCAGACAGGAGCGCAGATCATACACACAGCCAGAGGAAGCCTTACAGACAGGAGTGCAGATCATAGACATGGCTCAGGAGAAGCCTCACAGACAGGAGCGCAGATCATAGACAAGGCTCAGGAGAAGCCTCGCAGATAGGAGCGCAGATCATAGACATAACTCAGGAGAAGCCTCGCAGACAGGAGCGCAGATCATAGACACAGCCAGGAGAAGCCTTACAGACAGGAGTGCAGATCATAGACATAACTCGGGAGAAGCCTCGCAGATAGAAGCGCAGATCATAGACACAGCCAGGAGAAGCCTTGCAGACAGGAGCGCAGATCATAGACATGGCTCAGGAGAAGCCTCGCAGACAGAAGTGCAGATCATAGACACGGCTCAGTAGAAGACTCCAGACAGGAGCGCAGATCATAGACACAGCCAGAGGAAGCCTTACAGACAGGAATGCAGATCATAGACACGGCTCAGGAGAAGCCTACAGACAGGAGCGCAGATCATAGACACTGCTCAGGAGGATCTCGCAGACAAGAGTGCAGATCATAGACATGGCTCAGGAGAAGCCTCGCAGACAGGAGCGCAGATCATAGACATGGCTCAGGAGAAGACTCCAGACAGGAGCGCAGATCATAGACACAGCCAGAGGATGCCTTACAGACAGGAGTGCAGATCATAGACACAGCCAGAGGATGCCTTACAGACAGGAATGCAGATCATAGACACGGCTCAGGAGAAGCCTACAGACAGGAGCGCAGATCATAGACACTGCTCAGGAGGAGCCTCGCAGACAGGAGCGCAGATCATAGATACTGCTCAGGAGGAGGCTCGCAGACAGGAGGGCAGATCATAGACATGGCTCAGGAGAAGCCTCGCAGACAGGAGTGCAGATCATAGACATGGCTCAGGAGAAGCCTCGCAGACAGGAGCGCAGATCATAGACACGGCTCAGGAGAAGCCTCGCAGACAGGAGCGCAGATCATAGACATGGCTCAGAAGAAGATTCCAGACAGGAGCGCAGATCATACACATGGCTCAGGAAAAGCCTCAAAGACAGGAGTGCAGATCATAGACATGGCTCAGGAGAAGCCTCGCAGACAGGAGTGCAGAGCATAGACATGGCTCAGAAGAAGATTCCAGACAGGAGCGCAGATCATAGACATGGCTCAGGAGAAGCCTCACAGACAGGAATACAGATCATAGACATGGTTCAGGAGAAGCCTCGCAGACAGGAGCGCAGATCATAGACATGGCTCAGGAAAAGCCTCAGACAGGAGTGCAGATCATAGACACGGCTCAGGAGAAGCCTCCAGACAGGAGTGCAGATCATAGACATGGCTCAGGAGAAGCCTCCAGACAGGAGTGCAGATCATAGACATGGCTCAGGAGAAGCCTCGCAGACAGTAGCGCAGATCATAGACATGGCTCAGAAGAAGCCTCGCAGACAGGAGTGCAGATCATAGACATGGCTCAGGAGAAGCCTCGCAGACAGTAGCGCAGATCATAGACAGCCAGGAGAAGCCTCGCAGATAGGAGCGCAGATCATAGACACAACTCAGGAGAAGCCTCGCAGACAGGAGCGCAGATCATAGACACAACTCAGGAGAAGCCTCGCAGACAGGAGCGTAGATCATAGACACAACTCAGGAGAAACCTCGCAGACAGGAGCGCAGATCATAGACACAACTCAGGAGAAGCCTCGCAGACAGGAGCGCAGATCATAGACATGGCTCAGGAGAAGCCTCGCAGACAGGAGCGTAGATCATAGACACGGCTCAGGAGAAGCCTCGCAGACAGGAGCGCAGATCATAGACATGGCTCAGGAGAAGCCTCGCAGACAGGAGCGTAGATCATAGACACGGCTCAGGAGAAGCCTCGCAGACAGGAGCGCAGATCATAGACACAACTCAGGAGAAGCCTCGCAGACAGGAGCGCAGATCATAGACATGGCTCAGGAGAAGCCTCGCAGACAGGAGCGCAGATCATAGACACAACTCAGGAGAAGCCTCGCAGACAGGAGCGTAGATCATAGACATGGCTCAGGAGAAGCCTCGCAGACAGGAGCGTAGATCATAGACACGGCTCAGGAGAAGCCTCGCAGACAGGAGCGCAGATCATAGACACAACTCAGGAGAAGCCTCGCAGACAGGAGCGTAGATCATAGACACGGCTCAGGAGAAGCCTCGCAGACAGGAGCGCAGATCATAGACACAACTCAGGAGAAGCCCCCAGACAGGAGCGCAGATCATAGACACAACTCAGGAGAAGCCTCGCAGACAGGAGCGCAGATCATAGACACGGCTCAGGAGAAGCCTCGCAGACAGGAGCGCAGATCATAGACATGGCTCAGGAGAAGCCTCGCAGACAGGAGCGCAGATCATAGACATAACTCAGGAGAAGCCCCCAGACAGGAGCGCAGATCATAGACATGGCTCAGGAGAAGCCTCGCAGACAGGAGCGCAGATCATAGACACGGCTCAGGAGAAGCCTCGCAGACAGGAGCGCAGATCATAGACATGGTTCAGGAGAATTCTCGCAGACAGAAGTGCAGATCATAGACACAGCCAGGAGAAGCCCCCAGACAGGAGCGCAGATCATAGACATGGCTCAGGAGAAAACTCGCAGACAGGAGCGCAGATCATAGACATGGCTCAGAAGAAGATTCCAGACAGGAGCGCAGATCATAGACATGGCTCAGAAGAAGATTCCAGACAGGAGCGCAGATCATAGACACAACTCATGAGAAGCCTCGCAGACAGGAGCGCAGATCATAGACACGGCTCAGGAGAAGCCTCGCAGACAGGAGCGCAGATCATAGACATGGCTCAGGAGAATCCTCGCAGATAGAAGTGCAGATCATAGACACAGCCAGGAGAAGCCCCCAGACGGGAGCGCAGATCATAGACATGGCTCAGGAGAAACCTCGCAGACAGGAGTGCAGATCATAGACATGGCTCAGGAGAAGCCTTGCAGACAGGAGCGCAGATCATAGACACAACTCAGGAGAAGCCTTGCAGACAGAAGCGCAGATCATAGACATGGCTCAGGAGAAACCCCCAGACAGGAGCGCAGATCATAGACAAGGCTCAGGAGAAGCCTCGCAGATAGGAGCGCAGATCATAGACATAACTCAGGAGAAGCCTCGCAGACAGGAGCGCAGATCATAGACACAGCCAGGAGAATCCTTACAGACAGGAGTGCAGATCATAGACATAACTCGGGAGAAGCCTCGCAGATAGAAGCGCAGATCATAGACACAGCCAGGAGAAGCCTTGCAGACAGGAGCGCAGATCATAGACATGGCTCAGGAGAAGCCTCGCAGACAGAAGTGCAGATCATAGACACGGCTCAGGAGAAGACTCCAGACAGGAGCGCAGATCATAGACACAGCCAGAGGAAGCCTTACAGACAGGAATGCAGATCATAGACACGGCTCAGGAGAAGCCTACAGACAGGAGCGCAGATCATAGACACTGCTCAGGAGGATCTCGCAGACAAGAGTGCAGATCATAGACATGGCTCAGGAGAAGCCTCGCAGACAGGAGCGCAGATCATAGACATGGCTCAGGAGAAGACTCCAGACAGGAGCGCAGATCATAGACACAGCCAGAGGATGCCTTACAGACAGGAGTGCAGATCATAGACACAGCCAGAGGATGCCTTACAGACAGGAATGCAGATCATAGACACGGCTCAGGAGAAGCCTACAGACAGGAGCGCAGATCATAGACACTGCTCAGGAGGAGCCTCGCAGACAGGAGCGCAGATCATAGATACTGCTCAGGAGGAGCCTCGCAGACAGGAGGGCAGATCATAGACATGGCTCAGGAGAAGCCTCGCAGACAGGAGTGCAGATCATAGACATGGCTCAGGAGAAGCCTCGCAGACAGGAGCGCAGATCATAGACACGGCTCAGGAGAATCCTCGCAGACAGGAGTGCAGATCATAGACATGGCTCAGGAGAAGCCTCGCAGACAGGAGCGCAGATCATAGACATGGCTCAGGAGAAGCCTCGCAGACAGGAGCGCAGATCATAGACATGGCTCAGAAGAAGATTCCAGACAGGAGCGCAGATCATAGACATGGCTCAGGAGAATCCTCGCAGACAGGAGTGCAGATCATAGACATGGCTCAGGAGAAACCCCCAGACAGGAGCGCAGATCATAGACAAGGCTCAGGAGAAGCCTCGCAGATAGGAGCGCAGATCATAGACATAACTCAGGAGAAGCCTCGCAGACAGGAGCGCAGATCATAGACACAGCCAGGAGAAGCCTTACAGACAGGAGTGCAGATCATAGACATAACTCGGGAGAAGCCTCGCAGATAGAAGCGCAGATCATAGACACAGCCAGGAGAAGCCTTGCAGACAGGAGCGCAGATCATAGACATGGCTCAGGAGAAGCCTCGCAGACAGAAGTGCAGATCATAGACACGGCTCAGGAGAAGACTCCAGACAGGAGCGCAGATCATAGACACAGCCAGAGGAAGCCTTACAGACAGGAATGCAGATCATAGACACGGCTCAGGAGAAGCCTACAGACAGGAGCGCAGATCATAGACACTGCTCAGGAGGATCTCGCAGACAAGAGTGCAGATCATAGACATGGCTCAGG
The DNA here is from genome assembly GCF_014858855.1 of Bufo gargarizans. NCBI lineage: Eukaryota > Metazoa > Chordata > Amphibia > Anura > Bufonidae > Bufo > Bufo gargarizans. The sequence goes on along the minus strand of NC_058083.1, from coordinate 66,238,371 downwards.
AGAAGCCTCGCAGACAGGAGCGCAGATCATAGACATGGCTCAGGAGAAGACTCCAGACAGGAGCGCAGATCATAGACACAGCCAGAGGATGCCTTACAGACAGGAGTGCAGATCATAGACACAGCCAGAGGATGCCTTACAGACAGGAATGCAGATCATAGACACGGCTCAGGAGAAGCCTACAGACAGGAGCGCAGATCATAGACACTGCTCAGGAGGAGCCTCGCAGACAGGAGCGCAGATCATAGATACTGCTCAGGAGGAGCCTCGCAGACAGGAGGGCAGATCATAGACATGGCTCAGGAGAAGCCTCGCAGACAGGAGTGCAGATCATAGACATGGCTCAGGAGAAGCCTCGCAGACAGGAGCGCAGATCATAGACACGGCTCAGGAGAATCCTCGCAGACAGGAGTGCAGATCATAGACATGGCTCAGGAGAAGCCTCGCAGACAGGAGCGCAGATCATAGACATGGCTCAGGAGAAGCCTCGCAGACAGGAGCGCAGATCATAGACATGGCTCAGAAGAAGATTCCAGACAGGAGCGCAGATCATAGACATGGCTCAGGAGAATCCTCGCAGACAGGAGTGCAGATCATAGACATGGCTCAGGAGAAGCCTCGCAGACAGGAGCGCAGATCATACACATGGCTCAGAAAAAGCCTCAAAGACAGGAGTGCAGATCATAGACATGGCTCAGGAGAAGCCTCGCAGACAGGAGTGCAGAGCATAGACATGGCTCAGAAGAAGATTCCAGACAGGAGCGCAGATCATAGACATGGCTCAGGAGAAGCCTCACAGACAGGAATACAGATCATAGACATGGTTCAGGAGAAGCCTCGCAGACAGGAGCGCAGATCATAGACATGGCTCAGGAAAAGCCTCAGACAGGAGTGCAGATCATAGACACGGCTCAGGAGAAGCCTCCAGACAGGAGTGCAGATCATAGACATGGCTCAGGAGAAGCCTCGCAGACAGGAGTGTAGATCATAGACACGGCTCAGGAGAAGCCCCCAGACAGGAGCGCAGATCATAGACATAACTCAGGAGAAGCCTCAGACAGGAGTGCAGATCATAGACACGGCTCAGGAGAAGCCTTGCAGACAGGAGTGCAGATTATAGACATGGCTCAGGAAAAGCCTCAGACAGGAGCGCAGATCATAGACACGGCTCAGGAGAAGCCTCCAGACAGGAGCGCAGATCATAGACATAACTCAGGAGAAGCCTCCAGACAGGAGCGCAGATCATAGACACAGCCAGAGGAAGCCTTACAGACAGGAATGCAGATCATAGACATGGCTCAGGAGAAGTCTCGCAGACCAGAGCGCAGATCATAGACAGCCAGAAGAAGCCTTACAGACAGGAGGGCAGATCATAGACACGGCTCAGGAGAAACCTTGCAGACAGGAGCGCAGATCATAGACACAGCCAGAAGAAGCCTTAGAGACAGGAATGCAGATCATAGACACGGCTCAGGAGAAGCCTACAGACAGGAGCGCAGATCATGGACAAGACTCAGGAGAAGCCTCGCAGACAGGAGTGCAGATCATAGACATGGCTCAGGAGAAGCCTCCAGACAGGAGGGCAGATCATAGACATAACTCAGGAGAAGCCTCCAGACAGGAGTGCAGATCATAGACATAACTCAGGAGAAGCCTCCAGACAGGAGGGCAGATCATAGACATAACTCAGGAGAAGCCTCCAGACTGGAGTGCAGATCATAGACACGGCTCAGGAGAAGCCTCACAGACAGAAGGGCAGATCATAGACATAACTCAGGAGAAGCCTCCAGACAGAAGTGCAGATCATACACATGGCTCAGGGGAAGTCTTACAGACAGGAGTGTAGATCATAGACATGGCTCAGGAGAAGCCTCCAGACAGGAATGCAGATCATAGACATGGCTCAGGAGAAGCCTCCTAGACAGGAGCGCAGATCATAGACACGGCTCAGGAGAAGCCCCCAGACAGGAGCGCAGATCATAGACACAGCCAGAGGAAGCCTTACAGACAGGAGTGCAGATCATAGACACAACCAGAAGATGCCTTACAGACAGGAGCACAGATCATAGACACGGCTCAGGAGAGGCCTTACAGACAGGAGTGCAGATCATAGACAGCCAGGAGAAGCCTCCAGACAGGAGCGCAGATCATACACACAGCCAGAGGAAGCCTTACAGACAGGAGTGCAGATCATAGACATGGCTCAGGAGAAGCCTCACAGACAGGAGCGCAGATCATAGACAAGGCTCAGGAGAAGCCTCGCAGATAGGAGCGCAGATCATAGACATAACTCAGGAGAAGCCTCGCAGACAGGAGCGCAGATCATAGACACAGCCAGGAGAAGCCTTACAGACAGGAGTGCAGATCATAGACATAACTCGGGAGAAGCCTCGCAGATAGAAGCGCAGATCATAGACACAGCCAGGAGAAGCCTTGCAGACAGGAGCGCAGATCATAGACATGGCTCAGGAGAAGCCTCGCAGACAGAAGTGCAGATCATAGACACGGCTCAGTAGAAGACTCCAGACAGGAGCGCAGATCATAGACACAGCCAGAGGAAGCCTTACAGACAGGAATGCAGATCATAGACACGGCTCAGGAGAAGCCTACAGACAGGAGCGCAGATCATAGACACTGCTCAGGAGGATCTCGCAGACAAGAGTGCAGATCATAGACATGGCTCAGGAGAAGCCTCGCAGACAGGAGCGCAGATCATAGACATGGCTCAGGAGAAGACTCCAGACAGGAGCGCAGATCATAGACACAGCCAGAGGATGCCTTACAGACAGGAGTGCAGATCATAGACACAGCCAGAGGATGCCTTACAGACAGGAATGCAGATCATAGACACGGCTCAGGAGAAGCCTACAGACAGGAGCGCAGATCATAGACACTGCTCAGGAGGAGCCTCGCAGACAGGAGCGCAGATCATAGATACTGCTCAGGAGGAGCCTCGCAGACAGGAGGGCAGATCATAGACATGGCTCAGGAGAAGCCTCGCAGACAGGAGTGCAGATCATAGACATGGCTCAGGAGAAGCCTCGCAGACAGGAGCGCAGATCATAGACACGGCTCAGGAGAAGCCTCGCAGACAGGAGCGCAGATCATAGACATGGCTCAGAAGAAGATTCCAGACAGGAGCGCAGATCATACACATGGCTCAGGAAAAGCCTCAAAGACAGGAGTGCAGATCATAGACATGGCTCAGGAGAAGCCTCGCAGACAGGAGTGCAGAGCATAGACATGGCTCAGAAGAAGATTCCAGACAGGAGCGCAGATCATAGACATGGCTCAGGAGAAGCCTCACAGACAGGAATACAGATCATAGACATGGTTCAGGAGAAGCCTCGCAGACAGGAGCGCAGATCATAGACATGGCTCAGGAAAAGCCTCAGACAGGAGTGCAGATCATAGACACGGCTCAGGAGAAGCCTCCAGACAGGAGTGCAGATCATAGACATGGCTCAGGAGAAGCCTCCAGACAGGAGTGCAGATCATAGACATGGCTCAGGAGAAGCCTCGCAGACAGGAGTGTAGATCATAGACACGGCTCAGGAGAAGCCCCCAGACAGGAGCGCAGATCATAGACATAACTCAGGAGAAGCCTCAGACAGGAGTGCAGATCATAGACACGGCTCAGGAGAAGCCTTGCAGACAGGAGTGCAGATTATAGACATGGCTCAGGAAAAGCCTCAGACAGGAGCGCAGATCATAGACACGGCTCAGGAGAAGCCTCCAGACAGGAGCGCAGATCATAGACATAACTCAGGAGAAGCCTCCAGACAGGAGCGCAGATCATAGACACAGCCAGAGGAAGCCTTACAGACAGGAATGCAGATCATAGACATGGCTCAGGAGAAGTCTCGCAGACCAGAGCGCAGATCATAGACAGCCAGAAGAAGCCTTACAGACAGGAGGGCAGATCATAGACACGGCTCAGGAGAAACCTTGCAGACAGGAGCGCAGATCATAGACACAGCCAGAAGAAGCCTTAGAGACAGGAATGCAGATCATAGACACGGCTCAGGAGAAGCCTACAGACAGGAGCGCAGATCATGGACAAGACTCAGGAGAAGCCTCGCAGACAGGAGTGCAGATCATAGACATGGCTCAGGAGAAGCCTCCAGACAGGAGGGCAGATCATAGACATAACTCAGGAGAAGCCTCCAGACAGGAGTGCAGATCATAGACATAACTCAGGAGAAGCCTCCAGACAGGAGGGCAGATCATAGACATAACTCAGGAGAAGCCTCCAGACTGGAGTGCAGATCATAGACACGGCTCAGGAGAAGCCTCACAGACAGAAGGGCAGATCATAGACATAACTCAGGAGAAGCCTCCAGACAGAAGTGCAGATCATACACATGGCTCAGGGGAAGTCTTACAGACAGGAGTGTAGATCATAGACATGGCTCAGGAGAAGCCTCCAGACAGGAATGCAGATCATAGACATGGCTCAGGAGAAGCCTCCTAGACAGGAGCGCAGATCATAGACACGGCTCAGGAGAAGCCCCCAGACAGGAGCGCAGATCATAGACACAGCCAGAGGAAGCCTTACAGACAGGAGTGCAGATCATAGACACAACCAGAAGATGCCTTACAGACAGGAGCACAGATCATAGACACGGCTCAGGAGAGGCCTTACAGACAGGAGTGCAGATCATAGACAGCCAGGAGAAGCCTCCAGACAGGAGCGCAGATCATACACACAGCCAGAGGAAGCCTTACAGACAGGAGTGCAGATCATAGACATGGCTCAGGAGAAGCCTCACAGACAGGAGCGCAGATCATAGACAAGGCTCAGGAGAAGCCTCGCAGATAGGAGCGCAGATCATAGACATAACTCAGGAGAAGCCTCGCAGACAGGAGCGCAGATCATAGACACAGCCAGGAGAAGCCTTACAGACAGGAGTGCAGATCATAGACATAACTCGGGAGAAGCCTCGCAGATAGAAGCGCAGATCATAGACACAGCCAGGAGAAGCCTTGCAGACAGGAGCGCAGATCATAGACATGGCTCAGGAGAAGCCTCGCAGACAGAAGTGCAGATCATAGACACGGCTCAGTAGAAGACTCCAGACAGGAGCGCAGATCATAGACACAGCCAGAGGAAGCCTTACAGACAGGAATGCAGATCATAGACACGGCTCAGGAGAAGCCTACAGACAGGAGCGCAGATCATAGACACTGCTCAGGAGGATCTCGCAGACAAGAGTGCAGATCATAGACATGGCTCAGGAGAAGCCTCGCAGACAGGAGCGCAGATCATAGACATGGCTCAGGAGAAGACTCCAGACAGGAGCGCAGATCATAGACACAGCCAGAGGATGCCTTACAGACAGGAGTGCAGATCATAGACACAGCCAGAGGATGCCTTACAGACAGGAATGCAGATCATAGACACGGCTCAGGAGAAGCCTACAGACAGGAGCGCAGATCATAGACACTGCTCAGGAGGAGCCTCGCAGACAGGAGCGCAGATCATAGATACTGCTCAGGAGGAGCCTCGCAGACAGGAGGGCAGATCATAGACATGGCTCAGGAGAAGCCTCGCAGACAGGAGTGCAGATCATAGACATGGCTCAGGAGAAGCCTCGCAGACAGGAGCGCAGATCATAGACACGGCTCAGGAGAAGCCTCGCAGACAGGAGCGCAGATCATAGACATGGCTCAGAAGAAGATTCCAGACAGGAGCGCAGATCATACACATGGCTCAGGAAAAGCCTCAAAGACAGGAGTGCAGATCATAGACATGGCTCAGGAGAAGCCTCGCAGACAGGAGTGCAGAGCATAGACATGGCTCAGAAGAAGATTCCAGACAGGAGCGCAGATCATAGACATGGCTCAGGAGAAGCCTCACAGACAGGAATACAGATCATAGACATGGTTCAGGAGAAGCCTCGCAGACAGGAGCGCAGATCATAGACATGGCTCAGGAAAAGCCTCAGACAGGAGTGCAGATCATAGACACGGCTCAGGAGAAGCCTCCAGACAGGAGTGCAGATCATAGACATGGCTCAGGAGAAGCCTCCAGACAGGAGTGCAGATCATAGACATGGCTCAGGAGAAGCCTCGCAGACAGGAGTGTAGATCATAGACACGGCTCAGGAGAAGCCCCCAGACAGGAGCGCAGATCATAGACATAACTCAGGAGAAGCCTCAGACAGGAGTGCAGATCATAGACACGGCTCAGGAGAAGCCTTGCAGACAGGAGTGCAGATTATAGACATGGCTCAGGAAAAGCCTCAGACAGGAGCGCAGATCATAGACACGGCTCAGGAGAAGCCTCCAGACAGGAGCGCAGATCATAGACATAACTCAGGAGAAGCCTCCAGACAGGAGCGCAGATCATAGAAACAGCCAGAGGAAGCCTTACAGACAGGAATGCAGATCATAGACATGGCTCAGGAGAAGTCTCGCAGACCAGAGCGCAGATCATAGACAGCCAGAAGAAGCCTTACAGACAGGAGGGCAGATCATAGACACGGCTCAGGAGAAACCTTGCAGACAGGAGCGCAGATCATAGACATGGCTCAGGAGAAGCCTCGCAGACAGGAGCGCAGATCATAGACATGGCTCAGGAGAAGCCTCGCAGACAGGAGCGCAGATCATAGACATGGCTCAGAAGAAGATTCCAGACAGGAGCGCAGATCATAGACATGGCTCAGGAGAATCCTCGCAGACAGGAGTGCAGATCATAGACATGGCTCAGGAGAAGCCTCGCAGACAGGAGCGCAGATCATAGACATGGCTCAGAAGAAGATTCCAGACAGGAGCGCAGATCATACACATGGCTCAGGAAAAGCCTCAAAGACAGGAGTGCAGATCATAGACATGGCTCAGGAGAAGCCTCGCAGACAGGAGTGCAGAGCATAGACATGGCTCAGAAGAAGATTCCAGACAGGAGCGCAGATCATAGACATGGCTCAGGAGAAGCCTCACAGACAGGAATACAGATCATAGACATGGTTCAGGAGAAGCCTCGCAGACAGGAGCGCAGATCATAGACATGGCTCAGGAAAAGCCTCAGACAGGAGTGCAGATCATAGACACGGCTCAGGAGAAGCCTCCAGACAGGAGTGCAGATCATAGACATGGCTCAGGAGAAGCCTCCAGACAGGAGTGCAGATCATAGACATGGCTCAGGAGAAGCCTCGCAGACAGGAGTGTAGATCATAGACACGGCTCAGGAGAAGCCCCCAGACAGGAGCGCAGATCATAGACATAACTCAGGAGAAGCCTCAGACAGGAGTGCAGATCATAGACACGGCTCAGGAGAAGCCTTGCAGACAGGAGTGCAGATTATAGACATGGCTCAGGAAAAGCCTCAGACAGGAGCGCAGATCATAGACACGGCTCAGGAGAAGCCTCCAGACAGGAGCGCAGATCATAGACATAACTCAGGAGAAGCCTCCAGACAGGAGCGCAGATCATAGAAACAGCCAGAGGAAGCCTTACAGACAGGAATGCAGATCATAGACATGGCTCAGGAGAAGTCTCGCAGACCAGAGCGCAGATCATAGACAGCCAGAAGAAGCCTTACAGACAGGAGGGCAGATCATAGACACGGCTCAGGAGAAACCTTGCAGACAGGAGCGCAGATCATAGACACAGCCAGAAGAAGCCTTAGAGACAGGAATGCAGATCATAGACATGGCTCAGGAGAAGCCTCCAGACAGGAGGGCAGATCATAGACATAACTCAGGAGAAGCCTCGCAGACAGGAGCGCAGATCATAGATACGGCTCGGAAGAAGATTCCAGACAGGAGCGCAGATCATACACATGGCTCAGGAAAAGCCTCAAAGACAGGAGTGCAGATCATAGACATGGCTCAGAAGAAGATTCCAGACAGGAGCGCAGATCATAGACATGGCTCAGGAGAAGCCTCACAGACAGGAATACAGATCATAGACATGGTTCAGGAGAAGCCTCGCAGACAGGAGCGCAGATCATAGACACGGCTCAGGAAAAGCCTCAGACAGGAGCGCAGATCATAGACATGGCTCAGGAGAAGCCTCCAGACAGGAGTGCAGATCATAGACATGGCTCAGGAGAAGCCTCGCAGACAGGAGTGTAGATCATAGACACGGCTCAGGAGAAGCCCCCAGACAGGAGCGCAGATCATAGACATAACTCAGGAGAAGCCTCAGACAGGAGTGCAGATCATAGACACGGCTCAGGAGAAGCCTCGCAGACAGGAGTGCAGATTATAGACATGGCTCAGGAAAAGCCTCAGACAGGAGAGCAGATCATAGACACGGCTCAGGAGAAGCCTCCAGACAGGAGTGCAGATCATAGACATAACTCAGGAGAAGCCTCCAGACAGGAGCGCAGATCATAGACACAGCCAGAGGAAGCCTTACAGACAGGAATGCAGATCATAGACATGGCTCAGGAGAAGTCTCGCAGACCAGAGCGCAGATCATAGACAGCCAGAAGAAGCCTTACAGACAGGAGGGCAGATCATAGACACGGCTCAGGAGAAACCTTGCAGACAGGAGCGCAGATCATAGACACAGCCAGAAGAAGCCTTACAGACAGGAGCGCAGATCATGGACAAGGCTCAGGAGAAGCCTCGCAGACAGGAGCGCAGATCATAGACATGGCTCAGGAGAAGCCTCGCAGACAGGAGTGCAGATCATAGACACTGCTCAGGAGAAGCCTCACAGACAGGAGGGCAGATCATAGACATGGCTCAGAAGAAGCCTACAGATAGGAGTGCAGATCATAGACATAACTCAGGAGAAGCCTCCAGACAGGAGTGTAGATCATAGACATGGCTCAGGAGAAGCCTCCAGACAGGAATGCAGATCATAGACATGGCTCAGGAGAAGCCTCGCAGACAGGAGCGCAGATCATAGACACGGCTCAGGAGAAGCCCCAGACAGGAGCGCAGATCATAGACACAGCCAGAGGAAGCCTTACAGACAGGAGTGCAGATCATAGACACAACCAGAAGATGCCTTACAGACAGGAGCGCAGATCATAGACATGGCTCAGGAGAAGCCTTACAGACAGGAGCGCAGATCATAGACACGGCTCAGAAGAAGATTCCAGACAGGAGTGCAGATCATAGACATGGCTCAGGAGAGGCCTTACATACAGGAGTGCAGATCATAGACAGCCAGGAGAAGCCTCCAGACAGGAGCGCAGATCATACACACAGCCAGAGGAAGCCTTACAGACAGGAGTGCAGATCATAGACATGGCTCAGGAGAAGCCTCACAGACAGGAGCGCAGCTCATAGACATGGGTTAGAAGAAGCCTTGCAGACAGGAGTGCAGATCATAAACATGGCTCAGGAGAAGCCTCGCAGACAGGAGCGCAGATCATAGACATGGCTCAGGAGAAGCTTTGCAGATAGGAATGCAGATCATAGACATGACTCAGGAGAAGCCTTGCAGACAGGAATGCAGATCATAGACACTGCTCAGGAGAAGCCTCGCAGACAGGAGCGCAGATCATAGACATGGCTCAGGAGAAGCCTCGCAGAGAGGAGCGCAGATCATAGATACTGCTCAGGAGAAGCCTCGCAGACAGGAGCGCAGATCATAGACATGGTTCAGGAGAAGCCTCGCAGACAGGAGCATAGATCATAGACATGGAGCAGGAGAAGCCTCAGACAGGAGTGCAGATCATAGACACGGCTCAGGAGAAGCCTCCAGACAGGAGTGCAGATCATAGACATGGCTCAGGAGAAGCCTCGCAGACAGGAGCGCAGATCATAGACATAACTCAGGAGAAGCCTCGCTGACAGGAGTGCAGATCATAGACATGGCTCAGGAGAGGCCTTACAGACAGGAGTGCAGATCATAGACAGCCAGGAGAAGCCTCCAGACAGGAGCGCAGATCATAGACACAGCCAGAGGAAGCCTCACAGACAGGAGCGCAGCTCATAGACACGGCTCAGGAGAAGCCTCGCAGACAGGAATGCAGATCATAGACATGGCTCAGGAGAAGCCTCGCAGATAGGAGCGCAGATCATAAACATGGCTCAGGAGAAGCCTCGCAGACAGGAGCGCAGATCATAGACACAACTCAGGAGAAGCCTCGCAGACAGGAGCGCAGATCATAGACATGGCTCAGGAGAAGCCTCGCAGACAGGAGCGCAGATCATAGATACTGCTCAGGAGAAGCCCCCAGACAGGAGCGTAGATCATAGACAAGGCTCAGGAGAAGCCTCACTGATAGGAGCGCAGATCATAGATACTGCTCAGGAGAAGCCCCCAGACAGGAGCGCAGATCATAGACATGGTTCAGGAGAAGCCTCGCAGACAGGAGCGCAGATCATAGACAAGGCTCAGGAGAAGCCTCACAGACAGGAACGCAGATCATAGACCTGGTTAGGAGAAGCCTCGCAGACAGGAGTGCAGATCATAGACATGGCTCAGGAGAAGCCTCGCAGACAGGAACGCAGATCATAGACCTGGTTAGGAGAAGCCTCGCAGACAGGAGCGTAGATCATAGACATGGCTCAGGAGAAGCCTTGCAGACAGGAGCGCAGATCATAGACATAACTCAGAAGAAGCCTTGCAGACAGGAGCGCAGATCATAGACATGGCTCAGGAGAAGCCTTGCAGACAGGAGTGCAGATATAGACACTGCTCAGGAGAAACCTCGCAGACAGAAGCGCAGATCATAGACATGGCTCAGGAGAAGCCTTGCAGACAGGAGCGCAGATCATAGATACTGCTCAGGAGAAGCCTCGCAGACAGGAGCGCAGATCATAGACATAACTCAGGAGAAGCCTCGCAGACAGGAGCGCAGATCATAGACATGGCTCAGGAGAAGCCTCGCAGACAGGAGTGCAGATCATAGACATGGCTCAGGAGAAGCCTCCAGACAGGAGCGCAGATCATAGACATGGCTCAGGAGAAGTTTTGCAGACAGGAGTGCAGATCATAGACATGGCTCAGGAGAAGCCTTGCAGACAGGAATGCAGATCATAGATACTGCTCAGGAGAAGCCTCGCAGACAGGAATGCAGATCATAGATACTGCTCAGGAGAAGCCTCGCAGACAGGAGCGCAGATCATAGACATGGCTCAGGAGAAGCCTCGCAGACAGGAGCGTAGATCATAGACATGGAGCAGGAGAAGCCTCGCTGATAGGAGCGCAGATCATAGACATGGTTCAGGAGAAGCCTCGCAGACAGGAGCATAGATCATAGACATGGAGCAGGAGAAGCCTCAGACAGGAGTGCAGATCATAGACACGGCTCAGGAGAAGCCTCCAGACAGGAGTGCAGATCATATACATGGCTCAGGAGAAGCCTCGCAGACAGGAGCGCAGATCATAGACATAACTCAGGAGAAGCCTCGCAGACAGGAGTGCAGATCATAGACATGGCTCAGGAGAAGCCTCCAGACAGGAGCGCAGATCATAGACACAGCCAGAGGAAGCCTCACAGACAGGAGCGCAGCTCATAGACACGGCTCAGGAGAAGCCTCGCAGACAGGAATGCAGATCATAGACATGGCTCAGGAGAAGCCTCGCAGACAGGAATGCAGATCATAGACATGGCTCAGGAGAAGCCTCCAGACAGGAGCGCAGATCATAGACATGGCTCAGGAGAAGCCTCGCAGACAGGAATGCAGATCATAGACATGGCTCAGGAGAAGCCTCGCAGATTGTAGCGCAGATCATAAACATGGCTCAGGAGAAGCCTCGCAGACAGGAGCGCAGATCATAGACACAACTCAGGAGAAGCCTCGCAGACAGGAGCGCAGATCATAGACATGGCTCAGGAGAAGCCTCGCAGACAGGAGCGCAGATCATAGATACTGCTCAGGAGAAGCCCCCAGACAGGAGCGTAGATCATAGACAAGGCTCAGGAGAAGCCTCGCTGATAGGAGCGCAGATCATAGATACTGCTCAGGAGAAGCCCCCAGACAGGAGCGCAGATCATAGACATGGTTCAGGAGAAGCCTCGCAGACAGGAGCGTAGATCATAGACATGGTTCAGGAGAAGCCTCGCTGATAGGAGCGCAGATCATAGACATGGTTCAGGAGAAGCCTCGCAGACAGGAGCGTAGATCATAGACATGGTTCAGGAGAAGCCTCGCTGATAGGAGCACAGATCATAGACATGGCTCAGGAGAAGCCTCGCAGACAGGAGCGCAGATCATAAACATGGCTCAGGAGAAGCCTCGCAGACAGGAGCGCAGATCATAGACACAACTCAGGAGAAGCCTCGCAGACAGGAGCGCAGATCATAGACATGGCTCAGGAGAAGCCTCGCAGACAGGAGCGCAGATCATAGATACTGCTCAGGAGAAGCCCCAGACAGGAGCGTAGATCATAGACAAGGCTCAGGAGAAGCCTCGCTGATAGGAGCGCAGATCATAGACACTGCTCAGGAGAAGCCCCCAGACAGGAGCGCAGATCATAGACATGGTTCAGGAGAAGCCTCGCAGACAGGAGCGTAGATCATAGACATGGTTCAGGAGAAGCCTCGCTGATAGGAGCGCAGATCATAGACATGGTTCAGGAGAAGCCTCGCAGACAGGAGCGTAGATCATAGACATGGTTCAGGAGAAGCCTCGCTGATAGGAGCACAGATCATAGACATGGCTCAGGAGAAGCCTCGCAGACAGGAGCGCAGATCATAGACAAGGCTCAGGAGAAGCCTCACAGACAGGAACGCAGATCATAGACCTGGTTAGGAGAAGCCTCGCAGACAGGAGTGCAGATCATAGACATGGCTCAGGAGAAGCCTCGCAGACAGGAACGCAGATCATAGACCTGGTTAGGAGAAGCCTCGCAGACAGGAGCGTAGATCATAGACATGGCTCAGGAGAAGCCTTGCAGACAGGAGTGCAGATATAGACACTGCTCAGGAGAAGCCTTGCAGACAGGAGCGCAGATCATAGACATGGCTCAGGAGAAGCCTCGCAGACAGGAGTGCAGATCATAGATACTGCTCAGGAGAAGCCTCGCAGACAGGAGCGCAGATCATAGACATAACTCAGGAGAAGCCTCGCAGACAGGAGCGCAGATCATAGATACTGCTCAGGAGAAGCCTCGCAGACAGGAGCGCAGATCATAGACACTGCTCAGAAGAAGCCTCGCAGACAGGAGCGCAGATCATAGACATGGCTCAGGAGAAGCCTCGCAGACAGGAGTGCAGATCATAGACATGGCTCAGGAGAAGCCTCCAGACAGGAGCGCAGATCATAGACATGGCTCAGGAGAAGCCTTGCAGACAGGAATGCAGATCATAGATACTGCTCAGGAGAAGCCTCGCAGACAGGAGCGCAGATCATAGACATGGCTCAGGAGAAGCCGTGCAGACAGGAATGCAGATCATAGATACTGCTCAGGAGAAGCCTCGCAGACAGGAGCGCAGATCATAGACAAGGCTCAGGAGAAGCCTCACAGACAGGAACGCAGATCATAGACCTGGTTTAGGAGAAGCCTCGCAGACAGGAGCGCAGATCATAGACCTGGTTAGGAGAAGCCTCGCAGACAGGAGCGCAGATCATAGACATGGCTCAGGAGAAGCCTTGCAGACAGGAGCGCAGATCATAGACCTGGTTTAGGAGAAGCCTCGCAGACAGGAGCGTAGATCATAGACAAGGCTCAGGAGAAGCCTCACAGACAGGAACGCAGATCATAGACCTGGTTTAGGAGAAGCCTCGCAGACAGGAGTGCAGATCAGTACAGACATGTATAAGAGGCCGAGGAATCCGTAGAAGGCTGAGCGGCATGTGGGGGGTTAAATGTTTGCAGTAGCAGAATTAAGATGACCTAAGATAATGTTTGATGTTCCCATGCGTGATGCTCTGTGTCCCTGTGTCTATCAACACTCTTTCTTTTCTTATCTCTGCAGACAATGTTGTTGGCAAGATGGACATAACCTGTTACTCCTTGAGTGAAGATGAATACTCGGGGTACCAGCCTCTTAGTGCCGACAGTGATCCAGAGGAGGCAGCAATAATGTCTACATCCTCTCCTTGTGAACAGTGTGACCCCCATAGCCGCTGCATGTTTCTTGCACACCAGTGTTTACCCTGCTTGTCATCCTCTTCTGTGGCCCAAAGTCCAGCACCTCTCCAAATCAGTCATCCATCCCTGAACACAGAGGCACAGAAGGATAGGATGCTCTATCCCTGCCGTCTGTGCCCCTTCTCCACCCATTACTCCAGCCACCTTAAGCGTCATATGAAGACTCACAATGGAGAGAAACCTTTCCGGTGCCCTCATTGCCTTTATGCGTCTGCACAGTTAGTTAACCTAAAGCGCCATTTACGCACCCACACGGGAGAGAAGCCCTTCCGCTGTGATCACTGCAGCTTCTCCTGCAGCAGTCCAGGAAACCTCAAGAGGCACCAGCGGGTCCATACCCAGGAGAAACCGTTCATCTGCAATTTATGCACTTACCGCTGCAACCAGAGCCGTAACCTCAAACGCCACCTTCTAGCGCATCGCAGGAGAGGACTAGAGAGGCAGCACCAAGGTATTAAGAAGGAAGAAGATGAAGATGATGGAGATGACGATGGGGAAGAAAAAGGCAGTGGAAACAGTCCCCCCAACGGTTGGTTTTCAGACTCATCCTTCACTCCTCTATTATTATTTATTTGAAGGCGCAATTCCATGGTGCTGTATATCTGAAAGGGGTATACGTACATGATATAAAACAACATAAATACAATGACATGGAACATAGTAACAGACTGGTACAGAGGAACCTGCCCCTGAGGGATTGCAATCTACAAGGGAAGGACACAGTAGGTGAGGGTAAAAGCATCCCCATCTGGCTGTGTGGTGGCAGCATGCTTATTGCAGGTGGTAGACTTTCCTGAAGAGGGGGTTTTCAGGTTACTTTTGAAGGTTTGGATGTTGAGAGTTTGATGTGCTGGGGTGGTGAGTTCCAGAGTGTAGGAGATGCACAAGAGAATTCTTGTTGACTATGTGAAGAACAGACGAGAGGAGAACATAGACGAAGGTCTTGTGAGGATTGGAGATTACATGTGGGGATGTATTGGTAAAGCAGGTCAGAGATGTAAAAAGACAAGTTGTGGACAGCTTTATAGATGGTTAGTATTTTGAACTGCATTCGCTGGGCAATGGGAGAGTTGGAGTAACCGGGCAGTGTTGTTGAGGATAGATTAAATTGGTTTAAGATAGGAGGCCACAGAGGAGAATGTTGCACTAGTCCAGGTGGGAGATGACGAGGGCATGCACAACCATTGTGGTTGACTCTGGGCTGAGGAAAGAGCAAATACGAGAGATGTCCTTGAGTTGGAAACCTCAGGTGGAGGTGAGGGTGTGTGTGTGTTTTCGCCAGGCAGTGGACCTGTCGGAAAGCATTGTGCAGCTCTGGTAGGGCGGCTGAGTGACATGGGGGAAGATGACAAATTCTGTTTTCTACATGAAGAATAACATGACTCAGAAGTAATAAGATGAGTCAAGCCATCACCTTCTCTGCACTTTGTGAAGTCATTCATAGTCTGTCAGTATGTGTAACGAAAAGAGATGACTTCTAACATGGTAATACGAGCAGACACTGATACCGCTCCAGTGTAATCTCCTCTCTCCTCTGCAGACACTGATACCGCTCCAGTGTGATCTCCTCCCCCCTCTGCAGACACTGATACCGCTCCAGTGTAATCTCCTCCCCCCTCTGCAGACACTGATACCGCTCCAGTGTGATCTCCTCCCCCCTCTGCAGACACTGATACCGCTCCAGTGTGATCTCCTCTCTCCTCTGCAGACACTGATACCGCTCCAGTGTGATCTCCTCCCCCCTCTGCAGACACTGATACCGCTCCAGTGTGATCTCCTCCCCCCTCTGCAGACACTGATACTGCTCCAGTGTGATCTCCTCTGCAGACACTGATACTGCTCCAGTGTGATCTCCTCCCCCCTCTGCAGACACCGATACAGCTCCAGTGTGATCTCCTCTGCAGACACTGATACTGCTCCAGTGTGATCTCCTCTGCAGACACTGATACCGCTCCAGTGTGATCTCCTCTCTCCTCTGCAGACACTGATACAGCTCCAGTGTGATCTCCTCTGCAGACACTGATACCGCTCTAGTGTGATCTCCTCCCCCTCTGCAGACACCGATACAGCTCCAATGTGATCTCCTCTCTCCTCTGCAGACACTGATACCGCTCCAGTGTGATCTCCTCTGCAGACACTGATACCGCTCCAGTGTGATCTCCTCCCCCCTCTGCAGACACTGATACCGCTCCAGTGTGATCTCCTCCCCCCTCTGCAGACACTGATACCGCTCCAGTGTGATCTCCTCTCTCCTCTGCAGACACTGATACCGCTCCAGTGTGATCTCCTCCCCCCTCTGCAGACACTGATACTGCTCCAGTGTGATCTCCTCTGCAGACACTGATACTGCTCCAGTGTGATCTCCTCCCCCCTCTGCAGACACCGATACAGCTCCAGTGTGATCTCCTCTGCAGACACTGATACTGCTCCAGTGTGATCTCCTCTGCAGACACTGATACCGCTCCAGTGTGATCTCCTCTCTCCTCTGCAGACACTGATACTGCTCCAGTGTGATCTCCTCTGCAGACACTGATACCGCTCTAGTGTGATCTCCTCCCCCTCTGCAGACACCGATACAGCTCCAATGTGATCTCCTCTCTCCTCTGCAGACACTGATACCGCTCCAGTGTGATCTCCTCTGCAGACACTGATACCGCTCCAGTGTGATCTCCTCCCCCCTCTGCAGACACTGATACCGCTCCAGTGTGATCTCCTCCCCCCTCTGCAGACACTGATACCGCTCCAGTGTGATCTCCTCTGCAGACACTGATACCGCTCCAGTGTGATCTCCTCCCCCCTCTGCAGACACCGATACAGCTCCAGTGTGATCTCCTCTGCAGACACTGATACTGCTCCAGTGTGATCTCCTCTGCAGACACTGATACTGCTCCAGTGTGATCTCCTCCCCCTCTGCAGACACTGATACAGCTCCAGTGTGATCTCCTCCCCCTCTGCAGACACTGATACAGCTCCAGTGTGATCTCCTCTGCAGACACTGATACAGCTCCAGTGTGATCTCCTCTGCAGACACTGATACATCTCTAGTGTGATCTCCTCTGCAGACACTGATACTGCTCCAGTGTAATCTCCTCTCTCCTCTGCAGACACTGATACTGCTCCAGTGTGATCTCCTCCCCCCCTCTGCAGACACTGATACAGCTCCAGTGTAATCTCCTTTCTCCTCTACAGACACTGATACATCTCCAGTGTGATCTCCTCTCTCCTCTGCAGACACTGATACAGCTCCAGTGTGATCTCCTCTGCAGACACTGATACATCTCTAGTGTGATCTCCTCTGCAGACACTGATACTGCTCCAGTGTAATCTCCTCTCTCCTCTGCAGACACTGATACTGCTCCAGTGTGATCTCCTCCCCCCCTCTGCAGACACTGATACAGCTCCAGTGTAATCTCCTTTCTCCTCTACAGACACTGATACATCTCCAGTGTGATCTCCTCTACAGACACTGATACAGCTCCAGTGTGATCTCCTCTGCAGACACTGATACATCTCCAGTGTGATCTCCTCTGCAGACACTGATACATCTCCAGTTTGATCCCCTCTCTCCTCTGCAGACACTGATACATCTCCAGTGTGATCTCCTCTACAGACACTGATACATCTCCAGTGTGATCTCCTCTGCAGACACTGATACAGCTCCAGTGTGATCTCCTCTGCAGACACTGATACAGCTTCAGTGTAATTTCCTCTGCAGACACTGATACATCTCCAGTGTGATCTCCTCCCCCCTCTGCAGACACTGATACATCTCCAGTGTGATCTCCTCTGCAGACCCTGACACATCTCCAGTGTGATCTCCTCTGCAGACACTGATACTGCTCCAGTGTAATCTCCTTTCTCCTCTACAGACATTGATACATCTCCAGTGTGATCTCCTCTCTCCTCTACAGACACTGATACCGCTCCAGTGTGATCTCCTCTGCAGACACTGATACTGCTCCAGTGTGATCTCCTCCCCCCTCTGCAGACACTGATAAAGCTCCAATGTGATCTCCTTTCTCCTCTGTAGACACTGACACATCTCCAGTGTGATCTCCTCTACAGACACTGATACATCTCCAGTCTGATCTCCTCTCCCCTCTGCAGACACTAATACATCTCCAGTGTGATCTCCTCTGCAGACACTGATACATCTCCAGTGTGATCTTCTTTGCAGACACTGATACATCTCCAGTGTGATCTTCTCTGCAGACCCTGATACAGCTCCAGTGTGATCTACTCTCTCCTCTGTAGACACTGATACTGCTCCAGTGTGATCTCCTCTGCAGACACTGATACATCTCCAGTGTGATCTCCTCTACAAACACTGATACATCTCCAGTGTGATCTCTCTCCTCTGTAGTTACTGATACATCTCCAGTGTGATCTCCTCTGCAGACACTGATACCGCTCCAGTGTGATCTCCTCCCCCTCTGCAGACACTGATACAGCTCCAGTGTGATCTCCTCTGCAGACACTGATACAGCTCCAGTGTGATCTCCTCTGCAGACACTGATACATCTCCAGTGTGATCTCCTCTGCAGACACTGATACTGCTCCAGTGTGATCTCCTCTGCAGACACTGATACATCTCCAGTGTGATCTCCTCTGTAGACACTGATACATCTCCAGAGTGATCTCCTCTGCAGACACTGATACCGCTCCAGTGTGATCTCCTCTGTAGACACTGATACTGCTCCAGTGTGATCTCCTCTGCAGACACTGATACATCTCCAGTGTGATCTCCTCTACAAACACTGATACATCTCCAGTGTGATCTCTCTCCTCTGTAGTTACTGATACATCTCCAGTGTGATCTCCTCTGCAGACACTGATACCGCTCCAGTGTGATCTCCTCCCCCTCTGCAGACACTGATACAGCTCCAGTGTGATCTCCTCTGCAGACACTGATACAGCTCCAGTGTGATCTCCTCTGCAGACACTGATACATCTCCAGTGTGATCTCCTCTGCAGACACTGATACTGCTCCAGTGTGATCTCCTCTGCAGACACTGATACATCTCCAGTGTGATCTCCTCTGCAGACACTGATACATCTCCAGAGTGATCTCCTCTGCAGACACTGATACCGCTCCAGTGTGATCTCCTCTGCAGACACTGATGCTGCTCCAGTGTGATCTCCTCTGCAGACACTGATACATCTCCAGTGTGATCTCCTCTGCAGACACTGATACTGCTCCAGTGTGATCTCCTCTGCAGGACACTGATACATCTCCAGTGTGATCTCCTCTGCAGACACTGATACATCTCCAGTGTGATCTCCTCTACAGACACTGATACATCTCCAGTGTGATCTCCTCCCCCCTCTGCAGACACTGATACTGCTCCAGTGTGATCTCCTCTACAGACACTGATATAGCTCCAGTGTGATCTCTCTCCTCTGTAGTTACTGATACATCTCCAGTGTGATCTCCTCTGCAGACACTGACACATCTCCAGTGTGATCTCCTCTACAGACACTGATACATCTCCAGTGTGATCTCCTCTGCAGACACTGACACATCTCCAGTGTGATCTCCTCTCTCCTCTGCAGACACTGATACCGCTCCAGTGTGATCTCCTCTACAGACACTGATACATCTCCAGTGTGATCTCCTCTGCAGACACTGACACATCTCCAGTGTGATCTCCTCTGCAGACACTGATACATCTCCAGTGTGATCTCCTCTACAGACACTGATACATCTCCAGTGTGATCTCCTCTGCAGACACTGACACATCTCCAGTGGGATCTCCTCTGCAGACACTGATACCGCTCCAGTGTGATCTCCTCTGCAGACACTGACACATCTCTAGTGTGATCTCCTCTACAGACACTGATACTGCTCCAGTGTGATCTCCTCTGCAGACACTGATACAGCTCCAGTGTGATCTCCTCTGCAGACACTGATACAGCTCCAGTGTGATCTCCTCTGTAGACACTGATACATCTCCAGTGTGATCTCCTCTGCAGACACTGATACCGCTCCAGTGTGATCTCCTCTGCAGACACTGATACTGCTCCAGTGTGATCTCCTCTGCAGACACTGATACATCTCCAGTGTGATCTCCTCTGCAGACACTGATACATCTCCAGTGTGATCTCCTCTGCAGACACTGATACTGCTCCAGTGTGATCTCCTCTGCAGACACTGATACATCTCCAGTGTGATCTCCTCTGTAGACACTGATACATCTCCAGTGTGATCTCCTCTGCAGACACTGATACTGCTCCAGTGTGATCTCCTCTGCAGACACTGATACATCTCCAGTGTGATCTCCTCTGCAGACACTGATACCGCTCCAGTGTGATCTCCTCTGCAGACACTGATACAGCTCCAGTGTGATCTCCTCTGCAGACACTGATACATCTCCAGTGTGATCTCCTCTGCAGACACTGATACATCTCCAGTGTGATCTCCTCTGCAGACACTGATACATCTCCAGTGTGATCTCCTCTGCAGACACTGATACTGCTCCAGTGTGATCTCCTCTGCAGACACTGATACATCTCCAGTGTGATCTCCTCTGTAGACACTGATACATCTCCAGAGTGATCTCCTCTGCAGACACTGATACCGCTCCAGTGTGATCTCCTCTGCAGACACTGATACTGCTCCAGTGTGATCTCCTCTGCAGACACTGATACATCTCCAGTGTGATCTCCTCTGCAGACACTGATACATCTCCAGTGTGATCTCCTCTGCAGACACTGATACATCTCCAGTGTGATCTCCTCCCCCCTCTGCAGACACTGATACATCTCCAGTGTGATCTCCTCTACAGACACTGATACATCTCCAGTGTGATCTCCTCCCCCCTCTGCAGACACTGATACTGCTCCAGTGTGATCTCCTCTACAGACACTGATACATCTCCAGTGTGATCTCTCTCCTCTGTAGTTACTGATACATCTCCAGTGTGATCTCCTCTGCAGACACTGACACATCTCCAGTGTGATCTCCTCTACAGACACTGATACATCTCCAGTGTGATCTCCTCTGCAGACACTGACACATCTCCAGTGTGATCTCCTCTGCAGACACTGATACATCTCCAGTGTGATCTCCTCTGCAGACACTGATACTGCTCCAGTGTGATCTCCTCTGTAGACACTGATACATCTCCAGTGTGATCTCCTCTGCAGACACTGATACATCTCCAGTGTGATCTCCTCCCCCCTCTGCAGACACTGATACTGCTCCAGTGTGATCTCCTCTACAGACACTGATATAGCTCCAGTGTGATCTCCTCTGCAGACACTGATACCGCTCCAGTGTGATCTCCTCTACAGACACTGATACATCTCCAGTGTGATCTCCTCTACAGACACTGATACATCTCCAGTGTGATCTCCTCTCTCCTCTGCAGACACTGATACATCTCCAGTGTGATCTCCTCTACAGACACTGATACATCTCCAGTGTAATCTCCTTTCTCCTCTACAGACACTGATACAGCTCCAGTGTGATCTCCTCTACAGACACTGATACTGCTCCAGTGTGATCTCCTCTGCAGACACTGATACATCTCGAGTGTGATCTCCTCTGCAGACACTGATACATCTCCAGTGTGATCTCCTCTGCAGACACTGACACATCTCCAGTGTGATCTCCTCTGCAGACACTGATACCGCTCCAGTGTGATCTCCTCTGCAGACACTGATACATCTCCAGAGTGATCTCCTCTGCAGACACTGATACAGCTCCAGTGGGATCTCCTCTGCAGACACTGATACCGCTCCAGTGTGATCTCCTCTGCAGACACTGATACAGCTCCAGTGTGATCTCCTCTACAGACACTGATACTGCTCCAGTGTGATCTCCTCTGCAGACACTGATACATCTCGAGTGTGATCTCCTCTGCAGACACTGATACATCTCCAGTGTGATCTCCTCTGCAGACACTGACACATCTCCAGTGTGATCTCCTCTGCAGACACTGATACCGCTCCAGTGTGATCTCCTCTGCAGACACTGATACATCTCCAGAGTGATCTCCTCTGCAGACACTGATACAGCTCCAGTGGGATCTCCTCTGCAGACACTGATACCGCTCCAGTGTGATCTCCTCTGCAGACACTGATACATCTCCAGAGTGATCTCCTCTGCAGACACTGATACATCTCCAGTGTGATCTCCTCTGCAGACACTGATACATCTCCAGAGTGATCTCCTCTGCAGACACTGATACAGCTCCAGTGGGATCTCCTCTGCAGACACTGATACCGCTCCAGTGTGATCTCCTCTGCAGACACTGATACATCTCCAGAGTGATCTCCTCTGCAGACACTGATACATCTCCAGTGTGATCTCCTCTGCAGACACTGATACATCTCTAGTGTGATCTCCTCTGCAGACACTGATACATCTCCAGTGTGATCTCCTCTGCAGACACTGATACATCTCCAGTGTGATCTCCTCTGCAGACACTGATACTGCTCCAGTTTGATCCCCTCTCTCCTCTGCAGACACTGATACATCTCCAGTGTGATCTCCTCTACAGACACTGATACATCTCTAGTGTAATCTCCTTTCTCCTCTACAGACACTGATACAGCTCCAGTGTGATCTCCTCTACAGACACTGATACTGCTCCAGTGTGATCTCCTCTGCAGACACTGATACATCTCGAGTGTGATCTCCTCTGCAGACACTGATACATCTCCAGTGTGATCTCCTCTGCAGACACTGACACATCTCCAGTGTGATCTCCTCTGCAGACACTGATACCGCTCCAGTGTGATCTCCTCTGCAGACACTGATACATCTCCAGAGTGATCTCCTCTGCAGACACTGATACAGCTCCAGTGGGATCTCCTCTGCAGACACTGATACAGCTCCAGTGTGATCTCCTCTACAGACACTGATACTGCTCCAGTGTGATCTCCTCTGCAGACACTGATACATCTCGAGTGTGATCTCCTCTGCAGACACTGATACATCTCCAGTGTGATCTCCTCTGCAGACACTGACACATCTCCAGTGTGATCTCCTCTGCAGACACTGATACCGCTCCAGTGTGATCTCCTCTGCAGACACTGATACATCTCCAGAGTGATCTCCTCTGCAGACACTGATACAGCTCCAGTGGGATCTCCTCTGCAGACACTGATACCGCTCCAGTGTGATCTCCTCTGCAGACACTGATACATCTCCAGAGTGATCTCCTCTGCAGACACTGATACATCTCCAGTGTGATCTCCTCTGCAGACACTGATACATCTCCAGAGTGATCTCCTCTCCAGACACTGATACATCTCCAGTGTGATCTCCTCTGCAGACACTGATACATCTCTAGTGTGATCTCCTCTGCAGACACTGATACATCTCCAGTGTGATCTCCTCTGCAGACACTGATACATCTCCAGTGTGATCTCCTCTGCAGACCCTGACACATCTCCAGTGTGATCTCCTCTACAGCCACTGATACATCTCCAGTGTGATCTCCTCTCCAGCTAGGTCAGAATGCATAGATGTCAGGCAGTTTGTCAAAGCAACCATTTGCTTTTCTCAGTCCAATCATGTGCCCCTCTCATAGTCTGTTATCTGGGCAAAATGTCTTCTAGTGCGCCATAGAGGCATGTCTAGCAGTCATCTGCTACCAAGAGGTACACTACCCAAAAGTAACATCTGAGAACCATATAATAGGACAGCTGGAGAAGTACTATTATTCCGTCTTGTGGCACGATCCAGTGTCTAATCAGACCACATCTGTAATCGTTTGCATATCTGCTTGAGATTGCAGGATCCCCACATATCTGCTTGAGATTGCAGGATCCCCACATATCTGCTTGAGATTGCAGGATCCCCACATATCTGCTTGAGATTGCAGCATCCCCACATATCTGCTTGAGATTGCAGCATCCCCACATATCTGCTTGAGATTGCAACATCCCCACATATCTGCTTGAGATTGCAGCATCCCCACATATCTGCTTGAGATTGCAGCAATGATTGTTTAACCAAGGTGTTTTAGAAAGCTGCTTAATTTTACATTGACTGCAAGTCCTGGCACCTGTACTCACAGAATCAGGGACACGAATGATTTTTTAGGTCAGGTCGGTAGAGAGGTAACGAGCAGTTACAGCCATCTGAATGAGGCCTACAGATGTCAGATGACCGTTTCATTGATATTAACTCTACAGTTATACTGAGTTTACTATGAAGAAGAATCCTTCGAGCTGCACATCTGGATGGTGTAATTCTCTGCAATATTTTGCCGTAGGCAGATGCTGATCTGTTATACCAATGTCAGGCTATATACAGTGGTCATCTGACAGAACATCCACATGTAGATACCTTCTGTACACGTGTAACATTTAGACCTTGTAGAAATGGATGCATGAACTGCTCCACAGAATAGCTCCGGATATTTCTGTGTTCTCCGTACAAGAGGTTGCACGGTTTGGATAACGTACAAGCCTCCAGTGTTTGTACTTCTACAGCCCCTGAGAATTATGGCATCTATGCACTTAGAAAATATCACCTGGCAAATCCACAAATCATAGCTAACAGCTCAAAATGTTGATTACTGAAACCTCAGAGCTCAAACTAAATAATTGTAATTAAAGGGGTTGTTATTTGAAGAGAAGGCAGAGCTTGTACGAGTGCTGCCTTCTCTGCCCTGTTTATCTGCTTGCTGCAGCAGTTGCACTGGTGAGAAAAGTATGAAGTCCCCATTCACTTCTATGGGACTGCTCTGTAGTATGCACTTGAACAGACAGAGCTGTCCAATAGAAGTGAATGTGGACGCCATACTTGTAATTACTCTGCATTACTGCAGCGAGCAGGTAAACAGAGCAGAGAAGGCAGCTGTCACGAGTGAAGTTTGCAGATAGCTGGAACTTATGAATAAACGAGCGACTGGCTTGATCCCAAACTAAGGAGCATATAGGTGAACCCTATAAAACCCTAAGAGCTCTCCCTGACTGCTATGCACATGCAAGGGTCTCGATGGTAGACGATTGCATGCCCACGTACCTAAGTCTGTGTGACACCTGAAAACCCTATCATAGTGAGGGGACACGACCACCGGCTCCCTGCACTTAATACGGATGGAGTCAGGGTCACCTAGAATGAAGCCAGCAAGGAAACACAATAAAGTAAAGGACTTATCTGAGCAAACAGCAGAAGCAGCCTCCAGCAGTGAACACTTCATCCAAGAAGTAGTATAAACCGCAAAGTGAGGCAGTATGGGAGGGAATATAAAGGAAGACGATTAGTCTAAATAAGTGACACCTGGCAGAAGCAAAGGAGTTGAGAAAGTGAAACCAAAACAAAGAACAACATACAAGAGGTAGAGAAGAACGTCTGCCAGACCTTCTCACAGAACTGGCGGTGACAGTACCCCTCCCTCTACGGGTGGACTCCGGACACTCAGAGCCAACCTTGCCAGGATGAGACCTATGGAAAGCCCTGATGAGACGAGTGGCCTTAATGTCCACCACTGGGACCCACATCCTCTCCTCAGGACCATAACCCTCCCAATGAACGAGGTACTGAAGAGAACCGCGGATAATGCGAGAATCCACAAACCTAGAGAACTGAAATTCAAGATTACCATCAACAATAATCGGAGGAGGAGGCAAAAAGGAGGGTACAGTGGGTTGGACATAAGGTTTTAATAGGGACTTGTGAAAATCATTATGAATCTTCCAAGTCTGAAGAAGATCAAGACGGAAGGCAACGGGATTGATGACGGACAAGATCTTGTAAGGCCCAATAAACTTAGGACCCAACTTCCAGGAGGGAACCTTCAGTTTGATATTCTTTGTAGACAACCACACCAGATCACCCACAATCAGGTCCGGACCAGGCACACGTCTCTTATCCGCCACACGCTTATAACTCTCATACATCCTCTTCAGATTACCCTGAAAATTTCTCCTCATCAGGTAAACCAGAAGACCCCTCTCCAGAGAATGTCCCAAACTGCGGATGAAACCCATATGCACCAAAAAATGGTGACTTATCAGAGGACTCCTGGCGACGGTTATTTAAAGCAAACTCAGCAAGGGACAAAAAATAATACCAATCCTCCTGATTCTCCGCCACAAAACAGCGCAGATATGTCTCCAGATTATGATTGACGCGTTCGGTCTGACCATTCGACTGCGGGTGAAAAGCAGAAGAGAATGACAACCGAGCCCCCAAGCGTGAACAGAAGGCCTTCCAGAATCTGGAAACAAATTGCATGCCCCTATCAGAAACGATGTCTGAAGGAATGCCATGCAATTTGACAATATGGTGAACAAACGCTTGCGCCAGTGTCTTAGCTTTGGGTAACCCAGGAAAGGGAATGAAATGTGCCATTTTGCTAAAACGGTCCACTACCACCAGAATCACAGTCTTCCCCGAGGAACGAGGCAGGTCCGTAATGAAGTCCATGGACAGATGCATCCAAGGACGGGAAAGAATGGGTAACAGGAGGAGAGAACCCAATGGCCGTGAATGGGGGACCTTGGCATGAGCGCAGGTCTCGCAGGCTGCCACAAAACCCTCAACCGTCTTACGAAGAGCCGGCCACCAGACTCTCCGAGCAATGAGATCCACTGTGGCTCTAGTCCCCGGGTGTCCAGCAAGAACAGTATCGTGGTGCTCCTTAAAAACCTTGTGTCGTAAAGCGAGAGGCACTGGGCTGCCTGAACCTCTGCCTCCAAATCAGGATAAAGAGCAGAGACGACCACCCCTTCAGCCAAAATGGGATCTGGGTCTTCAAAGTTCGCCCCTCCCGGAAAACAACATGACAGGGCATCCGCCTTCACATTTTTAACCCCAGGGCGGAACGTAACAACAAAATTAAACCTAGAAAAGAACAAAGACCATCTGGCCTGTCTCGGGTTCAGACACTTGGCCGATTCCAAGTAGGCCAGATTCTTATGGTTTGTAAACATGGTAATAGGGTGTCTGGCTCCCTCTAACCAATGGTGCTATTCCTCAAAAGCTAATTTGATGGCCAACAACTCCCTATCTCCCACATCGTAATTTCTCTCTGCAGAGTTTCCTTGAGAAAAATGCACACGGTCGCTATTTGACAGGAGAGGCACCCTGAGATAAGATCGCACCCACCTCAGAAGCATCCACCTCAACAATAAAAG
Source organism: Bufo gargarizans (assembly GCF_014858855.1). Taxonomy (NCBI): domain Eukaryota; kingdom Metazoa; phylum Chordata; class Amphibia; order Anura; family Bufonidae; genus Bufo; species Bufo gargarizans. Next base: position 66,211,266 of record NC_058083.1, on the reverse strand, counting down.
GTAGAGAGACGTCAGGTTGTACCAAAATGGGAGCGGAAACAAAACTCTCTTTAATACTAGAAAAGGCTTTAAGCGCATCTACCGACCACGAGGATAAATCCACCCCCTCTTTAGTCATATCAGTGAGTGGCTTAATAACAGAGGAATAATTCAAAATGAACTTTCTGTAATAATTGGTAAAACCTCATCAGCGCCTTCTGATTCTCAGGAAGCTCCCAATCAAGCACAGCGCGGACCTTCTTAGGGTCCATCCAAAAACCAGAAGCGGAGAGAAGAAAACCAAGAAATTGAATCTCCGGAACCGCAAACACACATTTTTCCAGTTTAGCGTACAATTTATTCTCCCGCAAAATCAGCAAAACCTGACATAGGTGGTCCCGATGAGTCTTGAAATCAGGAGAAAAAATCTAAATGTCATCTAGATACACCAGTACACATTTCCCCATTAAATGATAAAAAATGCTGTTCACAAAATGCTGAAAGACGGCCGGAGCATTCATCAAACCAAAGGGCATAACCAAATTCTCGAAATGACCCTCAGGGGTATTGAAGGCCGTCTTCCATTCGTCCCCTTCCCTGACCCTGACTAGGTTGTATGCCCCTCTTAAATCCAACTTAGAAAAAACTTTAGCCCCAACAATCTGGTTAAACAGGTCCAGGATCAGAGGAAGCGGATATGGGTCACGAATTGTGATACGGTTCAGCTCCCTGAAATCCAGACAAGTTTTTAAAGAAGCATCTTTTTATTTAACAAAAAAAAAAAATCAGCGGCAACAGGTGACTTTGAGGGTCGGATGTGTCCCTTTCTCAGGCTCTCAGAGATATAAGTACGCATAGTGACTCTTTCAGGTTGGGAGAGATTGTATAAACGTGATTTTGGCAGCTTGGCGCCTGGGTTGAGATTAATAGGGCAGTCGTACTCCCGGTGCGCGGGCAACTCCTGGTCACCACTTTCGGAAAACACATCTGAAAATTCAGAGAGAAAAGATGGCACAGTCTTGGTAGAAACCTCTGAATGAGACGCCGTGAAGCAATTCTCTCTGCAAAACTCACTCCAACCATTTATTTGCCTTGCTTGCCAATCAATGGTGGGGTTATGTTTAGTGAGCCAGGGTAGCCCCAACACTAGCAGAATAGGTAATCCGCTTAAGAGGAAGCATGACATATCCTCAACATGAGCGTCACCCACAGTCAAACGGATATTGTGAACTATGCCCTTTAACTATCTTTGAGAAAGTGGAGCAGAATCAATAGCAAAAAAAGGTATATCCTTTTCCAAAGTGCACACCTGGAAACCATGCATTGTTGCAAATTGATTATCAATGAGATTGACAGCTGCTCCACTATCTACAAAAATCTCACAATGTTCTTCCTGTCTAGCGCCACCCTGGTAGGTAGGAGAAAACAGGAACTACAAGCAAACGGCAAACCTTCAATTTCCGCATCAACCTTGCCAATAGTAGCAGATGGAAAGGTTTTAGAGGTTTTTTTTGTTTTGTTTTTATTACCCTCAAAATTCTCCCTGAATCTCCTGGAGGGGCAAACATTGGCAAAATTGACTTCGGAGTGCAGCATCATTCCAACCAGTATCAGCTGCCCATCTCTGAAATTCAGAACAATATATCTCTGCGGAGTGTTTACCCTGGCATAAAAAACACAGTTTAGATTCAGCCAGAGCAATACGATCCGGGTCATCATATATGTGCCCCAGGGCTACAAAAAATTCTTCCACCGATTGGAGGGACCGTGCCCCCACCGGCAGCGGAGAGGCCCAAGACTGAGCGCTATCCCTGAGCAGCGAGATGATGATCCCCACCCTCTGCTCATCATCACCAGAGGAATGGGGAAGTAGGCGAAAATGGAGTTTGCAAGCCTCTCTAAAGCGAACAAAATTCTCACTACCCCAGGAGAACGTATCCGGAAGCGAGATCTTAGGCTCGGAACAAACTCCATGAACGCCAGCAGAAGCGGTCACCTGAAACTGAGACACAGTTTTACGGAGATCTGCTACCTCCAGCGAAAGACCATGCATGCGGTCAATCAAGGCTGAAACCTGATCAATGCTTAAGACGGTTATGGCGGTTTATAATGTCACGAGGGAAGTTTGCAGATAGCTGGAACTTATGAATAAACAAGCGACTGGCTTGATCCCAAACTAAGGAGCTTATAGGTGAGCCCTATAAAACCCTAAGAGCTCTCCCTGACTGCTATGCACATGCAAGGGTCTCGATGGTAGACTATTGCATGCCCACGTACCTAAGTCTGTGTGACACCTGAAAACCCTATCATAGTGAGGGGACACGACCACCGGCTCCCTGCACTTAATACGGATGGAGTCAGGGTCACCTAGAATCAAGCCAGCAAGGAAACACAATACAGTAAAGGAGTTATCTGAGCAAACAGATAAACCGCAAAGTGAGGCAGTATGGGAGGGAATATAAAGGAAGACGATTAGTCTAAATAAGTGACACGTGGCAGAAGGAAAAGAGATGAGAAAGTGAAACTAAAACAAAGAACATCATACAAGAGGTAGAGAAGAACGTCTGCCAACCTTCTCACAGAACTGGCGGTGACAGCAGCACTCATGAGCACTACTTTCTCTTCAAACAGCCGATCGGCTGGGGTGTCGGGAGTTCGACCCCACTGATCTGATATTGATGAGTGGACAACCCCTTTAGTAGTGTAGGTGAAGTGGAGGAAAAGTTATTGAGTGAGCTTGCAATTTGCCTTAAAAAAAAAAAAAAAATGGTCTAGAGTACAAACACAAATTAGTCTACAGTTTTCAGGGATCTTATCGAGCTCCTGGACATGGCAGCTATCAGGGATCTTACCGAACTCCAGGACATGGCAGTTATCGGGGATCTTACTGAGCTCCTGGACATGGCAGTTATCCGGGATCTTACCGAACTCCTGGACATGGCAGTTATCGGGAATCTTACCGAGCTCCTGGACATGGCAGCTATCAGGGATCTTACCGAGCTCCTGGTCATGGCAGTTATCGGGGATCTTACCGAGCTCCTGGACATGGCAGTTATCGGGGATCTTACTGAGCTCCTGGACATGGCAGTTATCCGGGATCTTACCGAGCTCCTGGACAAGGCAGTTATCCGGGATCTTACCGAACTCCTGGACATGGCAGTTATCAGGAATCTTACCGAGCTCCTGGACATGGCAGCTATCAGGGATCTTACCGAGCTCCTGGTCATGGCAGTTATCGGGGATCTTACCGAGCTCCTGGACATGGCAGTTATCAGGGATCTTACCGAGCTCCTGGACATGTCAGTTATCGGGGATCTTACTGAACTCCTGGATATGGCAATTATCGGGGATCTTACCGAGCTCCTGGACATGGCAATTATCAGGGATCTTACCGAGCTTCTGGACATGGCAGTTATCGGGGATCTTACCGAGTTCCTGGACATGGCAGTTATCGGGGATCTTACCGAGGTCCCGGACATGGCAGTTATCGGGGATCTTACCGAGTTCCTGGACATGGCAGTTATCAGGGATTTTACCGAGCTCCTGGACACATCATACTTTGGAGGTGCTTCACCGTATTGAAGGGAGGATGGATGAAGCCATGTATCGTGAGATTTTGACCAACAACTTCCTTCCCTCAGTAACAGCATTGAAGATGGGTCGTAGCTGGGACTTCTAGCATGACAATGACCCGAAACACACAGCTAGGGCAACTAAGGAATGGCTCCATAAGAAGCATTTCAAGGTCCTGGAGTGGCCTAGCCAGTCTCCAGATTTTAACCCAATCGAAAATCTTTGAAGGGAGTTGAAACTCAATGTAGCCCAGTGACAGCCCCGACACCTGAAAGATCTGGAGAAGATCTGTGTTGGAGGAGTGGGCCAAAATCCATGCTGCAGTGTGTGCAAACCTAGTCAAGAACTGCAGGAAACGTCTGACCTCTGTAACCGCAAAGGTTTCTGTACCAAATATTAAGTTCTGTTTTTCTATTGTATAAAATACTTATTTCATTCAATAAAATGCAAATTAATTATTAAAAAAATCAAACAATGTGATTTTCTGGAATTGTTTTTTAGATTCCGTCTCTCACAGTTGAAGTGTACCTACGATAAAAATTACAGACATCTCCATTCTTTGTAGGTGGGAAAACGTGAAAAATCACCAGTGTATCAAATACTTATTTTCTCCACTGTAACTGTAAGAATTTGGCTGATGAAAACCACCACTAACAGAAGAAAAGTGGACAGCGGAATAAACAGAAGTAATCATAGACTGTGGATGATGGGAGTGATAGTCATACTTAGTGATCACTCAGCAATCTGCAGACACAATTTCTTCCTCTACTTGATTTGGAGAAACATCTTTAATCGTTACTATTTTCTCTCATTAGTTTCAGGTCTAAAGTTTAATGAAGAAGAAGTTCAGCTATTAAAGGTATTGTGCCACCAATATAAATGTATCCCGCCCCAACAATTATCGCTGTATCTTTTTCCCCAAATATTACCATTTATCAAAACCGCCTTATTCTAATATTAGCCCACCTAGGTTGTGCCCTGCGTTGGAGCCTTGTAATGTAAGACATAGGAAGTGTCATTGGTAAGAACAAGGGGCGTGGATAGTGTCACATGATCTGCTGGTCCGGGCACATCTCACTGCCCTAAAGCATGATGGGAGAGCAGGCACATGACCAACCAGGAAGTAGGATTCAAGCACGGGGGATAAGAGAAAACTCCAAACAAGGTAAATGTGAAAACAATAATCCAAAAAGGAATGGGAGCTAGGGTAATTGATGAAAAGTCGTTTATGGCACAACCCTTTTTAAAGATTAGTTCACATTTACTAATGTGATTGGGCCTAGACTTTGTCATAAAATGTGTAATATATTTGGGCCTTGACTTATCATAAAATGTGCACATCTAGTTTTAGAAAAATCCACTGCATATGGTTTTCCAAGGAAGCGGGGGAAATGGCTGTGACGTAGAGGGAATTGGGTCATGGCCTGTTAAAAATTCGATATAAAATAATGATGCAAAATGAGCCAACTCTTAGGTACAATGAAATTTGACGTAAGTATCTAAGAGGGACCAAATGTATTATCCTGCATGAGCCACTGTGATAAGATTGGTGCGTCCTTAGATGGTCGATCTGAAGGTCCTCATACACACTGTTGTCAGCCTACCTGCCATATTTATTGGGGCCGCCAACAATCTAATGTGTATGGGGAGCTCTTGACTCTCCCCCTACAGAGAATGGCAGGGGAGAAAAGTATTGTGCACATTGAATTTGAACTGGGAGGTAAGCTACTGCGAGAGGGGTCTGGAGACGGGTGTCTGGAAGGGACAGAGGAGTCCTGAGGGGACAGAGGAGTGTAGAGGCATACAGAGACATCCGACAGCAGCTCTCTTTCCTTTTCCCCATTTAAAACACATACAGTACATGTTCGCCTGAAACGCGGTTAGAAGTATGTGGCTCATCCAACAGCTATTGGAGGTGAACACTATTATTTCACGCTGTCTACAGGATAAGTAAGTCTGCCCCATTGCATTGTGTCATATCTATGATTTGTGGATTTGCTATGAAGTAAAAAAGCCACATGACCATCCCTCATTCTTGACAAGGTTTGTACTGTCAGTGTTTTTGACATATGGCCATCAGAGAGAGGCCGACTCGTATAGCATTGTTGCCTGCTGTAGTATTCTCCTGTTATGGGGGCACTGTGGTAGGACTTCCTGTTTGTGTGTGTTCTAGAAAATTATCTGGAAAGGTTTCAGTTTTTAATTCTGATTTTAGCTAGATATATGGTGAAAGCACAAAACTGTATAAGACAAGTTTGAGGCTACCACAGTTTATTGGGTTGACCACCACTGAGCTACTGCCAGTTCCCCATCTCACCTGTAATACCTTCTCTTTCTTGCAGATGTTTCTGTCGCAGTCCTGTCTCTTCCTGTGACATCCAATGACCTTGATATCTTCTTGCCAACTTGTGCTCTCTTAAGTCACGCTCCCCCACCTCGTCCTCCTCCCTCTGCAGGTGGTCTACCAGAGCTGCTCTTTCCTTTCACCTGTCGTTCGTGTGGTATGGTCCTGAATGAAGGCTGTCCGCAGGATGAAGATGAGGAGGATAATGTGACTGAAGGACATTACTGCTCTCGTTGTAACGCCCCTCCACCATCTGGTAGTCCAGGAAAAGGCTTCTCTTGTGTCCTCTGTTCATTTGTGACTCATTACCCAAATCATTTGTCCCGACACATGAAGACTCACAGTGGGGAGAAGCCTTACAAGTGCCAGTTGTGTTCTTACGCCTCTGCTCATTATGACAACCTGAAGCGACACCAAAGGGTCCATACTGGTGAGAAACCATATAAGTGCCAGCTATGTGACTATGCCTGCGGCAACCTTGCCAACCTGAAGAGACATGGACGTATTCATTCGGGGGACAAACCATTTCGCTGCGGTTTATGTAATTATAGCTGCAACCAGAGTATGAACCTTAAGCGCCATATGCTGAGACATACGGGGGAGAAACCATTCCGTTGTTCACAATGCCACTACACTACAGGACACTGGGACAACTACAAGCGCCACCAGAAGACCCATGGTCACTGTGATGGCTTAAGCGAGTCCCACGCTCCCCTACATGGCAGCATTTTTAACAAATGCTCTACTCTGTCTGCTGCTTCCGAAACGGCAGCATAACTGTCCTTGTTCATTGTCAGCACCCCGGTTATATATGTCCCTATGCATAGTGTGTGAATACGGTGTATTGCATGGCTGACCTATGTGCCTGTCCCGATTAGTGCTAGACTTTCCATGATGCGGACCACAACACTCATCCTCTGCCATGCTGGAGAAACAAGCAGTCAATAAGGTTGATTCCCTGATGGATGTAGGAGGTGTACCTATTATTTTAGGGTAGGGCCCGTTGTACTTTTGGAAAACTGGAGCATATTTAAGAGCTTCGATGACATCAAGGACTTTGTGATCAGATGTAACTACCTAAACTGTACAGAATGTGGACCTTCCCCTTGTGTTAATACCTATTTATTCAGTAAATATTCCCATTGTCTTCATTGAGCTGAGGCTGTGTGATGTCCATCTTCTTGATATGCTGGTACTGGCTATGCGTTACCCTCCCATCTTTTTGTCTTACCCTACACGTATCAGTATTAAGAAGAGTGCTCTGGTGAGGAGTACAATGCATGGTAGGTCATATGTCCATGTGAGAAATGTTATTTTGAAGAAATTAGGAAGTAAAGTCAATTTAATGACTCAGGGAGGGATAAGGAGGTAACAATTCCCACCTTGATTACCATGAAGGACCCCTGAACAAGGCGTCCAGCTGCCGGGAACCCCATTTCTAGCATAGTGTGTGCTTTAGACTGCAATATTAGGGGAATATTATACTTGAGATAATGATTGGCCTCAGTGCAGAAGATCGTCCATTTTAGGGATTGTGTGTGCGATGTGCCAGACTAAATCTAAACGAAAAACTGACTTCCTGGTCCTTGAGTAAAATGACAAATGATCAGCCGACTTTGCATGACATTTTCTTACCTGGCAGGTAGGAGACTGCTGTCCTCACCACTGTGAATGATCATTCATGCTAATTTGTCAAATCATAGTCATCTGAGAGCAGTTGTCTTGGCCGGCTGTTATCTTATGCATATGGCCACCCAAACATGAGTTCTAAGGATAAACACTACAATATCCCATACACAAGAGAATATACTATGGCAGCATGCAGCAGTGCTTATCTGGTCCCCGGTTCTCTGGATATGTGCTAGAATAGTCTGTCTTCTGTAATAAGTAAACCTGTATGAACGGCAGCACCCACACAAATGCAGTCCTGGAATAAGAAGAGATTACGGCATGAAGACCCTGAGGACCTTTCCTCTTCGCAACTTCTCAGTCTAGTCCTACTTCAGCATCCTGGTCGGATAGAAGAGAATAGGACATCTGCACTCAGCAGAAGAACCTGGATATGATATTAAGACACGTTATATGATGAGAACATATGGAAAACTAGAAAGGAAAGATTCTCCATGGTAATCAAAAATGTATTCATGGAAGATCTGAATCCCAGTACAATACTGTTGCATCAGATGAAATCCATAGCAAATTGCAGCAAAACCTGTTTCCTGGTATTTTTATGGCAGCGTACTGATAGTTCTCCTGACTACAACCAGGAGTCACTATTAATGAAAAGCTGTGTGGTGGGAGTTTTCCATTATATTGGGCTTCCTGCAGCCTATAAAAACATCAGGTAAAAATCCAACGGTTCTCACCCTACAACAGCACAGTAGGGGTTCTCTCCTGTGACGGAACAGGAATACTGAGCATTCAGCGCTGAAGTGAACCTGGACTTACAGGGGAAGATTTCTGCCCATTAACAAGCGCCAGTCGACAACATAGCGTGACCATCGATGCTCGTTAGCTGCTGTATACATGCCGTGGTCTTTGTAAGTATGAGGATGAATGATCCTGTTTATACAGGGCATTGATCGGAGAGGACGTTAATTCATGATTGTGTAAATGAGCTCGTTATGTCGGCAACTCATGCCCACTGCTGCTCCACTCTCCCAGGTGGGCAGCGGCGCTGCTCCACTCATCTTCTGTCTTCTCCCATGGCTCAGACCCTCTGACTTCAAGCAGCTTCCTTGCTCCACTGGGATCTGCTGTTCAGTCTTTTTCTGCACCGTGGGATATTTTTTGCACCTTACCCTGTGAGACGTTGCATGATCAATAGGCTTTTCTAGATTGCTAGTTGCGAAACTGTGCTCTTCAATTTATCTGTCCGTTTCCTGACTCTTATTCTCCACTGCCTGACCTGTTTCTCATAATTACCCTTTGCTGCCTGCCCAGACCTTGGACTGTTCTTCCGATTGCCTGCCCTGACCTTGGACTGTCTCTATGTGTTTTGACTAACCCTAGGTGCTCTGCATTGGTGTCTCTGGCCCCCGTGGGTCAGCTTCTAACTACACAGAGACTACTCCAGGAGGTAGCAGCCTGACGGTTTCCCTGCAGCGAAGTCCAGATCCCTGTATATAGGTGTTATAGGGTGAAAACCAGAGGACTGCCAGTATAACTCCCTTAGGTTTTGCCCAAAGTCAAATCTAGTTTAACACCCGCTGCCATACCAGCCCTAAAGGACCCTAAATCACACAACCCGTATTTTTTATGAAAAATTTGTGACTACTGTATAAGTTGCAAGCAAATGAGTGACGATAGGTGAATATCAACCCTATAATATTTATTAAAAGTACATGAGGATGACCAAGAGGCCACTCTTTATGATTGCCCTAAGGTAACTTGACCAAGTTCTGCCCATGAGGTAGCTGTGGAACATGTTGAACATACCATCATATGTATAAGAGATTGTAGCCAGGCCCAATTATTTGTGTGAAAGCTCATTCCCGATAATTGTAAAGGTGCCACCAATTGTCCGATGATCGAGCATGAATGAATGCCTGTTCATTGGATGAAAGCGCCTGTGATGCTGCACCCAAAATAATTTTCTTTGGGCAGATCTCTCTGTGCAAACATTGATCTCCTGCCCAGAAACAATACATCTGAGGATGAACAATTGCAGTAGCAACCATTCGCCCACATACAGACAATTCTTGGGACTGAAAGCGTTCTTAAATCTGGCCATACACTTTAGATGTATGCCAACCAAACCCAGCGATTTCAGTTAACCATCTTATAAATGAGGGCCTCCCAACTCTCCCCTGACATCTGACAGATTTTGCCCAATCCTATTGTTCTTTTGGAGATAAGCTGCCCTCAGAGGTGTCTGGCAGTGGCTTTCTCCTCCTTCCTATTCACATGCATGCTGAATATTCAACCTTTTGGTCTTCTCAACTGTAGTCCCTTATTAAAACCCTCTTGTAGAAACTGAAGAGTGGATGTGAGTGATTCTGTCACGGTGTCAGGATTCGAACCCGTGGCCAGTCATGTCCCAGGCAGTAGCTCTACCCACTAGGCTACCGTCTCTCCTTGGAGCTCACCCTCAAGGGTGTCCTCTGACTCAGGTGAGCCTCGATTGACACTACCATCCTTAACACACAGCATGTTGTAGGTTTTCCAGACCCTGTTATGGACAGATAGTTCCAGATAACTTCTGCGCCTTGAGTTCTTTATACTTTCCACTCATGCCATTAGGTGTAACTTCTGGAGATCTGGGTGAAGCAGACCCTTCTGTAACAGCAACTGCCCACCATTTCAATGTGTCTAGATCTCCTATTACTTACATCTGAGGATACCCCAAGAACTAGAGTGTTTGGTGAAGATACTATTAATTACACTATCAACAACTACCTTTTTCTTCTGGATCGATTTCCTCTGGATCCGTATATTACCCAGAAGTGGACAAAGTCCAGACATACAAGTGCTTCTTAATAAATTAGAATATCATCGAAAAGTTAATTTAGTTTAGTAATTCAATTCAAAAAGTGAAACTCATATATTCTATGGATTTATTACACAAGGAGTGATCTATATCAAGTGTTTATTTCTATTACTGTTGATGATTATGGCCCACAGCTAATGAAAACGTAAAGGTCAGGATCTCAGAAAACTTGAATATTGTGAAAAACATCAATCTTGTAGACTCACAGTGTCACACTCTAATCAGCTAATCAAAACAAAACACCTACAAATGTTTCCTAAGCCTTTAAAGGGTCCCTCAGTCTGGTTCAGTAGGCTACACAATAATAGTAAAGACTGCTGACTTGACAATTATCCAGAAGACAGTCATTGACACCTTCCACAAGGACAGTAACCACAAAAGATCTTAACTAAAGGAGCTGTCAGTTCACAGAGTGCTGTATACAAGCATATTAATGGAAGGAAAAAGTGTGGTAGAAAAAGCTGCACAAGTAACAGGGATAACCGCAGCCTTGGAAGGATTGTCACGAAAAGATTCACAAGGAGTGGACTGTGGCTGGAGTCAGTGCTTCAAGAGCCACCACACACACATATCCAGAACATGGGCTACAACTGTCACATTCCTTATGTCAAGCCACTCATGATTCTGAGACGTCAGAAGCGTCTTACCTGGGCTAAGGAAATAAAGGACTGGACTGTTGATCAGTGGTCTAAAGTCCTGTTTTCAAATGAAATAAATTTTGCATTTCATTTGGAAATCAAGGTCCCAGAGTCTGGAGGAAGTGTGGAGAGGCACACAATTCAAGTTGCTTGAGGTCCAGTGTGAAGTTTACCCAGTCAGCGATGGCTTGGGGAGCCAAGTTATCTGCTGGTGTTGGTCCACTGTGTTATACAGTCCTGATCAAGTTTAAGACCACTTGAAAAATGGGAAAAAAAATTGGGGTGCACCGAAATGAAAATTCTGGTCCGAAACCGAAAATTCAGGATGCCCTTGACCGAAAACCGAAACCGAAACTGCCTTTTTCCCAAATACTTTTAAAATACTTTTTTTTTTAATGATATTTATAACAGTGCCATCCACAGACCCCCACCCACCCCATAACAGTGCCATCCAGACCCCCCCACCCCATAACAGTGCCATCCACAGACCCCCCACCCCATAACAGTGCCATCCACAGACCCCCCACCTCATAACAGTGCCATCCACAGACCCCCCCACCTCATAACAGTGCCATCCACAGACCCCCACCCACCCCATAACAGTGCCATCCACAGACCCCCACCCACCCCATAACAGTGCCATCCACAGACCCCCCCCCTTGCCGCTCCAGTACAGACTAGTTATAAAATGTGTACAATTAATAAGGATTCTATTCATGAGGCCCCCTCTGCAGTAGAACATTCAATATAGCCACATCCTACTCACAGGGCTGTTATCTTAATGCTGGCCGGCCGGGCAGACGAGCGGCAGCGTCACGACTGACGTCACATGCCTGCGCCGCCTCCTTCATTCAGAAAGTAGGCCGGGCACATGACGTCAGTCGTGACGCTGCCGCTCGTCTGCCCGGCCGGCCAGCATTAAGATAACAGCCCTGTGAGTAGGATGTGGCTATATTGAATGTTCTACTGCAGAGGGGGCCTCATGAATAGAATCCTTATTAATTGTACACATTTTATAACTACTGGAGCTGGGGGCCGGAGCAAAGTGAACGCACCGGCCCCCAGCTCCTCCTCCCAGTCCCTCCCCGCTATTTTCTGCCGATATGTACCAATATCGGCCGAAATGGATTAGGCCCATTTTCGGGCGATATTTTCAGCCGCCGGAATTTCGGTGCACCCCTACAAAAAATCATATTTTACATTGTTGGATCTTAACAAGGTTCCAAGTAGAGCTTCAACATGCAACAAGAAGAAATGAGAGTGAGACAAAACATTTTTTGAGCATTCAATTAATTGAAAATAACGATTAAACTAAAACAGGCTGTTTTTAAGCTGATCCATATTTTAGGACCACATGCCTTTAAAAGGCCAAATCTGTGCAAAGATGTGGATTCATTGTCATTTTCTGTCAGGTAGTCACACGTTGTGATGGCAAAGGCAAAAAAAACCTCCCCTTTTGAACGTGGTCGGGTTGTTGAACTGCATATGCAGGGTCTCTCACAGCTCGCCATCGCTGCTGAGGTGGGACGCAGTAAGACAGTCATTTGGAATTTCTTAAATGATCCTGAAGGTTATGGAACAAAAAAGTCAAGTGGAAGACCCCAAAAAATTTCACCAGCACTGAGCCGGAGGATCCAGCAGGAGGATCCAATTGGCTGTCCGTCAAGACACTGGACGATCCTCGACCCAAATTAAGGCCCTTACTGGTGCTGACTGCAGCCCCATAACCATCAGACAGCATCTGAGACTGAAGGGCTTCAAAAACAAAAAACGTCTTCAAAGACCTCGTCTCCTTGAACGCCACAGAACTGCTCGCTTGGACTTTGCAAGAGAGCACCAAACATGGGACATTCAAAGGTGGAAGAAAGCTTTATTCTCTGATGAGAAAAAATGTAACCTTGATGGTCCTGATGGTTTCCAACATTACTGGCATGACAAGCAGATCCCACCTGAGATGTTTTCTACGCGCCACAGTGGAGGGGGCGCCATAATGGTCTGGGGTGCTTTCTCCTTCAGTGGAACAATGGAGCTTCAGGAAGTGCAGGGACATCAAACGGCCGCTGGCTATGTCCAGATGTTGCAGAGAGCATTCCTCATGACTGAGGGCCCTCGTCTGTGTGGTAACGACTGGGTTTTACAACAGGACAACGCTACAGTACACAATGCCCGCAGGACAAGGGACTTCTTCCAGGAGAATAACATCACTCTTTTGGCCCATCCTGCGTGTTCCCCTGATCTAAATCCAATTGAGAACCTTTGGGGATGGATGGCAAGGGAAGTTTACAAAAATGGACAACAGTTCCAGACAGTAGATGGCCTTCGTGCGGCCGTCTTCACCACTTGGAGAAATGTTCCCACTCACCTCATGGAAACGCATGTATCAAGCATGCCGAAACAAATTTTTTAAGTGATAAACAATAATGGCGGAGCTACTCAGTACTGAGTTCATGTTTGGAAGTTGGATTTCTGTTTTGGGGGAGTTTAGTTTTTTTGGAGGTGTGGTCCTAAACTTTTGATCAGCTGAAAAACAGCCTGTTTCAGTTTATTCGTTGTCTCACTCCCATTTCCTCTTGTTGCATGTTGAAGCTCTACTTGGAACCTTGTTAAGATCCAGCCATGCTAAATAGGATTTTTTTGCCATTTTTCAAGCGGTCTTAAACTTTGGATCAGGACTGTATCAAGTCCAAGGTCAGAGCAGCCATCTACCAGGAAATCTTAGAGCACTTCATACTTCCCTCTTCTGACCAGCTTCATAGAGATGCTGATTTCATTTTCCAGCAGGACTTGGCACCTGCCCACATTGCCAAATCTACCAATATCTGGTTTAATACCCACCGTATCACTATGCTTTATTGGCCAGCAAACTCGCCTGACCTAAACCCCATAGAGAATCTATGGTGTAGTTTCAAGAGGAAGATGATGGACACCAGACACAACAATGCAGACGATCTGAAGGCCACTATCAACACGCATCTGTATACATTGTGAAGAATAAGCACGGGGAGAAATTTATCTGAAGTTATCCATCGTTGAGGGCTTCTGGAATGGAAGGTCTTACTACTACAGTACACTATAAAAATAAATCCTGTACCAAGAAGGAGCTGTTAGATTGGAATGAAATATTTTTTGTGCATATAATGATATATGTAAGTGATTTCAATATTTGATCGAAAAAAGGTAAACTGTACAATTGAAAGGAGGCTCTAGGACCTTGTTGGGCCACCTCTAGCCTGGATACAAGATGAGATACGAAGACATACAGGTTCGGTATGGTACAGTATTCTGCAGAACATTTGCCTACAGATGTAGCTGGGCCTGTAGATCCTGCACATTCATAGGTTGCCAAAACTGGTGTCCCAGTTGCTATCAATGCTTGATTGGCGATAAATCTGGTGACCGGGCGGCCAAGGAAGTGTTGTTTTCTGGTGGACATTACTAAGGGAACCCTTGCGGTGTGCAGGCGAGCATTATCTTGCTAAAAAAATGCCAGTTGGAAGCCCTGCCATGAAAGCAACATGAGGCTGCAAGATGTCCTGCACCTGTTGCTGAGCTGTTATTGTCCCTCATATCACTACTAGAGGTGACCGCCTGTTGTATGCGATGTCCCTTCAGTTCATCACACTAGCAGGGGGGCATTGTGTTGCTCCACAGCAGGGATGCTCAACCTGCGGCCCTCCAGCAGTTGTAAAACTACAACTCCCACCATGCCCTTCTGTAGGCTGATAGGTGTAGGCTGTTGTAGTTTTGCAACAGCTGGAGGGCCGCAGGTTGAGCATCCCTGCTCCACAGCAAAGGCAGGATTGAAGTGCTCACCACAGGGCCTCCATCCTCCAACCCGACCATTGTCAGATCCTCACCACAAGGCCTCCATCCTCCAACCCGACCATTGTCAGATCCTGGATTCATGGCTGAAGACAACATGGTTCCAGTCTGTGGCAGTCCAGGATTCTCGTTCATGACACTACTGCAAACAAAAGCGATAGTGGCTGTCTTTCAATGGTTGGACACGTAGTGGGCACCATTACCCCAAATTTCTTTCTGCTAGGCCCCTGGAAATGGTCCAGGCAGAGACATGGGTGTGTAATGGATGGGCCACCTGTGTCTGTATGGTAGACAATAAAAATTGCGAGAAATGCTCATGCTTGTTGGAGGTTCAAATGATCTTCTCTACTGGTGGCCTGTCTAGGCTGGCCTGAGCCTTTTCACCGTGTGCGTGCCCTCACATAACCACTGCTCCCAACTCCTCTTAACAATGGCATAAAGTTAAAGATGCAACACACTTACTATATTTTAAGCAATATCAATGGATTATTTTGGTTTTTGTCGGGTTTCTTAGAGTGAAGAAAGGAAAGGAGTACCTTGCAAAAGGTATGGGAAGGAGATTTGAGCGCTCAGATGGATTGAGGTCTCAGACCTTAAATAGCCTGTTACGATTAAAGCTTGTTCACAGGTGATGCAAATTTCAAAGCTTTATAAATACCCAGACTCCTCTAACCTTGTCCTAAAAAACAGCAGCCATGGGATCTTCAAAGTAGCTGCCTAACACTCTGAAAATGGTTGAGGCCCACAAAGAAGATAGCAAAGGGTTTTCAAGTTGCCATTTCCTCAGTTCAAAATGTAATTAAGAAATGGCAGTTAACACGAACAGTGGAGGTCAAGAGAAGATCTAAATTTTCAGCTGCTCGTGGAACTGCTAGAAAGGCAAATCAGAACTCCCCCTTGACTGCAAAAGACCTTCAGGAAGGATTTAGCAGACTCTGGAGTTTTGGTACATTGCTCTACTGTTCAGCGACACCTGCACAAATATGGCTTTCATGGAGGAGTCATCAGAACAAAACCTCTCCTGTGTCCTCACTACAAAATTCTGCATCAGAAATTTGCAAAAGAACATCTAAACAAATCCTGTGGACCAATGAGGATAAACTAGAACTCTTTGGCCATAATGAGCAAAGATATGTTTGTAGAAAAAAAGGCACAGAATTTCATGAAAAGAGCCATTAAGCATGGGGGTGGACCTATCATGCTTTGGGGTTGTGTTGCAGCCAATGACATGAGGAACAATTCACAATTACAAGGAAGAATGGATTCAACAAAATTTTAGCAAATTCTGGAAGCAAACATAACACCAACTGTAACAAATGTGAAGTTTAAAAGAGAATGGCTTCTACAAATGGATAATGATCCTAAACACACCTCAAATCCACAATAGACCAACTCAAAAAGCACAAGCTGAAGGTTTTACCATGGCCTCACAGTCCACTGATCTGAACATCGTTGAAAATATGTGAAAAGACCTCAAAAGTACAAGGAATGCAAGACGGCCCAGGAATCTCACAGAACTGGGAGGCGTCTGCAAGGAAGAATGGATGAAAGACCCTCAAACAAGAACTGAAAGACTCCTGGCTGCTACAAAAAGTGTTTACAAGCTGTGATACTTGCCAAAGGGGGTGTTACTAAGTACTAACTATGCTAAACGTTGGACCCTTCTCCTTTTTTGTTATTTTTGAAATGTACAAATAAAAAAGTTTTTGCTTAAAATACAAAGGGAATGTATCATCTGTAATCTTCTGCCTTTTAGAGATCATTTTATCTTCAACTTGCTTGACTGTTCACAGGAACAGTAATGTTGACCATGGGTGCCCAGACATTTGCAGAACAGACTAGTCAGAACGGACTAGATGGTGGCAATGACCATCCTGCTCTTAGTCCCTTGATGTTCCCCCTCTCAACAGAATGTCTTCGAATGTGTCATAGAGGCATGTCCAGCAGTCAACAATCTCTCACCAAGAGGTACACTACCAAAAAGTAGCCTTTTTACAGGACAGCGGGGAAGCACTTTTATCCCGTCTTGTGCCTGAGACATGACTGCATGCCACGTTTTGAAGCAATGCAACATTTCTGTTTGCAGTATTTTTTGGTCAACAATTAGTGTATATTTTGACTTATTTCAGCATTGAAGAGACGGAATAAGCCCAAAAGAGCTGCTGAAGTTAGAAGACATTGGATCACTCTGCAGACTGGGCAGTGAGGTGGCTCTATGTTCTAACCCTCTTTCTGGAGATAACCTGATGTCTTGTGAGTAATCAGAATGAATCCAGATTAGGTTTTTAGCGGCGATTGTGTGCTTTGTGATTTTAGTGGAGTCAATATCCTGTGAAAGCCATAATTTTACCCTCCTTTGCCCTGTTGCTCCAGGATTTATACACTGCGTGCCACCCGATGTCAAGACAAATCCACATAGCAGTCCGTTCCCTTTGTATACGGATTTCATTTACCCGCCCCAGCATCATGCGCGCTCCCAAGCCTACGCAGACTCCTCTCCGATGAGCGCTCAAGTAGGCTGCGGTGAGGAGGGCGAGCTCCTTAGGCCTAAAGAAGTGATCATTACCGAAGCTTCTGAGATGCTACAGTGTCATCCTGCCCCCAGCAGAGACCAAGCCGAAATAAAAACTGGAGAAAGAGGGAGGATGCAGGGCAGTAAGAGTTTGACGCGCTCCGAGGGTTGTTTGCATTGACATGTTTTTTTACGATAAAATGAGGACATAAAGGAATTTTATTTTTTTTGCCAGTTAAAAACACATCCTTTTTTCTAATGTCAGATTTATTTATTCGGTTTCCTAAACATAATTATGGGGGGGGGGGGCGCGCATCTTGTCTGAGCTGTTCTTACCAGCATTAAGAAAACTGCTTTACCACAACCCCTCTGGGAGAGTCTTCTAGGCATGCTCTGTGACCTGTGCCGAGGTCATTGTGCAGGGAGGTAGAGTAGATAAGCTCTGAACATCACCTATTGTGAACGGTGTATACTGTGTTATCTGTAATTCTAACCCTGCCTGTAATGATATCACCTCGGTGTATAGATGAGCAGATAACTGCAGTAAAGTTATCTGTACAGACCAATTTTCTGATGACACAGTCCCTTTAAATGATGAATGTGCTGCTGACCCCTATACTGGGGAAAGGCAGAAGTACCGGAGGTCCATTCACATCCTGCAAGCCTCATCCATCACATCCTCGACCAGGGAAACCGCAGGAATAAGGAATGAATGCTGAGCTCTGATTGGCTGTCATACACCGCGTCCGCTTTTCCTGCTAGGAAGTCAGGGGGAATCAGGCCTCCATGGCCGTCGTCTCCATTCTGATTTATAAAGGGCTAGCTCGCTCTTCTGTGAGTGAATTCCTCATGTTTCAATACCTGTGCTTGCTGTTACTAAATGCAAACATTGTTGTTTAAATCCAAACTTGTTACAATGTATCAGTGAAGGAGTCGAGGAGATAGACTTGTCCAGCTCATGATTATCTACACTGAGACATTGTAACGAGGTGTGTGCTTCAACCGGGACAACTTCAGTTCAACTTCAGCAAGCAAAGATCTTGAAAATTGGAGTCAACTGAAGCATGCGATTAAAACTTATTTTTACGAGTCCTCGATGGTCCAATGTGCTGGGTTTTCACCCGTGTAAATTCAGACGGTGAGAAGTCGCTGCGTACGGGACACCAGCACAAAGCCCCTTCCATGCAGGCGATGGACTGATCTACGTGCAAGGACGGACGCGATGAGGCGTTAATGTAAACAGGTCATTTATTATTGGAAGATAATCGATCGGCTCGATGTGTAAACAGCAAAGTACAAGCGTCTGATTGTGAGACCTCTCCTCGCCATTCATTCCGTATGTATACCGTCAGCTGCTCCTAAGGTGGCAGCTCAAAAGCAGGCGCCGCGTCCATTGGCCCTTGTGACGCAGCGCATACGACCCTCGCGTTCTGTACAAATAGTCACTATCCAGTCACGTGGCCGGAGCCAATCCTACAATGCGAAGCAGGCGTCTGTCGCCGGCGTACAAAAGCTTATGACACGTGGTGTGATTGGCACTTGAGCGTCTCGGCTGACTCACGGCTCCTAATCAAAAGTTCATTTGGTCAGAATTTGGCACCATGACTGTACGGTTACATATAAGATATGTGTGTGCAGATAGCTATACATATTAACCCTTATGGTCCTGCGTTATATATGGAATATTGCTAATCCAACATTCATTCACTGAGCAGCAGAGGGAGCTGGTAAAGGGTTAAATTCATTAGAAATACTGGGGTGTGGCCCCCGATCCTGTGCAAATCTCGGAATTATAAGTGCAAGCTGAGCGCTACATAGGAGTATTAGTGTCGGTAGCGGGGACCCAGCGCAGGAGAGCTCTTCCCCTTTATTCTGCTGGTGGAGAGCGCGTCTCCATCGACCCTTGTCTGAGATGAAGCCTCAGCCTCGCTGACAATCATGATGGAGGAGAAAGTCCCAACAAAGGCAACTCCTGGGTGGAGGCTTGAAGCCTCACAAGTCGTCGTCGCCGATGCCCTCGAAGGCGTAGTTTCCATGGAAGTCCTCAGCGCTGACATCGTTGTTGGAGCTGGAGTTGCTGATTCCACGGAGACTGACGGAGCTGAGCTTACTCTGCAGAAAAACATGAGATACGCCGGGTAAACGAGCAGCCACCAGGAAACCAAGCGGCTCGTGGGAGAAGAGCCGCGGCAGACGACGGACCTCCCTTCTCACAAAGCTCAGCTGTGAGGGGCTGCCCCGCCAGCCACTGCTTACAATGGGTGAAGTGGCTGAGGACGAGGCCCCGGGCGGCAGCAGCATGGAGTCCTGGGAGTAAGACCATAGGGAAGCTTCGGAGCAGACAAGTTAACACTTACCGACAACTTGGCGATGGGCTCTCTGCTCCCATCCGGAGAATCCTGCGGACAGAAGAGGGAAACCTTCAGGTCTATAGGATAAGATGGAGGAGGTGAGGAAAAAGAAAATGGAGTCAGGTGGGTATGGAGGGGTAAGGAAGAAGATGGAAACACTCAGTTCTCACCAACATCGGCGGCGATTTCACTGCCTGCTGACTGTCTGACCTCCTAACCAAACAGGACTGTCTCTTCCGTGACAACTGTCAAGAGACAGAGGTATAGTTCAGAGCATACCCCCACTTACCGATAGGACAGGCCAAACCGAACATTCACAGGACACCCTCACCCACTGGGTGGAGGACCCTTTTATTGTCTCCCCAGTAAAGTACACATCTCATCTCGGACATACAGGTAAGCCTCCGGCACAGTGCCACAGGCGTGGCCTCCACCTCACGTGCACACCACAGGCCGCTCCTCCTCGTTTTACCTTTTTTATGCTGCCTCCGGATTTTTTGACCATGAGTTCGTCCACCATTGACTGCAGGCAGATGCTCATCATGATGGCCTGAGGAGGGGGATGGACAGACACTGGTTAGACAGAGGTGATGACAGGTCCCCGACTGGTCCTCAATGTCTTATTTCAACATTGAGAAGGTCATTACTCCCAGCGGAGCCTGAGGCAGCGGGTGATTCCCATTGTGACAGCGCTGACTGACGTGATGAGACGTGGACGTGTTGCTTTGTGTAAAATGCAGTCTGAGGCCTCGGCCGTAAAGCTTCTTCGTGTCTGACACCATGTGTACCGGTGTCTCACCCTGCCGTAACTAACAAGCAGTCACCTGTGGGCTGGAGATGGTGATCCACTGCAGGCGGTCTTTACTCATCAGGTACTCGAAGGCCAGCTCCAGCCGCGCCTCTGACTTGTTGGGACTTCCTGTACCATTGCTGAACGGGACCTGGTTAGGAACGGTTCATGTGAGTGTGGATGGAGAACATGCCTGCTCATCAGCTACACGCGTGACAACAGCGGAGTGGGCCTGTACTGTGTCACATGACATCACCGGCGCACTGATCAGTGTCATACAATGTAGATTTGTCTGGACCAATCACTGAGGAGACACCGCACCATGTGATAGCTGTTGCATGGACTACAGATAATGATGTCCCCAATCGGGGTCACATGGGACAACCTTATTCACGGACTACGGGTAATGTCACCGATCGGGGTCATCATATGGACAACCTCCTTATTCAAGGATTACAGATAAGGACATCACTGATCTGGGGTCACATGGACGACAGATAATGATGTCGCTGTTCAGGGGTCACATGGACAACCTCCCTATTAAGTACCTGGTCACACCGACACTACTGTACCATGGATCTGACCTCAGAAGAGAATCGCTGATGATGTGACATGCCAGCACCTCATCCCCTCATCACCTCTCGCTGGAACCGGTCTGACCACAGAAGCCACTCACCGATGACGTGACGCGCCAGCACCTCATCCGTGTCACTTTGAAGCTGCCTTCCTTTATCTGCTCGCTGGGAAGCTTCACCTGGAAGTTGAGCTCGTTGTTCCCGGCGCTCACGATCACCTGGCAGCCCTTCTCCGGGAAGTCTGTGATGCACGGCTCAAACTTCAGATAACCGTAATACTTCAGGGTCTGTGCCAGCTGGATGAACTGTATGAGATCAGACCCTGTCAGTATCACTACATACACAGCCATAAGTAGGCTACAGCTCATGGACTGCATCATCCACCGCACAGCCGAGGGACTTACCTCTTTCTTAGAGACTTTCTCCTGCAGAGACTTGAGTTGCTGCAGCTGCTCTTTGCTGACTTGCAGCCAGCCACGCTCAATATCGCTGACAGTCTGCAGTGAAGAACGTAGACATGAGACCCTCACACAGATCCTTCTAGAATCTCCACAATTCAGTCTAATGACTCATAACACACGGGTACATGTATGTCCCTCACCTGAGCGTACAGGAGGTTAAGGCCCACCCTCTTCTCCATGACGTCATCATCATACGAAGAGTCCCAGTAACTGTGGAATGGAAAACCTCAAACATAACGACAAGCCCAAAGGAAGATCAAAAGTATTATCATCCTGGTCCTTCATCATCCTCCATTATTCTCAATTCACCTTCCATCCCTTATCATCACCGCCGACCATCCCTCCTCATCATCATCATCATCACCACCTCCGACCATCCCTCCTCATCATCATCATCATCACCACCGACCAGCCCTCCTCCTCATCATCAACATCATCACCACCGCCGACCAGCCCTCCTCCTCCTCATCATCATCATCATCATCACCACCACCACCGACCAGCCCTCCTCCTCCTCATCATCATCATCATCACCGCCGGCCATCCCTCCTCCTCATCATCATCACCACCAATGTGAGAGATAGGATTTATTCCTCTATACATATATAATGTGAACATTCTGTAGTACACATTTTGTCCACTAGATGGCCGCACACCAGATGTATGAGCCATGTGTGCATTAAAGGGAGTCTGTCACCACATTTTAGCATGTTAGACCGTTAAAATAGGGTTATGTGATCCACCCAGAACATAAAACCGGTACCTTTGTGGTACAAAACTGACTTTTCAATTTGCAGAAAACGAACTTATAAGATTATCTTCTGAGCCCTCTCAAGTGCCCAGGGCGGTCTCTCAATCCTCGGAGCCCCAGGCAGGCACCTCCTAAACGGCTGATAACTCCGCCCTCCGTGCGCCTCTGCCCGCCCGTTTACTCCCCTCCTCTGTCCCTTTCCACTGCGGCTGTGCGGTACAAATCGTAGCGGGCGCATGCGCAATAGGTATTGCGATGCCCTGCCAGGAGCGGGCATCGCACTGCGCATGCGCCCGCTACGATTTGTACCGCACAGCCGCAGTGGAAAGGTGACAGACTCCCTTTAAGGTCACTAGGGGAGTTGGAAGGGGGGGGGGGGGGAAATAGGTTGCAGTTTTCAAATCTACCTATGAACTCAGAGTTGAAGTTGCTGAAACCACTTCTATCAGGTTAAGGAGCCAATAGTCTCTTCTTAAGGAACAGCCTTTTGTGATGTCATGTCTGCTATTTAAGGGAATGTAACTCGAATAAAGCTCTCTTCTACCATGGCTCAGGGGGATGAGAAGATGCTTTCAAGAAACCAACTTGTGTGTCTGGTCTCATTATGAAAGCAGTATGATACGTACATACTTCTAATTAATTTGGCACCACACAAAGAAGACGAGAATCGCATGAATTGCAATGACATTTTGGCGTCCCTGGGTGGGCAGACAGCTTGCGTAATTTCCGATTCAAACGCACAAGAGGACTTGCGCAAAACCATCAGACGAGGTCACAAGCTGCAGCAAAAGGTAAGAAAGCTTTATTTCTTCCAAAACCTTCTCTGAGCCTTTTTCCCAAGTAGATTCTCAAGAGTTGAATTGGTGTTATCGCGATAGAAGGGTTCAAATTACAGCTGATCTGTCCTTTAGAACGAAAGAACCCATTTGAATATTCCTTCTTTGTGTGGCTTTTCATGTGGTAGGACGTGCTGAAACTAAGCGGGAATTGATAGATAGATGATAGAGTCGGAAATCCATGACATAGAATTGGATCCCAGCCAAGCTCTGATGAGAGAGTCTTGGACCAAGCTCTGACGAGAGTTTGAAGACTCATGACTAGTGACCAGGGGTCCTCATGAGTGTGTAGGATTAACACCAATTCGATTGGAAGTCATTAAGATTGTGCATCCCTACAGAGGTGAATTGGACCAGGGGTCTTCACCAAAGGGCTCGGTGGTGATTAGATATCATTTGATCTTCATGCAACTGCTCTTAGCTAGCGGGTTCGATAGTAATCAGACACGGTTTGATCTGTGTGTAACCACAAAAAGGGGCAATTCTAATGTTATAGGATAAAGTGAGGAGAAGTTAACAGCGGCTCAGCAAATGCAGGAGAGGAAAATGTTTCAGTTAAGAAATAAAAGTTGAAAGCATTCTGTCATACTAAGTAGCAGCGATTTCCGGTATTATCCGGAAATACGTAGTATTGTGTAAGAGTTCCCCCTAGAGGCTGCATATCGAAACAAAAGTTTTTGTTATTAAGTTAAAATCGTTCATGTGTGCAATGGATATGCCATAAACCGGTATCATCATCACCACCAATAATTTCTCATCAACACTACCGACCTTACCTAATCATCATCCGTCAACATCAGCACCGACCATCCGTCAACATCAGCACCGACCATCCGTCAACATCAGCACCGACCATCCGTCAACATCAGCACCACCAGCCGCCCCTCATCATTACAACCACGACCATCCTTCATCATCATCGACCATCCTTCATCGTCAGCACCACCAACCATTACTCATCATTACCACCACCACCACCGACCATCACTCATCAGCACCACCGACCATCCCACATCATCACCACCACCCATCCCACATCATCACCACGACGACTACCGCCCATTCCTCATCATTATTACCAGCTCGTCATCATCACCACCACATCTGCCCATAGCTTGTCATCACCACCGGCACCAACCATCCCTCATCGTCAGCACCACTACCGCTGATCCCTCAACTTCATTACCATCCATCCTTCATCATCACCATCCATCACTCACCCCCTCCAGGCACACATCCTCAGTTGCACCATATAGCGGTAGTACTCAGAGCTGACCTTTTCCGTAGGATGATCTTGTAGTCTCTGTTTCGCAGACTGGTGACTGACACATAAGGGAGCTCAAACTCCTGCAGCTTCCTGACAACTGCAAGAAAACAATCCGTGTCATAGGAAGGATGTGGAGGAGGGGAGCAAGCGCAGGAGGTGGGAACAACACAAAACAGTGTTACCTAGGAGAAGTACTACTGCACACAGACGTACTCCGGACTACTCACATGAGAAGGATCCGTCTACTCCGTCCTTTATCAGGTAGAGGCTGAAGTATCCAATCAGCTCCTCCGGGAGGTCCAGCTTAGCGGCTACAGCCTGCGGACACAGAAGGAGATGAGGCCTGGTATGGAGGAGGTCACCATGATGTCACCGCAGACAGGAGGGGTCTCTTACCTCCAGCACGTCCTCCGTCTGGTCAGATGTCAGAATAGACACTTTCACCTTCTGACCATTGGAAAGGAAAACCTCCAGCTGCGCCTCCTCTGTGGGGATCTGCTGGGTCTCCTGGGAACAGAGAAGATGGTGGACACCGAGGACACGAATAGGACCAAAAACCCAGCCACAGAGCAGAAATGGGGAGACAAGAGAAACAGGAAGACAGGTCCTTTTACTTGCAGTCTACAGGCTCCTTGCAGCGCACAGGACTGAAGGCTGCCTCATCTAGATTCCCAGTAGAGAGACACACTGACCGCCAGACCACTGACCGCAGGTGATCAGGTCAGGGAGCGGGCTGTAGCAGGTAGCACTGACCGCCAGGTATCGGGTCAGGGAGCGGGCTGTAGCAGGTAGCACTGACCGCCAGGTATCGGGTCAGGGAGCGGGCTGTAGCAGGTATGACTGACCGCCAGGTATCGGGTCAGGGAGCGGGCTGTAGCAGGTAGCACTGACCACCAGGTATCAGGTCAGGGAGCGGGCTGTAGCAGGTAGCACTGACCGCCAGGTATCGGGTCAGGGAGCGGGCTGTAGCAGGTAGCACTGAGCGCCAGGTATCAGGTCAGGGAGCGGGCTGTAGCAGGTAGCACTGAGCGCCAGGTATCAGGTCAGGGAGCGGGCTGTAGCAGGTAGCACTGAGCGCCAGGTATCAGGTCAGGGAGCGGGCTGTAGCAGGTAGCACTGAGCGCCAGGTATCAGGTCAGGGAGCGGGCTGTAGCAGGTAGCACTGAGCGCCAGGTATCAGGTCAGGGAGCGGGCTGTAGCAGGTAGCACTGACCGCCAGGTATCGGGTCAGGGAGTGGCCTGTAGCAGGTAGCACTGACCGCCAGGTATCGGGTCAGGGAGCGGGCTGTAGCAGGTAGCACAGACCGCCAGGTATCGGGTCAGGGAGCGGGCTGTAGAAGGTAGCACTGACCGCCAGGTATCAGGTCAGGGAGCGGCCTGTAGCAGGTAGCACTGACCGCAAGGTATCAGGTCAGGGAGTGGCCTGTAGCAGGTAGCACTGACCGCCAGGTATCAGGTCAGGGAGCGGGCTGTAGCAGGTAGCACTGAGCGCCAGGTATCAGGTCAGGGAGCGGGCTGTAGCAGGTAGCACTGACCGCCAGGTATCAGGTCAGGGAGCGGGCTGTAGCAGGTAGCACTGACCGCCAGGTATCAGGTCAGGGAGCGGGCTGTAGCAGGTAGCACTGACCGCCAGGTATCAGGTCAGGGAGCGGGCTGTAGCAGGTAGCACTGAGCGCCAGGTATCAGGTCAGGGAGCGGGCTGTAGCAGGTAGCACTGAGCGCCAGGTATCAGGTCAGGGAGCGGGCTGTAGCAGGTAGCACTGAGCGCCAGGTATCAGGTCAGGGAGCGGGCTGTAGCAGGTAGCACTGAGCGCCAGGTATCAGGTCAGGGAGCGGGCTGTAGCAGGTAGCGGGCTGTAGCAGGTAGCACTGAGCGCCAGGTATCAGGTCAGGGAGCGGGCTGTAGCAGGTAGCACTGAGCGCCAGGTATCAGGTCAGGGAGCGGGCTGTAGCAGGTAGCACTGAGCGCCAGGTATCAGGTCAGGGAGCGGGCTGTAGCAGGTAGCACTGAGCGCCAGGTATCAGGTCAGGGAGCGGGCTGTAGCAGGTAGCACTGACCGCCAGGTATCAGGTCAGGGAGCGGGCTGTAGCAGGTAGCACTGAGCGCCAGGTATCAGGTCAGGGAGCGGGCTGTAGCAGGTAGCACTGAGCGCCAGGTATCAGGTCAGGGAGCGGGCTGTAGCAGGTAGCACTGAGCGCCAGGTATCAGGTCAGGGAGCGGGCTGTAGCAGGTAGCACTGAGCGCCAGGTATCAGGTCAGGGAGCGGGCTGTAGCAGGTAGCGGGCTGTAGCAGGTAGCACTGAGCGCCAGGTATCAGGTCAGGGAGCGGGCTGTAGCAGGTAGCACTGAGCGCCAGGTATCAGGTCAGGGAGCGGGCTGTAGCAGGTAGCACTGAGCGCCAGGTATCAGGTCAGGGAGCGGGCTGTAGCAGGTAGCACTGACCGCCAGGTATCAGGTCAGGGAGCGGGCTGTAGCAGGTAGCACTGACCGCCAGGTATCAGGTCAGGGAGCGGGCTGTAGCAGGTCAGGGAGCAGGCGGTAGCAGGTAGCACTGACCGCCAGGTATCAGGTCAGGGAGTGGGCTGTAGCAGGTAGTACTGACTGCCAGGTATCAGGTCAGTAAGCAGGGAGCGGGCTCTAGCAGGTAGTACTGACCGCCAGGTATCAGGTCAGTAAGCAGGGAGTGGGCTGTAGCAGGTAGTACTGACCGCCAGGTATCAGGTCAGGGAGCGGGCTGTAGCAGGTAGCACTGACCGCCAGGTATCGGGTCAGGGAGCGGGCTGTAGCAGGTAGCACTGACCGCCAGGTATCAGGTCAGGGAGCGGGCTGTAGAAGGTAGCACAGACCGCCAGGTATCAGGTCAGGGAGCGGGCTGTAGCAGGTAGCACAGACCGCCAGGTATCGGGTCAGGGAGCGGGCTGTAGCAGGTAGCACAGACCGCCAGGTATCGGGTCAGGGAGCGGGCTGTAGCAGGTAGCACAGACCGCCAGGTATCAGGTCAGGGAGCGGGCTGTAGCAGGTAGCACAGACCGCCAGGTATCGGGTCAGGGAGCGGGCTGTAGCAGGTAGCACTGACCGCCAGGTATCGGGTCAGGGAGCGGGCTGTAGCAGGTAGCACTGACCGCCAGGTATCAGGTCAGGGAGCGGGCTGTAGCAGGTAGCACTGACCGCCAGGTATCAGGTCAGGGAGCGGGCTGTAGCAGGTAGCACTGAGCGCCAGGTATCAGGTCAGGGAGCGGGCTGTAGCAGGTAGCACTGAGCGCCAGGTATCAGGTCAGGGAGCGGGCTGTAGCAGGTAGCACTGAGCGCCAGGTATCAGGTCAGGGAGCGGGCTGTAGCAGGTAGCACTGAGCGCCAGGTATCAGGTCAGGGAGCGGGCTGTAGCAGGTAGCACTGAGCGCCAGGTATCAGGTCAGGGAGCGGGCTGTAGCAGGTAGCACTGAGCGCCAGGTATCAGGTCAGGGAGCGGGCTGTAGCAGGTAGCACTGAGCGCCAGGTATCAGGTCAGGGAGCGGGCTGTAGCAGGTAGCACTGAGCGCCAGGTATCAGGTCAGGGAGCGGGCTGTAGCAGGTAGCACTGACCGCCAGGTATCAGGTCAGGGAGCGGGCTGTAGCAGGTAGCACTGACCGCCAGGTATCAGGTCAGGGAGCGGGCTGTAGCAGGTAGCACTGAGCGCCAGGTATCAGGTCAGGGAGCGGGCTGTAGCAGGTAGCACTGACCGCCAGGTATCAGGTCAGGGAGTGGGCTGTAGCAGGTAGCACTGACCGCCAGGTATCGGGTCAGGGAGCGGGCTGTAGAAGGTAGCACTGAGCGCCAGGTATCGGGTCAGGGAGCGGGCTGTAGCAGGTAGCACTGACCGCCAGGTATCAGGTCAGGGAGCGGGCTGTAGCAGGTAGCACTGACCGCCAGGTATCAGGTCAGGGAGCGGGCTGTAGCAGGTAGCACTGAGCGCCAGGTATCAGGTCAGGGAGCGGACTGTAGCAGGTAGCACTGACCGCCAGATTGTACGTCTGAGTAGCGGCGGAGGGGGGGAGAGGGGAGGGGACGCTCAGTGTGACACTAATGACCTGCAGTCAGGCGATGGGACAGAACTGACCTGTTGAGAGCGTCGCAGGAAGCTGTTAAAGGTCTCGCTGGATCCCAGCACCGGGTCCTGCCGCACTGTGAAGACAAGCAGAACCAACACTCAATGTGGCTGAGATGGGGACAACTACTCTCATCTGTGTGACTACTCTACCACAGGAGAGGCTTTCCAATTATACCAGTCTGCTTCCTTACAAGCCTCAGTATAACCAGACTGCTGACTAGCTCCACGGAGGTCGTCAACTTGTGAGTATAATGAGATGTCTTGTAATACAATTAGCGACTGATCTAGAACACCCAGCAGAAGGCACAGCAATATCTGTGACCAATCTAGATGATCAACTGATCTAGAACCTCCAGAAAACAACACACTATTCTCTGTAACCAAGCTAAGACCTTCATGGCTAATCTAGAACCTTTAGCACAACAACCTTATCAATTAATCTAGAACCTCATCAGGTGTTCTAGAACTCTAGAAAGTCCAGCAGAAGGCACAGCAATCTGTGACTGATCTAGAACCTCCAGCAGAAGGCACAGCAATCTCTGTGACTGATCTAGAACCTCCAGCAGAAGGCACAGCAATCTCTGTGACTGATCTAGAACCTCCAGCAGAAGGCACGGCAATCTCTGTGACTGATCTAGGATCTCCAGCAGAAGATGCTTTGATCTCTGTGACTCATCTAGAAACTCTAGCAGAAGACGCTGTGATCTCTGTGACTGATCTAGAACCTCCAGCAGAAGACACTGTGAACTCTGTGACTGATCTAGAACCTCCAGCAGAAGACACTGTGATCTCTGTGACTGATCTAGAACCTCCAGCAGAAGACACTGTGAACTCTGTGACTGATCTAGAACCTCCAGCAGAAGGCACAGCAATCTGTTACTCATCTAGGACCTCCAGCAGAAGGCACAGCAATCTCTGTGACTCATCTAGGACCTCCAGCAGAAGATGCTGTGATCTCTGTGACTGATCTAGAACCTCCAGCAGAAGGCACGGCAATCTCTGTGACTGATCTAGAACCTCTAGCAGAAGGCACAGCATCTCTGTGACTGATCTAGAACCTCCAGCAGAAGATGCTTTGATCTCTGTGACTCATCTAGAAACTCCAGCAGAAGGCGCTGTGATCTCTGTGACTGATCTAGAACCTCCAGCAGAAGGCGCTGTGATCTCTGTGACTGATCTAGAACCTCCAGCAGAAGGCGCTGTGATCTCTGTGACTGATCTAGAACCTCCAGCAGAAGGCGCTGTGATCTCTGTGACTGATCTAGAACCTCCAGCAGAAGGCGCTGTGATCTCTGTGACTCATCTAGGACCTCCAGCAGAAGGCGCTGTGATCTCTGTGACTGATCTAGAACCTCCAGCAGAAGGCGCTGTGATCTCTGTGACTAGAACCTCCAGCAGAAGGCGCTGTGATCTCTGTGACTGATCTAGAACCTCCAGCAGAAGGCGCTGTGATCTCTGTGACTGATCTAGAACCTCCAGCAGAAGACGCTGTGATCTGTGACTGATCTAGAACCTCCAGCAGAAGACGCTGTGAGTAGCAGATACATGAGTGGCTTCTTGTGTAGTGTCCTGTCCAGACGTCACTCACCGGCCTGCATGTACTTCTCCAGCTGCTCCCGCCTCTGCTCCACCTCAGATGGGGTCAGTGTGAAGAGCTTTTTTGGTGGAAAGACGGGAACTACATTGTTCCCATATTCCTTCTTCAGCTGTGACACCGAGAACAGAAGAGGAGAAACCGGAATAAGGAAGCGGAAAATACAAGAGGAAGAAAAGGGCGGAGAGGGATGAAATCTGCAGGGGGTAGAGGGATGGGGGCAGGAATTTAGGGCATCGATCATAAGGGGAGGGGCAAAAACCTGCAGCGGGTAAAGGGATGGGGGGGGGGACGGACGAAACGAAACCCAGCAGTGAGAAAGGAGGGGGCATCAAGCAGAGGGGGAGAAACTGGTCAGTAAAGCGGAGGGTCTGACATAAGCTGCACAGGACGTGCCATGGACTGGGCGGGGTCACTATGGCGGGCACAGTTGGTGGTTGCGCTCATCTTGCCGCCCCCCCTGCCGCTCCTCACCTGCTCGTGGAGACCAAACAGCTGGCTGTAGCGCACCCGGCAGTGTAGCACCCCGTTCACATGAATGCTGTACGCCTGAAAGAGGAAACCAGAGAATGGTTGCGGCACTCAGCACACGTCACCTGGGGGGGGGGGGGGGGTTATGGAGCGGTGATGAGGACGGGGCCCCAGTGCTGGGCACTAGAGGAGGGGCCCGGGTAAGAAGCAGCTGGTACAGTGAGATGTGGGACAGTGCCCATACTCTGCGCCTTCTCCCCGGACCGACTGCGGACGGCTCAACGACAAGAGGAACGTGAGAGAGGCAGGAGGCACCCCGACTACCCGCCATATAGCGAGAGAGAGGCGGGAGGCACCCCGACTACCCGCCATATAGCGAGAGAGAGGCGGGAGGCACCCCGACTACCCGCCATATAGCGAGAGAGAGGCGGGAGGCACCCCGACTACCCGCCATATAGCGAGAGAGAGGCGGGAGGCACCCCGACTACCAGCCATATAGCGAGAGAGAGGCGGGAGGCACCCCGACTACCCGCCATATAGCGAGAGAGAGGCGGGAGGCACCCCGACTACCAGCCATCTAGCGAGAGAGAGGCGGGAGGCACCCCGACTACCCGCCATATAGCGAGAGAGAGGCGGGAGGCACCCCGACTACTACCCGCCATATAGCGAGAGAGAGGCGGGAGGCACCCCGACTACCCGCCATATAGCGAGAGAGAGGCGGGAGTCACCCCCACTACCCGCCATATAGCGAGAGAG
Source organism: Bufo gargarizans (assembly GCF_014858855.1). Lineage (NCBI taxonomy): Eukaryota > Metazoa > Chordata > Amphibia > Anura > Bufonidae > Bufo > Bufo gargarizans. Next base: position 66,179,968 of record NC_058083.1, on the reverse strand, counting down.
AGGCGGGAGGCACCCCGACTACCCGCCATATAGCGAGAGAGAGGCGGGAGGCACCCCGACTACCCGCCATATAGCGAGAGAGAGGCGGGAGGCACCCCGACTACCCGCCATATAGCGAGAGAGAGGCGGGAGTCACCCCGACTACCCGCCATATAGCGAGAGAGAGGCGGGAGTCACCCCGACTACCCGCCATATAGCGAGAGAGAGGCGGGAGTCACCCCGACTACCCGCCATATAGCGAGAGAGAGGCGGGAGTCACCCCGACTACCCGCCATATAGCGAGAGAGAGGCGGGAGACACCCCGACTACCCGCCATATAGCGAGAGAGAGGCGGGAGACACCCCGACTACCCGCCATATAGCGAGAGAGAGGCGGGAGTCACCCCGACTACCCGCCATATAGCGAGAGAGAGGCGGGAGACACCCCGACTACCCGCCATATAGCGAGAGAGAGGCGGGAGTCACCCCGACTACCCGCCATATAGCGAGAGAGAGGCGGGAGTCACCCCGACTACCCGCCATATAGCGAGAGAGAGGCGGGAGACACCCCGACTACCCGCCATATAGCGAGAGAGGCGGGAGACACCCCGACTACCCGCCATATAGCGAGAGAGCCGGGAGGCACACCGACTACCCGCCATATAGTGAGAGCAGAGTACCAGCCGCCACGACACTGAATACGTGTAGAGCCGCTCTCTCTCTATGATCCTGTACACGTGTAGAGCCGCTCTCTCTCTATGATCCTGTACACGTGTAGAGCCGCTCTCTCTCTATGATCCTGTACACGTGTAGAGCCGCTCTCTCTCTATGATCCTGTACACGTGTAGAGCCGCTCTCTCTCTATGATCCTGTACACGTGTAGAGCCGCTCTCTCTCTATGATCCTGTACACGTGTAGAGCCGCTCTCTATAATCCTGTACACGTGTAGAGCTACTCTCTCTATAATCCTGTACACATGTAGAGCCGCTCTCTATAATCCTGTACACTTGTAGAGCCGCTCTCTCTCTATGATCCTGTACACGTGTAGAGCCGCTCTCTCTCTATGATCCTGTACACGTGTAGAGCCGCTCTCTCTCGCTATAATCCTGTACACGTGTAGAGCCGCTCTCTCTCTATAATCCTGTACACGTGTAGAGCCGCTCTCTCTCTATGATCCTGTACACATGTAGAGCCGCTCTCTATAATCCTGTACACGTGTAGAGCCGCTCTCTCTCTATGATCCTGTACACGTGTAGAGCCGCTCTCTCTCTATGATCCTGTACACATGTAGAGCCGCTCTCTATGATCCTGTACACGTGTAGAGCCGCTCTCTCTCTATGATCCTGTACACGTGTAGAGCCGCTCTCTATAATCCTGTACACGTGTAGAGCCGCTCTCTCTCTATGATCCTGTACACATGTAGAGCCGCTCTCTATAATCCTGTACACGTGTAGAGCCGCTCTCTCTCTATGATCCTGTACACGTGTAGAGCCGCTCTCTATAATCCTGTACACGTGTAGAGCCGCTCTCTATAATCCTGTACACATGTAGAGCCGCTCTCTATGATCCTGTACACATGTAGAGCCGCTCTCTCTATGATCCTGTACACATGTAGAGCCGCTCTCTCTATGATCCTGTACACGTGTAGAGCCGCTCTCTCTCTATGATCCTGTACACGTGTAGAGCCGCTCTCTATGATCCTGTACACGTGTAGAGCCGCTCTCTCTCTATGATCCTGTACACGTGTAGAGCCGCTCTCTATAATCCTGTACACGTGTAGAGCCGCTCTCTATAATCCTGTACACATGTAGAGCCGCTCTCTATGATCCTGTACACATGTAGAGCCGCTCTCTCTATGATCCTGTACACATGACGTCACCTGCAGCTCTATAATCAGGATTTAATTGTCTGCTGGGGGTTATTGTCCGGACTGTGGATACACAGGAAGCAGATAACGCGGAAGAACAATGGGAAATCCGGAGGAATACTGAGGAGCGATGTCCACGCTGCGACCTCCAGACTATCGAGCAGTAGTAGTACCTGCACCATCACACCCATCATCCTCGCCGCCCCAGCTGTCACTCACCACATACTGACCACCGGAATCCGAGTTACACGTCTCAGTCTCAGGGATGGAGAAGTGCATGATGGGAGGTCTGGGGATCACACGTGACTCAGCGAGAGCGCTGACAACCTGGGGATGAGAGGTCATGTAAAGAAGGGAGGACAAGAGACAGTTCAGAAAGAGAGAATCAGTTTGGAAAGTAGGAGAGAGACAAAGACAGTCCGAAGAGGTAAAAAAAAAAAGACAGTCCAGGGAGGTTGGGAGAGAGAAAGAAAGACAGGAGGGATAGAGATGGGAGGGAGAGAGAGACAGTCCAGGGAGGTTGGGAGAGAGACAGTCCAGGGAGGTTGGGAGAGAGACAGTCCAGGGAGGTTGGGAGAGAGACAGTCCAGGGAGGTTGGGAGAGAGAAAGAAAGACAGGAGGGATAGAGATGGGAGGGAGAGAGAGACAGTCCAGGGAGGTTGGGAGAGAGACAGTCCAGGGAGGTTGGGAGAGAGAAAGAAAGACAGGAGGGATAGAGATGGGAGGGAGAGAGAGACAGTCCAGGGAGGTTGGGAGAGAGACAGTCCAGGGAGGTTGGGAGAGAGAAAGAAAGACAGGAGGGATAGAGATGGGAGGGAGAGAGCGACACTCCAGGGAGGGAGAGCGACAGTCCAGGGAGGGAGAGAGACAGTCCAGGGAGGTTGGGAGAGAGAAAGAGAGGAGAGATAGATAGAGATGGAGGGAGAGCGCGACACTCCGGGGAGGGAGAGCGCGACACTCCGGGGAGGGAGAGCGCGACACTCCGGGGAGGTAGAGCGCGACACTCCGGGGAGGGAGAGCGCGACACTCCGGGGAGGGAGAGCGCGACACTCCGGGGAGGGAGAGCGCGACACTCCGGGGAGGGAGAGCGCGACACTCCGGGGAGGGAGAGCGCGACACTCCGGGGAGGGAGAGCGCGACACTCCGGGGAGGGAGAGCGCGACACTCCGGGGAGGGAGAGCGCGACACTCCGGGGAGGGAGAGCGCGACACTCCGGGGAGGGAGAGCGCGACACTCCGGGGAGGGAGAGCGCGACACTCCGGGGAGGGAGAGCGCGACACTCCGGGGAGGGAGAGCGCGACAGTCAGTCAGGGGAGGGTGACAGACAGTCCAGGGAGGGGGAGAGAGAGAGGCGGTCCAGGGAGGGAAAGAGGAGGAGAGAGACAGTCCAGGGATGGAGAGAAGAGAGACAGAAATTCCAGGGAGGGAAAGAGAGACAGAAATTCCAGGGAGGGAAAGAGAGACAGTCCAGGGAGGGAGAGAAGAGAGAGACAGAAATTCCAGGGAGGGAGAGAAGAGAGAGACAGAAATTCCAGGGAGGGAGAGAGAGAGACAGTCCAGGGATGGAGAGAAGAGAGACAGAAATTCCAGGGAGGTAAACAGTAGAGAGAGACAGGAGAAGGAAGAGGGAGAAATGAGTGTCGGGTATTAGACAGTCCCCTGGGAGGAGGAGACGGCCAGTAGCGGTCTCACTGTCAGGATACTGCCGCCCTCTCACCCGCTACACCGTCCAGGGTCACCGAATCCTCCGCCCGGATCCTACTCCCACCCGGCAGTTCCGTTACACTGCTCCGGTCCGCATGAAAAACTGTCCGACCGCAACATGAACCTAACAGAACGTTCCTGGGAACAGCGAGGGGGAGGGTAATAGAGGTGACACATAGAAGGAGGAGGATAATAGAGGTGACACAGGAGGAGGAGGGTAATAGAAGTGACACAGGAGGAGGATAAGACAACCGTGATCCATGTACCTTACTAGTAACAGACCTCTCCAATAGTAATCCCTGTGGTAGTAACAGACCTCTCCAATACTGACCCCTGTGGTAGTAACAGACCTCTCTAATACTGACCCCCTGTGGTAGTAACAGACCTCTCCAATAGTAATCCCTGTGGTAGTAACAGACCTCTCCAATACTGACCCCTGTGGTAGTAACAGACCTCTCCAATACTGACCCCAGTGGTAGTAACAGACCTCTCCAATACTGACCCCTGTGGTAGTAACAGACCTCTCTAATACTGACCCCCTGTGGTAGTAACAGACCTCTCCAATAGTAATCCCTGTGGTAGTAACAGACCTCTCCAATACTGACCCCTGTGGTAGTAACAGACCTCTCTAATACTGACCCCTGTGGTAGTAACAGACCTCTCTAATACTGACCCCTGTGGTAGTAACAGACCTCTCTAATACTGACCCCTGTGGTAGTAACAGACCTCTCCAATAGTAATCCCTGTGGTAGTAACAGACCTCTCTAATACTGACCCCTGTGGTAGTAACAGACCTCCCTAATACTGATCCCTGTGGTAGTAACAGACCTCTCTAATACTGATCCCTGTGGTAGTAACAGACCTCTCCAATAGTAATCCCTGTGGTAGTAACAGACCTCTCTAATACTGACCCCTGTGGTAGTAACAGACCTCTCTAATACTGACCCCTGTGGTAGTAACAGACCTCTCCAATAGTAATCCCTGTGGTAGTAACAGACCTCTCCAATACTGACCCCTGTGGTAGTAACAGACCTCTCTAATACTGACCCCCTGTGGTAGTAACAGACCTCTCCAATAGTAATCCCTGTGGTAGTAACAGACCTCTCCAATACTGACCCCTGTGGTAGTAACAGACCTCTCCAATACTGACCCCAGTGGTAGTAACAGACCTCTCCAATACTGACCCCTGTGGTAGTAACAGACCTCTCTAATACTGACCCCCTGTGGTAGTAACAGACCTCTCCAATAGTAATCCCTGTGGTAGTAACAGACCTCTCCAATACTGACCCCTGTGGTAGTAACAGACCTCTCTAATACTGACCCCTGTGGTAGTAACAGACCTCTCTAATACTGACCCCTGTGGTAGTAACAGACCTCTCTAATACTGACCCCTGTGGTAGTAACAGACCTCTCCAATAGTAATCCCTGTGGTAGTAACAGACCTCTCTAATACTGACCCCTGTGGTAGTAACAGACCTCCCTAATACTGATCCCTGTGGTAGTAACAGACCTCTCTAATACTGACCCCTGTGGTAGTAACAGACCTCCCTAATACTGATCCCTGTGGTAGTAACAGACCTCTCTAATACTGATCCCTGTGGTAGTAACAGACCTCTCCAATAGTAATCCCTGTGGTAGTAACAGACCTCTCTAATACTGACCCCTGTGGTAGTAACAGACCTCTCTAATACTGACCCCTGTGGTAGTAACAGACCTCCCTAATACTGATCCCTGTGGTAGTAACAGACCTCTCCAATACTGACCCCTGTGGTAGTAACAGACCTCTCCAATACTGACCCCTGTGGTAGTAACAGACCTCTCCAATACTGACCCCTGTGGTAGTAACAGACCTCTCCAATAGTAATCCCTGTGGTAGTAACATACCTCTCTAATACTGACCCCTGTGGTAGTAACAGACCTCTCTAATACTGACCCCTGTGGTAGTAACAGACCTCCCTAATACTGATCCCTGTGGTAGTAACAGACCTCTCTAATACTGACCCCTGTGGTAGTAACAGACCTCTCCAATAGTAATCCCTGTGGTAGTAACATACCTCTCCAATACTGACCCCTGTGGTAGTAACAGACCTCTCCAATACTGACCCCTGTGGTAGTAACAGACCTCCCTAATACTGACCCCTGTGGTAGTAACAGACCTCTCTAATACTGACCCCTGTGGTAGTAACAGACCTCTCCAATACTGACCCCTGTGGTAGTAACAGACCTCTCCAATACTGACCCCTGTGGTAGTAACAGACCTCTCTAATACTGACCCCTGTGGTAGTAACAGACCTCTCCAATACTGACCCCTGTGGTAGTAACAGACCTCTCTAATACTGACCCCTGTGGTAGTAACAGACCTCTCTAATACTGACCCCTGTGGTAGTAACAGACCTCTCCAATACCGACCCCTGTGGTAGTAACAGACCTCTCCAATACCGACCCCTGTGGTAGTAACAGACCTCTCTAATACTGACCCCTGTGGTAGTAACAGACCTCTCTAATACTGACCCCATGTGGTAGTAACAGACCTCTCCAATACTGACCCCAGTGGTAGTAACAGACCTCTCCAATACTGACCCCAGTGGTAGTAACAGACCTCTCTAATACTGACCCCCTGTGGTAGTAACAGACCTCTCCAATACTGACCCCAGTGGTAGTAACAGACCTCTCCAATACTGACCCCAGTGGTAGTAACAGACCTCTCTAATACTGACCCCTGTGGTAGTAACAGACCTCTCTAATACTGACCCCAGTGGTAGTAACAGACCTCTCTAATACTGACCCCTGTGGTAGTAACAGACCTCTCTAATACTGACCCCTGTGGTAGTAACAGACCTCTCTAATACTGACCCCTGTGGTAGTAACAGACCTCTCTAATACTGACCCCAGTGGTAGTAACAGACCTCTCTAATACTGACCCCTGTGGTAGTAACAGACCTCTCTAATACTGACCCCTGTGGTAGTAACAGACCTCTCCAATACTGACCCCAGTGGTAGTAACAGACCTCTCCAATACTGACCCCAGTGGTAGTAACAGACCTCTCTAATACTGACCCCCTGTGGTAGTAACAGACCTCTCCAATACTGACCCCAGTGGTAGTAACAGACCTCTCTAATACTGACCCCTGTGGTAGTAACAGACCTCTCCAATACTGACCCCTGTGGTAGTAACAGACCTCTCCAATAGTAATCCCTGTGGTAGTAACAGACCTCTCTAATACTGACCCCTGTGGTAGTAACAGACCTCTCCAATACTGACCCCTGTGGTAGTAACAGACCTCTCTAATACTGACCCCTGTGGTAGTAACAGACCTCTCTAATACTGACCCCCTGTGGTAGTAACAGACCTCTCCAATACTGACCCCAGTGGTAGTAACAGACCTCTCCAATACTGACCCCAGTGGTAGTAACAGACCTCTCTAATACTGACCCCCTGTGGTAGTAACAGACCTCTCCAATACTGACCCCAGTGGTAGTAACAGACCTCTCCAATACTGACCCCAGTGGTAGTAACAGACCTCTCTAATACTGACCCCTGTGGTAGTAACAGACCTCTCTAATACTGACCCCTGTGGTAGTAACAGACCTCTCCAATACTGACCCCAGTGGTAGTAACAGACCTCTCTAATACTGACCCCAGTGGTAGTAACAGACCTCTCTAATACTGACCCCTGTGGTAGTAACAGACCTCTCTAATACTGACCCCTGTGGTAGTAACAGACCTCTCCAATACTGACCCCTGTGGTAGTAACAGACCTCTCCAATACTGACCCCTGTGGTAGTAACAGACCTCTCTAATACTGACCCCAGTGGTAGTAACAGACCTCTCTAATACTGACCCCTGTGGTAGTAACAGACCTCTCTAATACTGACCCCAGTGGTAGTAACAGACCTCTCCAATACTGACCCCTGTGGTACATGTGAATGGATCCTAACACAGTGTATAACATCCAGCCTCTAGCCATGCAGTCTACCATTACCACAGTGTATAACATCCAGCCTCTAGCCGTGCAGTCTACCATTACCACAGTGTATAACATCCAGCCTCTAGCCGTGCAGTCTACCATTACCACAGTGTATAACATCCAGCCTCTAGCCATGCAGTCTACCATTACCACAGTGTATAACATCCAGCCTCTGCCGTGCAGTCTACTATTACCACAGTGTATAACATCCAGCCTCTAGCCATGCAGTCTACCATTACCACAGTGTATAGCATCCAGCCTCTAGCCATGCAGTCTACCATTACCACAGTGTATAACATCCATCCTCTAGCCATGCAGTCTGCCATTACCAGTGTATAACATCCAGCCTCTAGCCATGCAGCCTACCATTACCACAGTGTATAACATCCAGCCTCTGCCGTGCAGTCTACTATTACCACAGTGTATAACATCCAGCCTCTAGCCATGCAGTCTACTATTACCACAGTGTATAACATCCAGCCTCTAGCCATGCAGTCTACCATTACCACAGTGTATAACATCCAGCCTCTAGCCGTGCAGTCTGCCATTACCACAGTGTATCACATCCTGTGGGAGGAGCTGTGTTTCTTCCTCTGTGCTGCACTGTGAGAGGAGCAGGAGCCTGACATCGTGTGCTGTGGGATACGCTGCCCTTTCCCCAGGGGGTGGCGTGTTCTCCCGGTATGGATCCTCGGGCCTCTGACTGCCGCCGTTTATCTACACGTGCCGGCAGCCATAGTGGAACCCCGCGTGCGGCAGGAAGACCTCCTGAAACTGGAGACTTACCTCCTGATTCTCCAGCATCGAGAAACAGCGGCAAGGTGACACCGGCGGCCGGTGGTAAGCCTCAGAGAACCCCGCAGCGTGCGGCTGCAAAGCCGCAGGGAGCAGATGACAGCCCCGCTCAGACTGCGGGCAGGAGAGGAGCAGCAGCCAGGAAGCAGCAGAGATCCACTGCAGGAATCCCTGTGTGACTCCAGCAATGCACCGGGTGTGGTCAGGAGATGTCCTGGGAGGAAAACAAGCCTAGGATCCTCTCTGTGCTCCTCTTCAGAACAGATAACTCTGCACCCGGGAAAGCTGGATGGGAAAGAAAGGCCGGCTGCTGAGCAGGCAGCGGGTGAACAGAGAGCAGAGCCGGCGGGTCAGGTTGCTGAACAAGCAGCCTGTGAAGTCTCTGGACCAGCTGCAGGAATGGAGCCTGGAACCCCAAAGGGTGAGGTATGTGAGGCTGGGAGTAGTGATTCTGTGCCTCAGCCCAGAGGGGGTGCTTCAGGTGTAACTAGCAGTGACTTAGCTCCTGGTGTGGTTGCTGGTGTTTCTGGTTCTCCTGGTATCTCCTCTGGTGTACAAGCTGCAGAGGCCAGGAGACTGTTTAATTGGGGGGTCATGAGCCCCACTGAAACCCCCTCATTGTACTCATCAAGGGTGGCGTATTTTCTAAATCAGCTTGAGGAAGTAAAGAAGAAATTAAAACAATTTAAATTGGAACAGAGGAATGTGAAAGCTCAGGCCATGCTACCAAAAAGTAAGAGAGCGGTCCTGTCCTCCAGGCTGGAGAAGCTGGAGGAGGAGATCGCGACTTTGGAGGAAAAGAGGGCCTCCATAGTGAAAAATGGAGGGCCGTTTATGGAGAAATTCAAGAATGACTGTCGCTTTGAAAGCATGTCTGGATCCAGTCCGTCAGGGCTGCGGTCTGGAAGCCAGAGGAAGGTGAAGGAGTTGGTGGAGTCAGAGGTGGACTCATTACCGGGTGGCCAAGGGGACCCCTCTGAACCAGTTATGTCATCCTCTGGGGATGAAGGCAGGTCTAGGGGGAGACTAATGGTGGAGATCAGGCAGCTGGAATCCCCAGTGGGCAAATTGTATTTCGGTGACGAGGAGGTCCCGGAAGATGAGGTGGTAAGAGAAAAGAAAAAGAAGATCATAAAGGAAGAAGTGTTACGTTTTGTGCCTTCTGAACCCATTGCTGAGCCCAGCGCGGTTCCTGTAGTGGAATCGGGCCAAACGGCATGGGAGAATGAATCTGAGATGGTGGCAGCAGGTGTCCCCCTTTCCTGCAGTGGAAAGGAGAACACAGGAGCAGACAGGGTTAAAACCCCTGACAGTGTTGCGGACAAAGTGAAGGATGGAATGGCTGCGGACAAGGATCAGAAAAAGACAGTTGAAAGGGCCAGAGCAAAATCTGGAAGGTTTATAAAAAAACCTGTAAATAAACCATTAAAGTCTGTGGAGGTTGCAGAATCTTCGGGGGCTCTGCGGGCTGCAGAGAGGGTGAGGGGTGTGGGGGATAGGAAGTCCTCCGCAGTTCCTGAAATGGGGGGCCCTTCAGACCCTGCCCCCAATGACGCCAGTACTCCTCTAGGGAACCCGACCAGTCTGAGGGGAGTGAAGAGCGATGGGATTGTAAGTATGGTAAATGATGTTGCGAGTGGTAACTTAGGAAGAGACGCAAATGAGAGTATGAATGAGAGTATGAATGAGAGTATGAATGAGGACGTTGTTGCAAATAAGGATGTAAATAGTGAAATGAATGGTGAGGCAAATGAAGATATAACTGGTGAGAGTATGAATGAGGAATTGGTAGCTGCTTATGCAGCAGATACGGAAGTCGAGGAGGAAGAGGCTGACGGGAGGAGGCAGGTTGCAAGGGAAGCAGGGGATTGTGTAAATAGGAGATCATATGCTAGTGTGGCTGCAGGTGACTCTTTGCCCAGGGAATCAGGTAATGGTAACTTGCAACGGCGCCTCTTGGAGGCTCTGAGGAAGGGGAAAGAGACTTCCATGCAGGTGGAGGGTGAACCGGTTAAACTGTCTTTTTGGACAGAGAGACATGGTCTGAGAACCTTCCGAGAGGAAAGAGCGGGAGAGACCGTTTGGTCTCTCCCTACATCCGGGGGGAGCCGTAGGAATGTGGCCCGTCTCTCTTGGAGGAGTGAAGAAGCAACGCCTTCTAGGAAAGACGTTGTGGACCTTCTCCTGGGGATGGGCTTTGTGGCAAATGACATCTTTGCCCTAATCCATCCCTACGGCACCAAGAGTTTCGATGTTAGTTTTGTTAGACCAGAGGGGCTTGAGCTCTTCTGGTCTAAATATGAACTGGCAAAGAACACCCCGGCCTGGCGGGGATTTTCTGTCCAGGCTATAACCCGCCAGACGATGGTCAAGAAAGTGACGGTATTAACCTGTAACGAATCACTTTCTAGCGTGGACATTATGACATGGCTCAGTCGTTATGGCGAGGTTGGACAATTCCCCGCCAAAGTTTTGGATGATCACGGCATCTGGTCAGGTGCCTGGACCTTCAGCGTAAAGCTGAGGGCACAGGGCAACTCAGTTGCTCATATCCCCTCCTCTGCTTTCTTGGGTCGAGATAGAATTATGGTTTTCTATCAGGGACAGCCGAAGGTCTGCTATAGGTGTGGTAGTCCCACTCACTTTAGCGCACAATGCGATGTTCGCAAGTGTGCAAAGTGTGGTGACATTGGCCATCTTGCCGCATCCTGTAGGCGGATTCGGTGTAACCTGTGTGGGGACCTGGGTCATCCCTTCAGTCGTTGTCCGCTTGCCTTTTCCAACAAGGCTCAGGGCCGGGCCCGGACTCAAGCGGATGCTAGGCCATGAAGCTGGGTCTGTTGTTGAAGAAGGGCCTGCTGCCGGGACTGGGCCGGTTGGTGAAGGGACGAGTGCCGGTGATACCAGCACTGGAAGAAGCAGACAGGGTACAGTTAAGAACTTAAGGCCTTCCAGGATTAAACGGCAAGAAAAACGCCGTAGGGATAGGGAGCAGGCGGCAGCTGGTCCCTTAGTTGATTCTCCGGCAGGCCTTTTAGTTGGGGATCCAGGTTGTAGCGACCCAGGGTACAGCGATGAGGAGGGAGGACCTGGGGTTCAGCCTGAGGAAGCCAACCCCTCTGCTACATCCGCATCCTCGTACGGCGAAAGCATGGACGAGGATTACAGGAGGTGGTTGGGGGATAGGAGGAACAAACGGAGCAGGAGGAAAAAGAAAGGAGAGGGTCGCAAGCCCTCTCTGGAGTGGGATTCATCTGTCCCACTCACCCTTGACCAGATGCCAGAGGAAGAATTAGTCGGGGCCCCTCCTGTGGATCTCTCCAACCGGTATCAGGTCCTTGACGAGGATCCCCCAACTCCAGTTGGGGAGGAGGAGGAGGATGTGGTACCGGAGGGCGCAAAGGCCTCCTCGCAGGTTGCCGGGCCCTGCCCTCCTTCTTCTGGAGGGGGGTCTAAGCCTGATTCCGTGGGCAAACAGAACGGTATGGATGTATCAGTGTGTCTGAAAAGGCAAAAGGAAAATGAAGGATCAGGAGATAATGATGAGGAGAGTGGTGGTGGAGGGGGGAAAAAGAAAGCTATCCAACTCGATCATGTATGATGGCGGAACTCACCCTGTTGACGCTGGCAAGTATTAATGTTGCTAGCATTAAGTCAGACGTGGCCCGTTTTATGGCCTTTGATTTTTTCAGCCGTATTGATGCTGATATTTTATTTTTGCAAGAGACCTGGTTAACAAGTGTTGAGTTGCTGGCGAAAGCCAAGCAGGAATGGCGGCTCGGTCCGTCATTCTGGTCTCTTGCGGCCGAGCCACGTAGCGGGGTGGCGGTCCTTTTTAAAACCGCCGAAAGAGTAGAATGCAGGAGGATTATCGAGTTGGAAATGGGAAGGTGCCTGATTCTAGATGTCCTCATGGGAAGACAAGAATTAAGATTAATCAACATCTATGGACCACAAAGTAGGTGGGACCGTAAATGTCTTCTTATGAGGATTAAGCCTTTTCTTTTTACCAGCCGACAAGTGATCTTTGGAGGAGACTTTAACAATGTGACTAGAGTCTGTGATAGGGGGGTCCCCAGAGGTGGGCTGGATACTGATGGCGTCGTCTTGAGTAGAATAGTTGAGGAAGCTCGTCTGGTGGATGCTCATTTACGGCACAAACCGGATCACGTGGATTTCACCTTTAATAAGGGAAATCGTAGGTCTAGAATAGATAGGTTTTATTTGAAGGAGGAGGCTGTTTTTTCGGCTTTACAAGCTGAGGAAGTGGAATTCTCCGATCACTGTTTAATTAGTTTCTCTCTGAATGTTACAGAGACTCCCCGCATGGGAAAAGGAATATGGAAGTTGAATTCGTCTCTCCTGGAAGAAGCGATGGTAAGACAATCCTTTGAGGATTTCCTTCAGAGCCAGGAACCTTTGGTGGACATGTGCAACAGTAAGTCGGAGTGGTGGGAGATGTTTAAAAAAAGGACGGCGAGGTTTTTCCGAAAGCTCTCTAACCTCAGGAGCTGGGACAGATACCGTCTGTACCAGGAACTGAGGAAGAAACTTGAAAGACTTGTGTCGACGGGAGATAGCCGCGAGGATATCTCTCGTGTAAAATCCTTGCTCAAGAGGTGTCAGTATGATAGGTACGCCTCTTTGGTTGCCGAGAGGGATTTCGGGAAATACCGCTCGCCCGACCCTTACGGGAACTGTAAGATGGCAGTAAGAAGTAAACTAGTGATGGGCCTGGTTGACAGTACAGGCTCCCTGAATAGGTCCAAATCAGGGATCCTGGAGGTCGTCAGGTCCTTCTACTCTCACCTCTTTGGTAGGAAAGAACTGAATCGGGACAGTCTTTCAGCTTTCTTGGCTGGGGCGATTCCCGGGGCGGGAATGGACCCCTCTCTTGATATTTTGACAGAACCTATCAGGGAAGAGGAAGTGAGACTGGCCATTGATGGGCTCAGGCCCAAAAAATCGCCAGGTCCGGATGGCTTAACATCCGAGTGGTATAAGACTTTTAGGGAACAATTAGTTCCTCTCTTGACTGAGGTGTATAACGAGTGTCTTTCCTCGGGCAATCTGCCAAGGTCAATGGGAAAGTCCGTCCTGATTCTTCTGACAAAGGGTAGGGATCCATCCCGCATTGAGAATTGGAGACCCATATCGCTTCTCAATGTGGACAGAAAGATTTTGGCAAAAATACTCTTCTGCAGACTGGCGAAATTTGCGCCGAAGCTCCTTTCGGGGTCCCAGCATTGTTCAGTTCCCGGGCGGAGCGCTTTTAGCGCCGTTCTCAGTGTCCGGGAGGCCGTGGAACGGGGCAGGGCGGGTCTTTGGAAGGGGCTTTTGTTATCCCTGGATCAGGCTAAGGCTTTTGACCGAGTGAATCACGAATACCTGTGGTCTGTCCTCTTGTGGTATGGTCTACCCGGGAGGTTTGTAGATTGGCTAAAAACCTTGTACAAAGGGGCCGAGAGTTTCCCGTTGGTTAATGGTTGGCTGGGTCGTCCTTTTGAGGTGGCTTCCGGTGTCCGCCAGGGATGTCCTTTAAGCCCTCTGCTGTACGTGTTTGCGATCGATCCTTTCATCAGAAGGGTAGATCGCGGACCGTTGGCGGGGGTGAGGATGGAACTGGCGGTGGGGGGGGCCATCTCTGAAGGTGGTAGCGTACGCTGATGATGTCTCTATTTTTACCTCTTCGGAAGAGGAGGTGGGATGGGTGATGTCGGAGGTGAATCGCTATTCGGAAGTTTCCGGGTCCCAGATTAACCGGGACAAATGTGAGACTCTCTGGCTGGGGGAAGGGGATCCTGTCTTCGATCTCCAGGGCACTCTTCCAGAACCCCAGAAATCAGTAAAGATCTTAGGCATCAACTTTGGCCAAGATGAGGATTATCATCAACAAAATTGGGAGGGTAGACTGAAAGATGTCGCCCAAAGGGTGGACCGCTGGAAGGGGTGGTCTTTATCCCTCAGGGAAAGGGTTCACTTGTGCAAAGCTTACCTGATTCCTGTGCTTTTATATCTGAGCAGTGTTTGTGTCTTGCCAGGCTCTCTCTGGGCAACGGTCTACAGCCTCTTTTTCCAGATGTTATGGGGAAATAGGCTGAACCTAATCAGGAGAGAGGTGACTTACCGCACAAGGAGACTAGGCGGGTTGGATATGGTCAACCCAGTGGTATTTTTAACAAATACCTTCTTGAAAATAAACATTGCAAACCTCTGGAAAGAGAGGGCTCCTTTGTGGGTAATTTCCTGTAGGGAATGGTTCCGGCCCTTCTTCCAGGAATGGGAGACAGGAGGGCGTGTGAAAGACCTGCGTGCGTCACATGGACATCTCCCGGCTTACGTTGCTCCGGTTCTGAAGATCATAAGGCGGTGGGGCCTGAGAAGGACTGAGATAGAGACCATGTCGAGGGGTTCCCTTGACAGGGGGGTCCTGTCTTCTTTCTTCCAGGCGCCGCTGGCCTTGAAGGATTGCCCAAGTCAGGATCTGGAGGGTGGGCTACTTTTGCTTAATTAGAAAGGATCCCTAAGAAGGTTTGGGATGTGACTTGGCGCTGCTTTCATGGAAAGCTATATGTAAGGGATAATATGAAGTGCAGGAACTCAGAGGAAAGGGGTTGTCCCCGGGAGGAGTGTGGGGGCGTGCTAGAAAGCATGGACCACTTCCTGCTTCACTGTCCCTTTAATATAGAGGTGTACAAAAGGGTGGGGTCTTCCATCGGTTGGCCCAGGCTGGCCACCTTGTCTTATGCGGAATGGGCCTATGGCGCATTCAAAGACCTTGGTGGCAGGGACCGTCGCACTTTATTTTTAGTTAGTGCAGTGGTTAGGCATCACATCTGGTGTGCACGGTGTCTAGTTTCGACGAGTCGTAAAATCCTCCCAGTGGAAACGGTACATAGGAACATTATGGGTGACCTGGTGAAGGTGCGCTCTCTGGAGTATGAAAAGTGGGGGGACCCCAAGGCCTCTCGCCTGTGGAGGGGCTTTTGTTTTGGGGTTCCCTGACTGAGTAATACTCCTTGTCCTGGTGGTGGGCTGATCTAGAAGACACAGTTAGAGTTTTTGTTTTGTTTTGTATAAGAATAGGATGAAAAGGCTTACGGGCTACTGAACCATAGCCGACAAGTTGTGGGAAGTGTTCGGTGTTGTAGATTTTGGAAAGTAGTAAATTTGTACCGTATTATATCATATTATATTATGTTATGTTGTATTATATTAGTAAAGGTGTAGTGGGGCTTAGTTAGGTTGGGAGGGGGGTGTGGGGGGAGGAGGGGGATATATGTATATATGTGTATATAAGGGGGGATATGTATATATATAAAAATAAAAGTTAAATAAAAGGTAAATATATAAAAAAAATATAAAAAAATAAAAAAAAATAAAAAAAAAATTGTGTGTGATACAAACTGGTCGACCCCAGTCCAACTGGGGATGAACTTACGGACTGACAGAGCTCAGGGTTTTCTTTTCCCTTTGAACTTTGAGGGTGATCAGTTTGTCTGTTTGCAGTGGGGGTTGGTGAAGGGTTTAATAGTTAGTATTTAAGTTAAGGTTTCTGTTTGTGTTTTGTATATTTGTTTTTTATATACGGCTGGCATATAATTATTACATGTGTATATATGTTTGTATAAATGGATTTTAGATGAGCATGAAAGCATTTTAATATGTAAATATGTAAAATAGGGGGTTTTGGGGTGGGAGACTGGTCGGGTAAGGGAATAGTATTTTTGCTAGACTCTGTGTTATGTCACTTGTTTGGTTTATTGCTATGTTTGGATACGTTTTCCATTATGTAAGTTATTTATTTATATTTTAATAAAAAAGTCCAGCCTCTAGCCGTGCAGTCTACCATTACCACAGTGTATAACATCCAGCCTCTAGCCATGCAGTCTACCATTACCACAGTGTATAACATCCAGCCTCTAGCCGTGCAGTCTGCCATTACCACAGTGTATAACATCCTGTGGGAGGAGCTGTGTTTCTTCCTCTGTGCTGCACTGTGAGAGGAGCAGGAGCCTGACATCGTGTGCTGGGGGATACGCTGCCCTTTCCCCAGGGGGTGGCGTGTTCTCCAGGCATGGATCCTCGAGCCCCTGACTGCCGCCGTTTATCTACACGTGCCGGCAGCCATAGTGGAACCCCGCGTGCGGCAGGAAGACCTCCTGAAACTGGAGACTTACCTCCTGATTCTCCAGCATCGAGAAACAGCGGCAAGGTGACACCGGCGGCCGGTGGTAAGCCTCAGAGAACCCCGCAGCGTGCGGCTGCAAAGCCGCAGGGAGCAGATGACAGCCCCGCTCAGACTGCGGGCAGGAGAGGAGCAGCAACCAGGAGCAGCAGAGATCCACTGCAGGAATCCCTGTGTGACTCCAGCAATGCACCGGGTGTGGTCAGGAGATGTCCTGGGAGGAAAACAAGCCTGGGATCCTCTCTGAGCTCCTCTTCAGAGCAGATAACTCTGCACCCAGGAAAGCTGGATGGGAAAGAAAGGCCGGCTGCTGAGCAGGCAGCGGGTGAACAGAGAGCAGAGCCGGCGGGTCAGGTTGCTGAACAAGCAGCCTGTGAAGTCTCTGGATCAGCTGCAGGAATGGAGCCTGGAACCCCAAAGGGTGAGGTATGTGAGGCTGGGAGTAGTGATTCTGTGCCTCAGCCCAGAGGGGGTGCTTCAGGTGTAACTAGCAGTGACTTAGCTCCTGGTGTGGTTGCTGGTGTTTCTGGTTCTCCTGGTATCTCCTCTGGTGTACAAGCTGCAGAGGCCAGGAGACTGTTTAATTGGGGGGTCATGAGCCCCACTGAAACCCCCTCATTGTACTCATCAAGGGTGGCGTATTTTCTAAATCAGCTTGAGGAAGTAAAGAAGAAATTAAAACAATTTAAATTGGAACAGAGGAATGTGAAAGCTCAGGCCATGTTACCAAAAAGTAAGAGAGCGGTCCTCTCCTCCAGGCTGGAGAAGCTGGAGGAGGAGATCGCGACTTTGGAGGAAAAGAGGGCCTCTATAGTGAAAAATGGAGGGCCATTTATGGAGAAATTCAAGAATGACTGTCGCTTTGAAAGCATGTCTGGCTCCAGTCCGTCAGGGCTGCGGTCTGGAAGCCAGAGGAAGGTGAAGGAGTTGGTGGAGTCAGAGGTGGACTCATTACCGGGTGGCCAAGGGGACCCCTCTGAACCAGTTATGTCATCCTCTGGGGATGAAGGCAGGTCTGGGGGGAGACTAATGGTGGAGATCAGACAGCTGGAATCCCCAGTGGGCAAATTGTATTTCGGTGACGAGGAGGTCCCGGAAGATGAGGTGGTAAGAGAAAAGAAAAAGAAGATCATAAAGGAAGAAGTGTTACGTTTTGTGCCTTCTGAACCCATTGCTGAGCCCAGCGCGGTTCCTGTAGTGGAATCGGGCCAAACAGCATGGGAGAATGAATCTGAGATGGTGGCAGCAGGTGTCCCCCTTTCCTGCAGTGGAAAGGAGAACACAGGGGCAGACAGGGTTAAAACCCCTGACAGTGTTGCGGACAAGGTGAAGGATGGAATGGCTGCGGACAAGGATCAGAAAAAGACAGTTGAAAGGGCCAGAGCAAAATCTGGAAGGTTTATAAAGAAACCAGCAAATAAACCATTAAAGTCTGTGGAGGTTGCAGAATCTTCGGGGCTCTGCGGGCTGCAGAGAGGGTGAGGGGTGTGGGGGATAGGAAGTCCTCCGCAGTTCCTGAAATGGGGGGCCCTTCAGACCCTGCCCCCAATGACGCCAGTACTCCTCTAGGGAACCCGACCAGTCTGAGGGGAGTGAAGAGCGATGGGATTGTAAGTATGGTAAATGATGTTGCGAGTGGTAACTTAGGAAGAGACGCAAATGAGAGTATGAATGAGAGTATGAATGAGAGTATGAATGAGGACGTTGTTACAAATAAGGATGTAAATAGTGAAATGAATGGTGAGGCAAATGAAGATATAACTGGTGAGAGTATGAATGAGGAATTGGTAGCTGCTTATGCAGCAGATACGGAAGTCGAGGAGGAAGAGGCTGACGGGAGGAGGCAGGTTGCAAGGGAAGCAGGGGATTGTAGTCAAATAGGAGATCATATGCTAGTGTGGCTGCAGGTGACTCTTTGCCCAGGGAATCAGGTAATGGTAACTTGCAACGGCGCCTCTTGGAGGCTCTGAGGAAGGGGAAAGAGACTTCCATGCAGGTGGAGGGTGAACCGGTTAAACTGTCTTTTTGGACAGAGAGACATGGTCTGAGAACCTTCCGAGAGGAAAGAGCGGGAGAGACCGTTTGGTCTCTCCCTACATCCGGGGGGAGCCGTAGGAATGTGGCCCGTCTCTCTTGGAGGAGTGAAGAAGCAACGCCTTCTAGGAAAGACGTTGTGGAGCTTCTCCTGGGGATGGGCTTTGTGGCAAATGACATCTTTGCCCTAATCCATCCCTACGGCACCAAGAGTTTCGATGTTAGTTTTGTTAGACCAGAGGGGCTTGAGCTCTTCTGGTCTAAATATGAACTGGCAAAGAACACCCCGGCCTGGCGGGGATTTTCTGTCCAGGCTATAACCCGCCAGACGATGGTCAAGAAAGTGACGGTATTAACCTGTAACGAATCACTTTCTAGCGTGGACATTATGACATGGCTCAGTCGTTATGGCGAGGTTGGACAATTCCCCGCCAAAGTTTTGGATGATCACGGCATCTGGTCAGGTGCCTGGACCTTCAGCGTAAAGCTGAGGGCACAGGGCAACTCAGTTGCTCATATCCCCTCCTCTGCTTTCTTGGGTCGAGATAGAATTATGGTTTTCTATCAGGGACAGCCGAAGGTCTGCTATAGGTGTGGTAGTCCCACTCACTTTAGCGCACAATGCGATGTTCGCAAGTGTGCAAAGTGTGGTGACATTGGCCATCTTGCCGCATCCTGTAGGCGGATTCGGTGTAACCTGTGTGGGGACCTGGGTCATCCCTTCAGTCGTTGTCCGCTTGCCTTTTCCAACAAGGCTCAGGGCCGGGCCCGGACTCAAGCGGATGCTGGCCATGAAGCTGGGTCTGTTGTTGAAGAAGGGCCTGCTGCCGGGACTGGGCCGGTTGGTGAAGGGACGAGTGCCGGTGATACCAGCACTGGAAGAAGCAGACAGGGTACAGTTAAGAACTTAAGGCCTTCCAGGATTAAACGGCAAGAAAAACGCCGTAGGGATAGGGAGCAGGCGGCAGCTGGTCCCTTAGTTGATTCTCCGGCAGGCCTTTTAGTTGGGGATCCAGGTTGTAGCGACCCAGGGTACAGCGATGAGGAGGGAGGACCTGGGGTTCAGCCTGAGGAAGCCAACCCCTCTGCTACATCCGCATCCTCGTACGGCGAAAGCATGGACGAGGATTACAGGAGGTGGTTGGGGGATAGGAGGAACAAACGGAGCAGGAGGAAAAAGAAAGGAGAGGGTCGCAAGCCCTCTCTGGAGTGGGATTCATCTGTCCCACTCACCCTTGACCAGATGCCAGAGGAAGAATTAGTCGGGGCCCCTCCTGTGGATCTCTCCAACCGGTATCAGGTCCTTGACGAGGATCCCCCAACTCCAGTTGGGGAGGAGGAGGATGTGGTACCGGAGGGCGCAAAGGCCTCCTCGCAGGTTGCCGGGCCCTGCCCTCCTTCTTCTGGAGGGGGGGGCTAAGCCTGATTCCGTGGGCAAACAGAACGGTATGGATGTATCAGTGTGTCTGAAAAGGCAAAAGGAAAATGAAGGATCAGGAGATAATGATGAGGAGAGTGGTGGTGGAGGGGGGAAAAAGAAAGCTATCCAACTCGATCATGTATGATGGCGGAACTCACCCTGTTGACGCTGGCAAGTATTAATGTTGCTAGCATTAAGTCAGACGTGGCCCGTTTTATGGCCTTTGATTTTTTCAGCCGTATTGATGCTGATATTTTATTTTTGCAAGAGACCTGGTTAACAAGTGTTGAGTTGCTGGCGAAAGCCAAGCAGGAATGGCGGCTCGGTCCGTCATTCTGGTCTCTTGCGGCCGAGCCACGTAGCGGGGTGGCGGTCCTTTTTAAAACCGCCGAAAGAGTAGAATGCAGGAGGATTATCGAGTTGGAAATGGGAAGGTGCCTGATTCTAGATGTCCTCATGGGAAGACAAGAATTAAGATTAATCAACATCTATGGACCACAAAGTAGGTGGGACCGTAAATGTCTTCTTATGAGGATTAAGCCTTTTCTTTTTACCAGCCGACAAGTGATCTTTGGAGGAGACTTTAACAATGTGACTAGAGTCTGTGATAGGGGGGTCCCCAGAGGTGGGCTGGATACTGATGGCGTCGTCTTGAGTAGAATAGTTGAGGAAGCTCGTCTGGTGGATGCTCATTTACGGCACAAACCGGATCACGTGGATTTCACCTTTAATAAGGGAAATCGTAGGTCTAGAATAGATAGGTTTTATTTGAAGGAGGAGGCTGTTTTTTCGGCTTTACAAGCTGAGGAAGTGGAATTCTCCGATCACTGTTTAATTAGTTTCTCTCTGAATGTTACAGAGACTCCCCGCATGGGAAAAGGAATATGGAAGTTGAATTCGTCTCTCCTGGAAGAAGCGATGGTAAGACAATCCTTTGAGGATTTCCTTCAGAGCCAGGAACCTTTGGTGGACATGTGCAACAGTAAGTCGGAGTGGTGGGAGATGTTTAAAAAAAGGACGGCGAGGTTTTTCCGAAAGCTCTCTAACCTCAGGAGCTGGGACAGATACCGTCTGTACCAGGAACTGAGGAAGAAACTTGAAAGACTTGTGTCGACGGGAGATAGCCGCGAGGATATCTCTCGTGTAAAATCCTTGCTCAAGAGGTGTCAGTATGATAGGTACGCCTCTTTGGTTGCCGAGAGGGATTTCGGGAAATACCGCTCGCCCGACCCTTACGGGAACTGTAAGATGGCAGTAAGAAGTAAACTAGTGATGGGCCTGGTTGACAGTACAGGCTCCCTGAATAGGTCCAAATCAGGGATCCTGGAGGTCGTCAGGTCCTTCTACTCTCACCTCTTTGGTAGGAAAGAACTGAATCGGGACAGTCTTTCAGCTTTCTTGGCTGGGGCGATTCCCGGGGCGGGAATGGACCCCTCTCTTGATATTTTGACAGAACCTATCAGGGAAGAGGAAGTGAGACTGGCCATTGATGGGCTCAGGCCCAAAAAATCGCCAGGTCCGGATGGCTTAACATCCGAGTGGTATAAGACTTTTAGGGAACAATTAGTTCCTCTCTTGACCGAGGTGTATAACGAGTGTCTTTCCTCGGGCAATCTGCCAAGGTCAATGGGAAAGTCCGTCCTGATTCTTCTGACAAAGGGTAGGGATCCATCCCGCATTGAGAATTGGAGACCCATATCGCTTCTCAATGTGGACAGAAAGATTTTGGCAAAAATACTCTTCTGCAGACTGGCGAAATTTGCGCCGAAGCTCCTTTCGGGGTCCCAGCATTGTTCAGTTCCCGGGCGGAGCGCTTTTAGCGCCGTTCTCAGTGTCCGGGAGGCCGTGGAACGGGGCAGGGCGGGTCTTTGGAAGGGGCTTTTGTTATCCCTGGATCAGGCTAAGGCTTTTGACCGAGTGAATCACGAATACCTGTGGTCTGTCCTCTTGTGGTATGGTCTACCCGGGAGGTTTGTAGATTGGCTAAAAACCTTGTACAAAGGGGCCGAGAGTTTCCCGTTGGTTAATGGTTGGCTGGGTCGTCCTTTTGAGGTGGCTTCCGGTGTCCGCCAGGGATGTCCTTTAAGCCCTCTGCTGTACGTGTTTGCGATCGATCCTTTCATCAGAAGGGTAGATCGCGGACCGTTGGCGGGGGTGAGGATGGAACTGGCGGTGGGGGGGCCATCTCTGAAGGTGGTAGCGTACGCTGATGATGTCTCTATTTTTACCTCTTCGGAAGAGGAGGTGGGATGGGTGATGTCGGAGGTGAATCGCTATTCGGAAGTTTCCGGGTCCCAGATTAACCGGGACAAATGTGAGACTCTCTGGCTGGGGGAAGGGGATCCTGTCTTCGATCTCCAGGGCACTCTTCCAGAACCCCAGAAATCAGTAAAGATCTTAGGCATCAACTTTGGCCAAGATGAGGATTATCATCAACAAAATTGGGAGGGTAGACTGAAAGATGTCGCCCAAAGGGTGGACCGCTGGAAGGGGTGGTCTTTATCCCTCAGGGAAAGGGTTCACTTGTGCAAAGCTTACCTGATTCCTGTGCTTTTATATCTGAGCAGTGTTTGTGTCTTGCCAGGCTCTCTCTGGGCAACGGTCTACAGCCTCTTTTTCCAGATGTTATGGGGAAATAGGCTGAACCTAATCAGGAGAGAGGTGACTTACCGCACAAGGAGACTAGGCGGGTTGGATATGGTCAACCCAGTGGTATTTTTAACAAATACCTTCTTGAAAATAAACATTGCAAACCTCTGGAAAGAGAGGGCTCCTTTGTGGGTAATTTCCTGTAGGGAATGGTTCCGGCCCTTCTTCCAGGAATGGGAGACAGGAGGGCGTGTGAAAGACCTGCGTGCGTCACATGGACATCTCCCGGCTTACGTTGCTCCGGTTCTGAAGATCATAAGGCGGTGGGGCCTGAGAAGGACTGAGATAGAGACCATGTCGAGGGGTTCCCTTGACAGGGGGGTCCTGTCTTCTTTCTTCCAGGCGCCGCTGGCCTTGAAGGATTGCCCAAGTCAGGATCTGGAGGGTGGGCTACTTTTGCTTAATTTAGAAAGGATCCCTAAGAAGGTTTGGGATGTGACTTGGCGCTGCTTTCATGGAAAGCTATATGTAAGGGATAATATGAAGTGCAGGAACTCCGAGGAAAGGGGTTGTCCCCGGGAGGAGTGTGGGGGCGTGCTAGAAAGCATGGACCACTTCCTGCTTCACTGTCCCTTTAATATAGAGGTGTACAAAAAGGTGGGGTCTTCCATCGGTTGGCCCAGGCTGGCCACCTTGTCTTATGCGGAATGGGCCTATGGCGCATTCAAAGACCTTGGTGGCAGGGACCGTCGCACTTTTTTTTAGTTAGTGCAGTGGTTAGGCATCACATCTGGTGTGCACGGTGTCTAGTTTCGACGAGTCGTAAAATCCTCCCAGTGGAAACGGTACATAGGAACATTATGGGTGACCTGGTGAAGGTGCGCTCTCTGGAGTATGAAAAGTGGGGGGACCCCAAGGCCTCTCGCCTGTGGAGGGGCTTTTGTTTTGGGGTTCCCTGACTGAGTAATACTCCTTGTCCTGGTGGTGGGCTGATCTAGAAGACACAGTTAGAGTTTTTGTTTTGTTTTGTATAAGAATAGGATGAAAAGGCTTACGGGCTACTGAACCATAGCCGACAAGTTGTGGGAAGTGTTCGGTGTTGTAGATTTTGGAAAGTAGTAAATTTGTACCGTATTATATCATATTATATTATGTTATGTTGTATTATATTAGTAAAGGTGTAGTGGGGCTTAGTTAGGTTGGGAGGGGGTGTGGGGGAGGAGGGGGATATATGTATATATGTGTATATAAGGGGGGATGTGGTGTATATATATATATATATTAAAAAAAAAATATAAAAAAGTTAAATAAAAGGTAAATATATAAAAAAAATATAAAAAATAAAAATAAAAAAAATTGTGTGTGATACAAACTGGTCGACCCCAGTCCAACTGGGGATGAACTTACGGACTGACAGAGCTCAGGGTTTTCTTTTCCCTTTGAACTTTGAGGGTGATCAGTTTGTCTGTTTGCAGTGGGGGTTGGTGAAGGGTTTAATAGTTAGTATTTAAGTTAAGGTTTCTGTTTGTGTTTTGTATATTTGTTTTTTATATACGGCTGGCATATAATTATTACATTTGTATATATGTTTGTATATATGTTTTGTATAAATGGATTTTAGATGAGCATGAAAGCATTTTAATATGTAAATATGTAAAATAGGGGGTTTTGGGGTGGGAGACTGGTCGGGTAAGGGAATAGTATTTTTGCTAGACTCTGTGTTATGTCACTTGTTTTGGTTTATTGCTATGTTTGGATACGTTTTCCATTATGTAAGTTATTTATTTATATTTTAATAAAAAAGTCCAGCCTCTAGCCGTGCAGTCTACCATTACCACAGTGTATAACATCCAGCCTCTAGCCATGCAGTCTACCATTACCACAGTGTATAACATCCAGCCTCTAGCCGTGCAGTCTGCCATTACCACAGTGTATCACATCCTGTGGGAGGAGCTGTGTTTCTTCCTCTGTGCTGCACTGTGAGAGGAGCAGGAGCCTGACATCGTGTGCTGGGGGATACGCTGCCCTTTCCCCAGGGGGTGGCGTGTTCTCCAGGCATGGATCCTCGAGCCCCTGACTGCCGCCGTTTATCTACACGTGCCGGCAGCCATAGTGGAACCCCGCGTGCGGCAGGAAGACCTCCTGAAACTGGAGACTTACCTCCTGATTCTCCAGCATCGAGAAACAGCGGCAAGGTGACACCGGCGGCCGGTGGTAAGCCTCAGAGAACCCCGCAGCGTGCGGCTGCAAAGCCGCAGGGAGCAGATGACAGCCCCGCTCAGACTGCGGGCAGGAGAGGAGCAGCAACCAGGAGCAGCAGAGATCCACTGCAGGAATCCCTGTGTGACTCCAGCAATGCACCGGGTGTGGTCAGGAGATGTCCTGGGAGGAAAACAAGCCTGGGATCCTCTCTGAGCTCCTCTTCAGAGCAGATAACTCTGCACCCAGGAAAGCTGGATGGGAAAGAAAGGCCGGCTGCTGAGCAGGCAGCGGGTGAACAGAGAGCAGAGCCGGCGGGTCAGGTTGCTGAACAAGCAGCCTGTGAAGTCTCTGGATCAGCTGCAGGAATGGAGCCTGGAACCCCAAAGGGTGAGGTATGTGAGGCTGGGAGTAGTGATTCTGTGCCTCAGCCCAGAGGGGGTGCTTCAGGTGTAACTAGCAGTGACTTAGCTCCTGGTGTGGTTGCTGGTGTTTCTGGTTCTCCTGGTATCTCCTCTGGTGTACAAGCTGCAGAGGCCAGGAGACTGTTTAATTGGGGGGTCATGAGCCCCACTGAAACCCCCTCATTGTACTCATCAAGGGTGGCGTATTTTCTAAATCAGCTTGAGGAAGTAAAGAAGAAATTAAAACAATTTAAATTGGAACAGAGGAATGTGAAAGCTCAGGCCATGTTACCAAAAAGTAAGAGAGCGGTCCTCTCCTCCAGGCTGGAGAAGCTGGAGGAGGAGATTGCGACTTTGGAGGAAAAGAGGGCCTCTATAGTGAAAAATGGAGAGCCGTTTATGGAGAAATTCAAAAATGACTGTCGCTTTGAAAGCATGTCTGGATCCAGTCCGTCAGGGCTGCGGTCTGGAAGCCAGAGGAAGGTGAAGGAGTTGGTGGAGTCAGAGGTGGACTCATTACCGGGTGGCCAAGGGGACCCCTCTGAACCAGTTATGTCATCCTCTGGGGATGAAGGCAGGTCTGGGGGGAGACTAATGGTGGAGATCAGACAGCTGGAATCCCCAGTGGGCAAATTGTATTTCGGTGACGAGGAGGTCCCGGAAGATGAGGTGGTAAGAGAAAAGAAAAAGAAGATCATAAAGGAAGAAGTGTTACGTTTTGTGCCTTCTGAACCCATTGCTGAGCCCAGCGCGGTTCCTGTAGTGGAATCGGGCCAAACGGCATGGGAGAATGAATCTGAGATGGTGGCAGCAGGTGTCCCCCTTTCCTGCAGTGGAAAGGAGAACACAGGGGCAGACAGGGTTAAAACCCCTGACAGTGTTGCGGACAAAGTGAAGGATGGAATGGCTGCGGACAAGGATCAGAAAAAGACAGTTGAAAGGGCCAGAGCAAAATCTGGAAGGTTTATAAAAAAACCTGTAAATAAACCATTAAAGTCTGTGGAGGTTGCAGAATCTTCGGGGGCTCTGCGGGCTGCAGAGAGGGTGAGGGGTGTGGGGGATAGGAAGTCCTCCGCAGTTCCTGAAATGGGGGGCCCTTCAGACCCTGCCCCCAATGACGCCAGTACTCCTCTAGGGAACCCGACCAGTCTGAGGGGAGTGAAGAGCGATGGGATTGTAAGTATGGTAAATGATGTTGCGAGTGGTAACTTAGGAAGAGACGCAAATGAGAGTATGAATGAGAGTATGAATGAGAGTATGAATGAGGACGTTGTTGCAAATAAGGATGTAAATAGTGAAATGAATGGTGAGGCAAATGAAGATATAACTGGTGAGAGTATGAATGAGGAATTGGTAGCTGCTTATGCAGCAGATACGGAAGTCGAGGAGGAAGAGGCTGACGGGAGGAGGCAGGTTGCAAGGGAAGCAGGGGATTGTGTAAATAGGAGATCATATGCTAGTGTGGCTGCAGGTGACTCTTTGCCCAGGGAATCAGGTAATGGTAACTTGCAACGGCGCCTCTTGGAGGCTCTGAGGAAGGGGAAAGAGACTTCCATGCAGGTGGAGGGTGAACCGGTTAAACTGTCTTTTTGGACAGAGAGACATGGTCTGAGAACCTTCCGAGAGGAAAGAGCGGGAGAGACCGTTTGGTCTCTCCCTACATCCGGGGGGAGCCGTAGGAATGTGGCCCGTCTCTCTTGGAGGAGTGAAGAAGCAACGCCTTCTAGGAAAGACGTTGTGGACCTTCTCCTGGGGATGGGCTTTGTGGCAAATGACATCTTTGCCCTAATCCATCCCTACGGCACCAAGAGTTTCGATGTTAGTTTTGTTAGACCAGAGGGGCTTGAGCTCTTCTGGTCTAAATATGAACTGGCAAAGAACACCCCGGCCTGGCGGGGATTTTCTGTCCAGGCTATAACCCGCCAGACGATGGTCAAGAAAGTGACGGTATTAACCTGTAACAAATCACTTTCTAGCGTGGACATTATGACATGGCTCAGTCGTTATGGCGAGGTTGGACAATTCCCCGCCAAAGTTTTGGATGATCACGGCATCTGGTCAGGTGCCTGGACCTTCAGCGTAAAGCTGAGGGCACAGGGCAACTCAGTTGCTCATATCCCCTCCTCTGCTTTCTTGGGTCGAGATAGAATTATGGTTTTCTATCAGGGACAGCCGAAGGTCTGCTATAGGTGTGGTAGTCCCACTCACTTTAGCGCACAATGCGATGTTCGCAAGTGTGCAAAGTGTGGTGACATTGGCCATCTTGCCGCATCCTGTAGGCGGATTCGGTGTAACCTGTGTGGGGACCTGGGTCATCCCTTCAGTCGTTGTCCGCTTGCCTTTTCCAACAAGGCTCAGGGCCGGGCCCGGACTCAAGCGGATGCTGGCCATGAAGCTGGGTCTGTTGTTGAAGAAGGGCCTGCTGCCGGGACTGGGCCGGTTGGTGAAGGGACGAGTGCCGGTGATACCAGCACTGGAAGAAGCAGACAGGGTACAGTTAAGAACTTAAGGCCTTCCAGGATTAAACGGCAAGAAAAACGCCGTAGGGATAGGGAGCAGGCGGCAGCTGGTCCCTTAGTTGATTCTCCGGCAGGCCTTTTAGTTGGGGATCCAGGTTGTAGCGACCCAGGGTACAGCGATGAGGAGGGAGGACCTGGGGTTCAGCCTGAGGAAGCCAACCCCTCTGCTACATCCGCATCCTCGTACGGCGAAAGCATGGACGAGGATTACAGGAGGTGGTTGGGGGATAGGAGGAACAAACGGAGCAGGAGGAAAAAGAAAGGAGAGGGTCGTAAGCCCTCTCTGGAGTGGGATTCATCTGTCCCACTCACCCTTGACCAGATGCCAGAGGAAGAATTAGTCGGGGCCCCTCCTGTGGATCTCTCCAACCGGTATCAGGTCCTTGACGAGGATCCCCCAACTCCAGTTGGGGAGGAGGATGTGGTACCGGAGGGCGCAAAGGCCTCCTCGCAGGTTGCCGGGCCCTGCCCTCCTTCTTCTGGAGGGGGGTCTAAGCCTGATTCCGTGGGCAAACAGAACGGTATGGATGTATCAGTGTGTCTGAAAAGGCAAAAGGAAAATGAAGGATCAGGAGATAATGATGAGGAGAGTGGTGGTGGAGGGGGGAAAAAGAAAGCTATCCAACTCGATCATGTATGATGGCGGAACTCACCCTGTTGACGCTGGCAAGTATTAATGTTGCTAGCATTAAGTCAGACGTGGCCCGTTTTATGGCCTTTGATTTTTTCAGCCGTATTGATGCTGATATTTTATTTTTGCAAGAGACCTGGTTAACAAGTGTTGAGTTGCTGGCGAAAGCCAAGCAGGAATGGCGGCTCGGTCCGTCATTCTGGTCTCTTGCGGCCGAGCCACGTAGCGGGGTGGCGGTCCTTTTTAAAACCGCCGAAAGAGTAGAATGCAGGAGGATTATCGAGTTGGAAATGGGAAGGTGCCTGATTCTAGATGTCCTCATGGGAAGACAAGAATTAAGATTAATCAACATCTATGGACCACAAAGTAGGTGGGACCGTAAATGTCTTCTTATGAGGATTAAGCCTTTTCTTTTTACCAGCCGACAAGTGATCTTTGGAGGAGACTTTAACAATGTGACTAGAGTCTGTGATAGGGGGGTCCCCAGAGGTGGGCTGGATACTGATGGCGTCGTCTTGAGTAGAATAGTTGAGGAAGCTCGTCTGGTGGATGCTCATTTACGGCACAAACCGGATCACGTGGATTTCACCTTTAATAAGGGAAATCGTAGGTCTAGAATAGATAGGTTTTATTTGAAGGAGGAGGCTGGAATTCTCCGATCACTGTTTAATTAGTTTCTCTCTGAATGTTACAGAGACTCCCCGCATGGGAAAAGGAATATGGAAGTTGAATTCGTCTCTCCTGGAAGAAGCGATGGTAAGACAATCCTTTGAGGATTTCCTTCAGAGCCAGGAACCTTTGGTGGACATGTGCAACAGTAAGTCGGAGTGGTGGGAGATGTTTAAAAAAAGGACGGCGAGGTTTTTCCGAAAGCTCTCTAACCTCAGGAGCTGGGACAGATACCGTCTGTACCAGGAACTGAGGAAGAAACTTGAAAGACTTGTGTCGACGGGAGATAGCCGCGAGGATATCTCTCGTGTAAAATCCTTGCTCAAGAGGTGTCAGTATGATAGGTACGCCTCTTTGGTTGCCGAGAGGGATTTCGGGAAATACCGCTCGCCCGACCCTTACGGGAACTGTAAGATGGCAGTAAGAAGTAAACTAGTGATGGGCCTGGTTGACAGTACAGGCTCCCTGAATAGGTCCAAATCAGGGATCCTGGAGGTCGTCAGGTCCTTCTACTCTCACCTCTTTGGTAGGAAAGAACTGAATCGGGACAGTCTTTCAGCTTTCTTGGCTGGGGCGATTCCCGGGGCGGGAATGGACCCCTCTCTTGATATTTTGACAGAACCTATCAGGGAAGAGGAAGTGAGACTGGCCATTGATGGGCTCAGGCCCAAAAAATCGCCAGGTCCGGATGGCTTAACATCCGAGTGGTATAAGACTTTTAGGGAACAATTAGTTCCTCTCTTGACTGAGGTGTATAACGAGTGTCTTTCCTCGGGCAATCTGCCAAGGTCAATGGGAAAGTCCGTCCTGATTCTTCTGACAAAGGGTAGGGATCCATCCCGCATTGAGAATTGGAGACCCATATCGCTTCTCAATGTGGACAGAAAGATTTTGGCAAAAATACTCTTCTGCAGACTGGCGAAATTTGCGCCGAAGCTCCTTTCGGGGTCCCAGCATTGTTCAGTTCCCGGGCGGAGCGCTTTTAGCGCCGTTCTCAGTGTCCGGGAGGCCGTGGAACGGGGCAGGGCGGGTCTTTGGAAGGGGCTTTTGTTATCCCTGGATCAGGCTAAGGCTTTTGACCGAGTGAATCACGAATACCTGTGGTCTGTCCTCTTGTGGTATGGTCTACCCGGGAGGTTTGTAGATTGGCTAAAAACCTTGTACAAAGGGGCCGAGAGTTTCCCGTTGGTTAATGGTTGGCTGGGTCGTCCTTTTGAGGTGGCTTCCGGTGTCCGCCAGGGATGTCCTTTAAGCCCTCTGCTGTACGTGTTTGCGATCGATCCTTTCATCAGAAGGGTAGATCGCGGACCGATCTACCCTGGCGGTGGGGGGGCCATCTCTGAAGGTGGTAGCGTACGCTGATGATGTCTCTATTTTTACCTCTTCGGAAGAGGAGGTGGGATGGGTGATGTCGGAGGTGAATCGCTATTCGGAAGTTTCCGGGTCCCAGATTAACCGGGACAAATGTGAGACTCTCTGGCTGGGGGAAGGGGATCCTGTCTTCGATCTCCAGGGCACTCTTCCAGAACCCCAGAAATCAGTAAAGATCTTAGGCATCAACTTTGGCCAAGATGAGGATTATCATCAACAAAATTGGGAGGGTAGACTGAAAGATGTCGCCCAAAGGGTGGACCGCTGGAAGGGGTGGTCTTTATCCCTCAGGGAAAGGGTTCACTTGTGCAAAGCTTGCCTGATTCCTGTGCTTTTATATCTGAGCAGTGTTTGTGTCTTGCCAGGCTCTCTCTGGGCAACGGTCTACAGCCTCTTTTTCCAGATGTTATGGGGAAATAGGCTGAACCTAATCAGGAGAGAGGTGACTTACCGCACAAGGAGACTAGGCGGGTTGGATATGGTCAACCCAGTGGTATTTTTAACAAATACCTTCTTGAAAATAAACATTGCAAACCTCTGGAAAGAGAGGGCTCCTTTGTGGGTAATTTCCTGTAGGGAATGGTTCCGGCCCTTCTTCCAGGAATGGGAGACAGGAGGGCGTGTGAAAGACCTGCGTGCGTCACATGGACATCTCCCGGCTTACGTTGCTCCGGTTCTGAAGATCATAAGGCGGTGGGGCCTGAGAAGGACTGAGATAGAGACCATGTCGAGGGGTTCCCTTGACAGGGGGGTCCTGTCTTCTTTCTTCCAGGCGCCGCTGGCCTTGAAGGATCTGGAGGGTGGGCTATTTTTGCTTAATTTAGAAAGGATCCCTAAGAAGGTTTGGGATGTGACTTGGCGCTGCTTTCATGGAAAGCTATATGTAAGGGATAATATGAAGTGCAGGAACTCCGAGGAAAGGGGTTGTCCCCGGGAGGAGTGTGGGGGCGTGCTAGAAAGCATGGACCACTTCCTGCTTCACTGTCCCTTTAATATAGAGGTGTACAAAAAGGTGGGGTCTTCCATCGGTTGGCCCAGGCTGGCCACCTTGTCTTATGCGGAATGGGCCTATGGCGCATTCAAAGACCTTGGTGGCAGGGACCGTCGCACTTTATTTTTAGTTAGTGCAGTGGTTAGGCATCACATCTGGTGTGCACGGTGTCTAGTTTCGACGAGTCGTAAAATCCTCCCAGTGGAAACGGTACATAGGAACATTATGGGTGACCTGGTGAAGGTGCGCTCTCTGGAGTATGAAAAGTGGGGGGACCCCAAGGCCTCTCGCCTGTGGAGGGGCTTTTGTTTTGGGGTTCCCTGACTGAGTAATACTCCTTGTCCTGGTGGTGGGCTGATCTAGAAGACACAGTTAGAGTTTTTGTTTTGTTTTGTATAAGAATAGGATGAAAAGGCTTACGGGCTACTGAACCATAGCCGACAAGTTGTGGGAAGTGTTCGGTATTGTAGATTTTGGAAAGTAGTAAATTTGTACCGTATTATATCATATTATATTATGTTATGTTGTATTATATTAGTAAAGGTGTAGTGGGGCTTAGTTAGGTTGGGAGGGGGGTGTGGGGGGAGGAGTGGGATATATGTATACAGTGGCGGAAATAATTATTTGACCCCTCACTGATTTTGTAAGTTTGTCCAATGACAAAGAAATGAAAAGTCTCAGAACAGTATCATTTCAATGGTAGGTTTATTGTAACAGTGGCAGATAGCACATCAAAAGGAAAATCGAAAAAATAACTTTAAATAAAAGATAGCAACTGATTTGCATTTCATTGAGTGAAATAAGTATTTGAACCCTCTAACAAAAAAAGACTTAATACTTGGTGGAAAAACCCTTGTTTGCAAGCACAGAGGTCAAACGTTTCTTGTAATTGATGACCAAGTTTGCGCACATTTTAGGAGGAATGTTGGTCCACTCCTCTTTGCAGATCATCTCTAAATCCCTAAGGTTTCGAGGCTGTCTCTGTGCAACTCTGAGCTTGAGCTCCCTCCATAGGTTTTCGATTGGATTAAGGTCCGGAGACTGACTAGGCCACTCCATGACCTTAATGTGCTTCTTCTTGAGCCACTCCTTTGTTGCCTTTGCTGTATGTTTTGGGTCATTGTCGTGCTGGAACACCCATCCACGACCCATTTTCAGTTTCCTGGCAGAGGGAAGGAGGTTGTCGCTCAGGATTTCACGATACATGGCTCCGTCCATTTTCCCGTTTATGCGAATAAGTTGTCCTGAGCCCTTAGCAGAAAAACACCCCCAAAGCAAAATGTTTCCACCCCCATGCTTGACGGTGGGGACGGTGTTTTGGGGGTCATAGGCAGCATTTTTCTTCCTCCAAACACAGCGAGTTGAGTTAATGCCAAAGAGCTCTATTTTGGTCTCATCAGACCACAGCACCTTCTCCCAGTCACTCTCTGAATCATTCAGGTGTTCATTGGCAAACTTCAGACGGGCCTGCACATGTGCCTTCCTGAGCAGAGGGACCTTGCGAGCCCTGCAGGATTTTAATCCATTGCGGTGTAATGTGTTTCCAATGGTTTTCTTGGTGACTGTGGTCCCTGCTAATTTGAGGTCATTAACCACTTCAGCCCCGCTAGGTGAAACCCCCTTCATGACCAGAGCACTTTTTACACTTCGGCACTACACTACTTTCATCGTTTATTGCTCGGTCATGCAACTTACCACCCAAATGAATTTTACCTCCTTTTCTTCTCACTAATAGAGCTTTCATTGGGTGGTATTTCATTGCTGCTGGCATTTTTACTTTTTTTGTTATTAATCAAAATGTAACGATTTTTTTGCAAAAAAATGACATTTTTCACTTTCAGCTGAAAAATTTTGCAAAAAAAACGACATCCATATATAAATTTTTCGCCAAATTTATTGTTCTACATGTCTTTGATAAAAAAAAAATGTTTGGGCAAAAAAAAAAATGGTTTGGGTAAAAGTTATAGCATTTACAAACTATGGTACAAAAATGTGAATTTCCGCTTTTTGAAACAGCTCTGACTTTCTGAGCACCTGTCATGTTTCCTGAGGTTCTACAATGCCCAGACAGTAGAAACACCCCACAAATGACCCCATTTCGGAAAGTAGACACCCTAAGGTATTCGCTGATGGGCATAGTGAGTTCATAGAACTTTTTATTTTTTGTCACAAGTTAGCGGAAAATGATGATGATTTTATTTTTTTTATTTTTTCTTACAAAGTCTCATATTCCACTAACTTGCGACAAAAAATAAAAAATTCTATGAACTCGCCAGGCCCCTCATTGAATACCTTGGGGTGTCTTCTTTCCAAAATTGGGTCACTTGTGGGGTAGTTATACTGCCCTGGCAATTTAGGGGCCCAAATGTGTGAGAAGAACTTTGCAATCAAAATGTGTAAGAAATGACCGGTGAAATCCAAAAGGTGCACTTTGGAATATGTGCCCCTTTGCCCACCTTGGCTGCAAAAAAGTGTGACACATCTGGTATCGCCGTACTCAGAAGAAGTTGGGGAATGTGTTTTGGGGTGTCATTTTACATATACCCATGCTGGGTGAGAAAAATATCTTGGTCAAATGCCAACTTTGTATAAAAAAATGGGAAAAGTTGTCTTTTGCCAAGATATTTCTCTCACCCAGCATGGGTATATGTAAAATGACACCCCAAAACACATTCCCCAACTTCTCCTGAGTACGGCGATACCAGATGTGTCACACTTTTTTGCTGCCAAGGTGGGCAAAGGGGCCCATATTCCAAAGAGCACCTTTTGGATTTCACAGGCCATTTTTTACACATTTTGATTGCAAGGTACTTCTCACACATTTGGGCCCCTAAATTGCCAGGGCAGTATAACTACGCCACAAGTGACCCCATTTTGGAAAGAAGACACCCCAAGGTATTCCGTGAGGGGCACGGCGAGTTCCTAGAATTTTTTATTTTTTGTCACAAGTTAGCGGAAAATGATGATTTTTCTTTTTTTTTCTTTTTTCCTTACAAAGTCTCATATTCCACTAACTTGCGACAAAAAATAAAAAATTCTAGGAACTCGCCGTGCCCCTCACGGAATACCTTGGGGTGTCTTCTTTCCAAAATGGGGTCACTTGTGGGGTAGTTATACTGCCCTGGCAATTTAGGGGCCCAAATGTGTGAGAAGAACTTTGCAATCAAAATGTGTAAAAAATGGCCTGCGAAATCCGAAAGGTGCACTTTGGAATATGTGCCCCTTTGCCCACCTTGGCAGCATAAAAGTGTGACACATCTGGTATCGCCGTACTCAGGAGAAGTTGGGCAATGTGTTTTAGGGGGTCATTTTACATATACCCATGCTGGGTGAGAGAAATATCTTGGCAAAAGACAACTTTTCCCATTTTTTTATACAAAGTTGGCATTTGACCAAGATATTTTTCTCACCCAGCATGGGTATATGTAAAATGGCACCCCAAAACACATTGCCCAACTTCTCCTGAGTACGGCGATACCACATGTGTGACACTTTTTTGCAGCCTAGATGCGCAAAGGGGCCCAAATTCCTTCTAGGAGGGCATTTTTAGACATTTGGATCCCAGACCTCTTCTCACACTTTCGGGCCCCTAAAAAGCCAGGGCAGTATAAATACCCCACATGTGACCCCACTTTGGAAAGAAGACACCCCAAGGTATTCAATGAGGGGCATGGCGAGTTCCTAGAATTTTTTTTTTTTTGCATAAGTTAGCGGATATTGATTTTTTTTGTTGTTTTTTTCTCACAAAGTCTCACTTTCCGCTAACTTAGGACAAAAATTTCAATCTTTCATGGACTCAATATGCCCCTCACGGAATACCTTGGGGTGTCTTCTTTCCGAAATGGGGTCACATGTGGGGTATTTATACTGCCCTGGCTTTTTAGGGGCCCTAAAGCGTGAGAAGAAGTCTGGAATATAAATGTCTAAAAATGTTTACGCATTTGGATTCCGTGAGGGGTATGGCGAGTTCATGTGAGATTTTATTTTTTGACACAAGTTAGTAGAATATGAGAC
This sequence comes from Bufo gargarizans, assembly GCF_014858855.1. Taxonomy (NCBI): domain Eukaryota; kingdom Metazoa; phylum Chordata; class Amphibia; order Anura; family Bufonidae; genus Bufo; species Bufo gargarizans. Next base: position 66,144,626 of record NC_058083.1, on the reverse strand, counting down.
TTAGTAAGAAAAAACAAAAACAAACAAAAAATTTCCGCTAACTTGTGCCAAAAAAAATGTCTGAATGGAGCCTTACCAGGGGGGGGGGGGGGGGGGGGGGTGATCAATGACAGGGGGGTGATCAATGACAGGGGGGGTGATCACCCATATAGACTCCCTGATCACCCCCCTGTCATTGATAACCCCCCTGTCATTGATCACCCCCCTGTCATTGATCACCCCCCTGTCATTGATCACCCCCCCTGTAAGGCTCCATTCAGACATCCGCATGATTTTTTACGGATCCATGGATACATGGATCGGATCCACAAAACGCATGCGGACGTCTGAATGGAGCCTTACAGGGGGGTTATCAATGACAGGGGGTGATCAGGGTAATCAGGGTGATCACCCCCCTGTCACTGATCACCCCCCCTGTAAGGCTCCATTCAGACATCCGCATGATTTTTTACGGATCCATGGATACATGGATCGGATCCACAGAACGCATGCGGACGTCTGAATGGAGCCTTACAGGGGGGTTATCAATGACAGGGGGTGATCAGGGTAATCAGGGTGATCACCCCCCTGTCACTGATCACCCCCCCCTGTAAGGCTCCATTCAGACATCCGCATGATTTTTTACGGATCCATGGATCGGATCCACAAAACGCATGCGGACGTCTGAATGGAGCCTTACAGGGGGGTTATCAATGACAGGGGGTGATCAGGGAGTGTATATGGGTGATCACCCGCCTGTCATTGATCACCCCCCTGTAAGGCTCCATTCAGACGTCCGCATGTGTTTTGCGGATCCGATCCATGTATCCATGGATCCGTAAAAATCATGCGGACGTCTGAATGGAGCCTTACAGGGGAGTGATCAATGACAGGGGGTGATCAGGGAGTGTATATGGGTGATCACCCGCCTGTCATTGATCACCCCCCTGTAAGGCTCCATTCAGACGTCCGTATGCTTTTTGCGGATCCGATCCATGTATCCGTGGATCCGTAAAAATCATACGGACGTCTGAACGGAGCCTGACAGGGGGGTGATCAATGACAGGGCGGTGATCAATGACAGGGGGGTGATCAGGGAGTTTATATGGGGTGATCATGGGTGATCGGGGGTTTATAAGGGGTTAATAAGTGACGGGGGGGGGTGTAGTGTAGTGTGGTGTTTGGTGCGACTGTACTGACCTACCTGAGTCCTCTGGTGGTCGATCCTAACAAAAGGGACCACCAGAGGACCAGGTAGGAGGTATATTAGACGCTGTTATGAAAACAGCGTCTAATATACCTGTTAGGGGTTAAAAAATTCGGATCTCCAGCCTGCCAGCGAACGATCGCCGCTGGCATGCTGGAGATCCACTCGCTTACCTTCCGTTCCTGTGAGCGCGCGCGCCTGTGCGCGCGCGTTCACAGGAAATCTCGGCTCTCGCGGGAGGACGCGTATATGCGTCCACCCAGAAGAGCAGGACCGCCGGCAGGACGCAATCCTGCGTACGGCGGTCCTGAGGTGGTTAACTAACTCCTCCTGTGTAGTTCTAGGATGCTTTTTCACCTTTCTCAGAACCATTGACACCCCACGAGGTGAGATCTTGCGTGGAGCCCCAGAGCGAGGTCGATTGATGGTCATTTTGTGCTCCTTCCATTTTCGAACAATCGCACCAACAGTTGTCACCTTCTCTCCCAGCTTCTTGCTAATGGTTTTGTAGCCCATTCCAGCCTTGTGCAGGTCTACAATTTTGTCTCTGACATCCTTGGACAGCTCTTTGGTCTTTCCCATGTTGGAGAGTTTGGAGTCTGCTTGATTGATTGATTCTGTGGACAGGTGTCTTTTATACAGGTGACTAGTTAAGACAGGTGTCCTTAATGAGGGTGACTAATTGAGTAGAAGTGTCTAACCACTCTGTGGGAGCCAGAACTCTTAATGGTTGGTAGGGGTTCAAATACTTATTTCACTCAATGAAATGCAAATCAGTTGCTATCTTTTATTTAAAGTTATTTTTTCGATTTTCCTTTTGATGTGCTATCTGCCACTGTTACAATAAACCTACCATTGAAATGATACTGTTCTGAGACTTTTCATTTCTTTGTCATTGGACAAACTTACAAAATCAGTGAGGGGTCAAATAATTATTTCCGCCACTGTATATGTGTATATAAGGGGGGGATATATATATATATATATATAAATAAAAATAAAAGTTAAATAAAAGGTAAATATATAAAAAAAATATATATAAAAAAAAAAATTGTGTGTGATACAAACTGGTCGACCCCAGTCCAACTGGGGATGAACTTACGGACTGACAGAGCTCAGGGTTTTCTTTTCCCTTTGAACTTTGAGGGGGATCAGTTTGTCTGTTTGCAGTGGGGGTTGGTGAAGGGTTTAATAGTTAGTATTTAAGTTAAGGTTTCTGTTTGTGTTTTGTATATTTGTTTTTTATATACGGCTGGCATATAATTATTACATTTGTATATATGTTTGTATATATGTTTTGTATAAATGGATTTTAGATGAGCATGAAAGCATTTTAATATGTAAATATGTAAAATAGGGGGTTTTGGGGTGGGAGACTGGTCGGGTAAGGGAATAGTATTTTTGCTAGACTCTGTGTTATGTCACTTGTTTGGTTTATTGCTATGTTTGGATACGTTTTCCATTATGTAAGTTATTTATTTATATTTTAATAAAAAAGTCCAGCCTCTAGCCGTGCAGTCTACCATTACCACAGTGTATAACATCCAGCCTCTAGCCATACAGTCTACTATTACCACGGTGTATAACATCCAGCCTCTAGCCATGCAGTCTGCCATTACCACAGTGTATAACATCCAGCCTCTAGCCGTGCAGTCTATCATTACCACAGTGTATAACATCCAGCCTCTAGACATGCAGTCTACCATTACCACAGTGTATAACATCCAGCCTCTAGCCGTGCAGTCTATCATTACCACAGTGTATAACATCCAGCCTCTAGACATGCAGTCTACCATTACCACGGTGTATAACATCCAGCCTCTAGCCATGCAGTCTATCATTACCACAGTGTATAACATCCAGCCTCTAGCCATGCAGTCTGCCATTACCACAGTGTATAACATCCAGCCTCTAGCCATGTAGTCTGCCATTACCAGTGTATAACATCCAGCCTCTAGCCATACAGTCTACCATTACCACAGTGTATAACATCCAGCCTCTAGCCATGCAGTCTATCATTACCACAGTGTATAACATCCAGCCTCTAGCCATACAGTCTACCATTACCACAGTGTATAACATCCAGCCTCTAGCCATACAGTCTACCATTACCACAGTGTATAACATCCAGCCTCTAGCCATACAGTCTACCATTACCACAGTGTATAACATCCAGCCTCTAGACATACAGTCTACCATTACCACAGTGTATAACATCCAGCCTCTAGACATACAGTCTACCATTACCACAGTGTATAACATCCAGCCTCTAGCCATGCAGTCTACCATTACCACAGTGTATAACATCCAGCCTCTAGCCATGCAGTCTGCCATTACCACAGTGTATAACATCCAGCCTCTAGCCGGGCAGTCTACCATTACCACAGTGTATAACATCCAGCCTCTAGCCATACAGTCTACAATTATAACATCCAGCCTTTAGACATACAGTCTACCATTACCACAGTGTATAACATCCAGCCTCTAGCCATTACCACAGTGTACAGACATGGGGGGGGGGGGGGTTGATTTTTGCGGGATGACTTGTTTTAATAGTCACTATTTTGGGCCACATAGCACTTTTTGATCTCTTTTTATTCCATTTTTGTGGCAAATAATAATAAAAAAATCAGCAGTTATTTTTATGGCGCTCGCCATGCAGAGTAAATGACGTGTTTATTGTATAGTGTGGGTTGTTACGAATGCAGCGATACCAAGTAGGTGGAGAGGATTTTAGATTTGTGTTTTTTTTCATTTGAGATTTTTTTTTATTAAAACTTTATTTCATTCTTATTTTTACTATTAGCCTGACAAGAGGACTTTATGTATATTCTGATTTTAATAAGTCAATGACATATAAATTGTCACAGCGTTAACATCTTCAAAGCGCGGACGGTACAATGGGACCCCAAGTGTCCAATGCGGTCAAAGGATAAAGAGAGTAAGTACTGATATGTAACGCATGTAAAGGTTACAACAAATGCCATCGTTAATCTGCTATAGAATTCTACCAGCTATAAAGCTAAGAAATATCCAGGCATCCAGTCAATGCCATCTCCAAACTAGATGTAAACTCACTTATTATTTATGAGCAATATTAGCACATATTACATCCTTAATATGAACAGAAAACAAAAGGGAAGACAGGGAAGGGTCAAGGGAAGCAGCTACAGAAATTGGGGAGACAAGGGGAACCGAGCCTCAGGAGATTGTGTAGAGGCCTGTAAGATCTAGACAGTCACTGTGCACCTATAAGATCAGCAAACTCCGGGGAATCCAAAAATTGAAGTAAAGAGTCACAATTATGCGTAAAGGAGTTGGATCTTTCCTGTTCAATCGCTATCAGCTCCTCCATGCGTAATATAAATTTCAACTCTCTAGCTGTCATGGATGGTGTTGCAGAAAACAAGAAGTAACAAATAAAGACCCGACTGGCTTGATCCCAAACTAAGGCCAGAACAATGCCTTAGTTTGGGAATGGCTGGAAACAATGCCAGAACAGGTCAGAAGCACAGAGGGTAAGAAATAAGCTCCGAGTCCTCTCTACAAATGCTCGCAGTTTAGGTAAAAAAATCAATGAACTTGGGTCAATAATGGCATCTGAGAATGTAGATTTAGTGGCTGTTACGGAGACATGGTTTAATGAAAGAAATGACTGGGACATAACCATACCAGGGTACTCTTTATACAGAAGAGACAGAGAAGGCAAGAAAGGAGGAGGAGTGGCCCTGTATGTGAAAGATAGCATTAAATCTAACCTAATACAAGTTGGTGAGGCCAACATAGAGTCAGTTTGGGTTACGTTGCAGATTGCTAATCATGCAGTAACTCGTGTAGGTGTGATATATAGACCACCTGGTCAAGTTAAAGAACTAGATGATCTACTAGTTGAAGAAATAGCTAAAATGACAATGAAAGGAGAAGTTATCATTATGGGAGATTTCAATCTTCCAGATATAAACTGGAAAACCAAAATAGCAAGTTCTACCAGGAGTACAGATATTCTAAATTCCCTACTGGGGTTATCCCTACAACAAATGGCTGAGGAGCCAACCCGGAGGGAGGCCATTTTGGATTTGATATTCACAAATGGGGATTCGGTATATGATGTCATTGTAGGCGAAACCTTGGGATCTAGTGATCACCAGTCAGTGTGGTTTAATATAAGAACTGTGAAAGAGTCCCACCACACAAAAACAAAAGTTTTAGATTTTAGAAAAACAGACTTTTCAAAAATGAAATTAGTCATAAATGAGTCCTTATCAGACTGGAACGGATTACATGGAGTCCAGGAGAAATGGGACTACTTAAAAGGTGCATTATTGAAGGCAACAGAAAATTGCATTAGACTTGTCAGTAAAAGCAAAAAAAGGAAGAGACCACTGTGGTACTCAGCAGAAGTGGCCCAAATCATTAAAAATAAAAAGCTAGCATTTTGTAATTATAAAAAAACCCAGAGCAATGAAGATAAGGAAATCTACAAGATTAGGCAGAAAGAGGCCAAGCAAGTTATAAGAACTTCTAAAGCTCAGGCAGAAGAAAAACTAGCTCAGTCTATGAAAAAAGGGGATAAGACATTCTTCAGATATATAAATGAAAAAAGGAAATTAAAACAAGGAATAACTAAATTAAAAATAAAGGACGGAAGGTATGTAGAAGAGAATAAAGGGCTAGCCGACTGCCTTAATGAATACTTCTGTTCAGTTTTTACAAAAGAAAAAGAAGGAGAAGGACCTCCACTAGAAAGGATGACTATTAAATCGTTTGATGCATGTGTCTTTACAGAGGAAGATGTTCTAAGTTTGCTGTCTAAAGTGAAGACAAATAAGTCACAGGGGCCTGATGAGATACACCCAAAATTATTAAAAGAGCTTAGTGGTGAGCTGGCAAAACCGTTAACAGATTTATTTAACCAATCATTAGTAACAGGAGTCGTCCCGGAAGATTGGAAATTGGCAAATGTCGTGCCCATTCACAAGAAAGGTAGTAAGGAGGAATCGAGCAACTATAGACCAGTGAGTCTGACATCAATAGTAGGCAAATTAATGGAAACCCTATTAAAGGATAGGATTGTGGAACATCTAAAATCCCATGGATTGCAAGATGAAAAACAGCATGGGTTTACTTCAGGGAGATCATGTCAAACAAATCTTATAGATTTTTTTGACTGGGTGACTAAAATAATAGACGGTGGAGGTGCAGTAGACATCGCATATCTAGATTTTAGTAAGGCTTTTGACACTGTCCCACATAGAAGACTTATCAATAAACTGCAGTCATTGAGCATGGACTCCCATATTGTTGAGTGGATTAGGCAGTGGCTGAGTGACAGACAACAGAGGGTTGTAGTCAATGGAGAACATTCAAAACAAGGTCATGTTACCAGTGGGATTCCACAGGGATCTGTACTGGGACCAATTTTGTTTAATATCTTCATAAGTGATATTGCAAAAGGCCTCGATGGTAAGGTTTGTCTTTTTGCTGATGACACAAAGATATGTAACAGGGTTGATGTTCCTGGAGGGAAACGCCAAATGGAAAAGGATTTAGGAAAACTAGAAGAATGGTCAGAACTCTGGCAACTGAAATTTAATGTGGATAAGTGCAAGATAATGCACCTGGGGCGTAAAAACCCAAGGGCAGAATATAGAATATTTGACACAGTCCTGACCTCAGTATCTGAGGAAAGGGATTTAGGAGTAATTATTTCAGAAGACTTAAAGGTGGGAAGACAATGTAATAAAGCAGCACGAAATGCCAGCAGAATGCTTGGATGTATAGGGAGAGGTATAAGCAGTAGAAAGAGTGAAGTGCTTATGCCGCTGTACAGAACACTGGTGAGACCTCACTTGGAGTATTGTGCGCAGTACTGGAGGCCATATCTCCAGAAGGATATAGATACTCTAGAGAGAGTTCAGAGAAGAGCTACTAAACTGGTCCATGGATTGCAGGATAAAACTTACCAGGAAAGGTTAAAAGACCTTAATATGTATAGCTTGGAAGAAAGAAGAGACCGAGGGGATATGATAGAAACTTTTAAATACATAAAGGGAATCAACTCGGTAAAGGAGGAGAGCATATTTAAAAGAAGAAAAACTACCACAAGAGGACACAGTTTTAAATTAGAGGGGCAAAGGTTTAAAAGTAATATAAGGAAGTATTACTTTACTGAGAGAGTAGTGGATGCATGGAATAGCCTTCCTGCAGAAGTGGTAGCGGCAAATACAGTGAAGGAGTTTAAGCATGCATGGGATAGGCATAAGGCTATCCTTCATATAAGATAGGGCCAGGGACTATTCATAGGATTCAGATATATTGGGCAGACTAGATGGGCCAAATGGTTCTTATCTGCCGACACATTCTATGTTTCTATGTTTCTAAGGAACAAATGGGTGAGCCCTATAAAGGCCCTAGAGCTCTCCCTGACTGCTCAGCCCATGCAAAGATCTTTATGATAGAAAGTTGCATGTCCACGTACCTAGACTGAGTGACACCTGCAAACCCTAAAATAGTGAGGGGACAGGACCACCGGCTCCCTGCACTTAATACGGAGGGAGTCAGGGTCACCTAGAATCAAGCCAACAGGAAAAGACAAATACAGAAATAGACTTATCTGAGGAACCAGCAGTAGTAGCATCTAGCAGTAAACACAATCCAGGAAGTAGTATAAACCGCAAAGTGAGGCAGTATGGGAGGGGATATAAAGGGAGGCAATCACTGCTAATAGATGACAGCTGGAAGAGGGAGAAGAGATGTCAAAGCGAAACCAAAACAAAAGAACATCATGCAGGAGGTACTGAAGAACGTCTGTCAGAACTTCTCAGAGATCTGGCGGTGACACTAGCCCATTCAAGCTGGACTTCCAGTGTCTGGGGATGACCAGCCTCGCAGCTGCCAGGAAGTGTCTCTGGACTCCTTTCTTGACCTGGGCAAGAGAACCAGGAATTAGTGATAACAACGTAAGTTGGGGAGTGTTAGAAATCGATCTGTTGGAAAATTTGGAGTAAATCCGTAAAACACGGCCCCAGAACGAATGGATTTTCGGACAGCTCCACCAAATGTGCAGCAGCGAACCCCTATCGTTTTCACATCTCCAACATTGTTCGGAAACCGTAGGGAACATCCGGTGTAATCTGGTGGGACAGTAGTACCACCGCAAGAGAATTTTGTAGTTCTTTTCCTTGACCTGAGATGCCAGTGAGATACCATGGGAGAACGTACACATCTTCTCTACCTCTGCCTCCGTAAACTGAACTTGCAAGTCGGACTCCCAACTATCAAAAAAGGATGCTCTCCCTCCACTCTGTAACCCAAGGAGCACCCGTATAGCGCGGACAGGACCCCCTTAAACATGTCTTGTTGCAAGTATCATTTGTCGAAGTCTGTCAGCGAGTTCACCACGCCTCCAGAGAAAGTGACTCTAAAAACGGAAGTTAATTGAGCAAAGCCTAGCCAGGAAATCACGCTAAATGTTGTGTCCCGGTGTAATTGTTCAAAAGAAGATAGTGTCCCCGCAGACAGAACATCCCTAAATCGCAACAGGCCAATGTGTGTGGTTCTGATAAGAAAAGAGGACGGGGACATGCCTGGAGTAAATGCTGGGTTATCATTAAGTGGGGTCATGGGACCAGGCCTGAAGGAGATTTGGGATCTAGCAATCCACTCATCCCAAATCGCGAGGGCATGTCTCACTAGAAACGGATAATCTTCCGGGGAGGGTCTATTAGGTAAAGGCAGCCAAGGTGTGGCTTGAAGAGATAAGGGCGACAGCGACTGTTCTAGGGTAACCCAAAGCTTCCTTGTACTGTTATGTTTCCAATCTAGAAGCCGAGTGAATACCGCTGCCTCATGATATAGGCGAATGTCCGGTAGGCCAAACCCCCCCAAAGATTTATGTTTGATCAGTATCTTTCTATTCAACCTTAGTGGTATGCCAATTGAACCTATTTAGGGCCTTTTGGATACCTAGAAAGTATTTTTTGGGGACGGTGATAGGAACTGTTTGAAAAAGGTATAAAAATCTCGGTAAGATGTCCATTTTGACAGCATTCATACGCCCAAACCACGAGAGGTGTTTAAGTTTGCACGTCTGCAATTCTTCTACTCTGTAAGGGCAGATAATTCAAGGGGAAGAGCGAGTGCAACTGAGCTGGGACCTGGATGCCCAGATACGTCAAACTATCCGTCTTCCATTTAAATGGAAAGTTAAGCTGGAGAGTGCCGGCCGTCTCCGGAGGGAGCGAAACATTTTAATATTTCGTCTGTGAAGGTTCTCATTTATCCAGGTCATGAGAAAGCTCGTTGGAAGAACGAGTGAAACGTTTTCAAGAAATCTACAGTGCGTCCAGTTGCCTTAATTTATTCTTTACAGGTATTTAATATTTCGGTCTTGTCCATGTTTATTTTAAAATTGCGGAGGTGGCTAAACCTATCAAATTCCTTAAGTAAGGATGGAATGGAAATGTGGGGGGAAGTTACATACAGCAGGAGGTCATCAGCAAACAGTGCCAGTTTATGCCTCATGTGTGGGGTCTCTATACCTTTGATGTCTGGGTTATTCCTGGTCGCTACCGCCAAATGCTGCATCGAGAGGACATATAGGAGTGGGGACAGAGGGAAGCCCTGCCGAGTTCCATTATTATGTCAAAAGGTGAGGCTAGAATGCCATTAGCTCTAATTCGCGCTGACGGATTCAAGTACAGGGCAGCCACCATCTCCACATACCTTTCCCCAAGGCCTATCTGTTTTAGGGAAGCTAACATAAATCGCCAGTGCACCCTATCGAATGCCTTTTCGGCATCTACTGACATTAGGCACATGAGGATCTGTCGTTTCTGGGCCTGAGCAATTAGGGTTAAAGTGCGAATAGTGTTGTCCCTCGTCTCCCTTCCCAAGACGAATCCCACCTGATCTTTGTGGATAATATCAGGTAATACAGCACTGAGTCTGTTTGCTAAGATCTTTGACTATATCTTAATATCGCAATTTATCAAAGAGATCGGCCTATAACTGCTACAATAAGTGCCATCTTTATTCGGTTTAGGTATAACCACTATGTGAACTTCTAGAGGATTGTCTAGGAAATGGACAAGAAGGAGACACACCATTATACATCTTAGTAAGGACCGGGAGCAATAGTTCTTGGTACTGTTTAAAGAAGACGGCCGTAAACCCATCAGGGCCAGGGCTTTTCCTCCCTTTCAAGGACGAAATCACGGTCTGGACTTCAGACTCCATAAAGGGCTGGTCCATATCTAAACTGCAATCTAGCGAAACCTGCGGTAGGGCCGTTTCTGACATATAGGCCGATATACGCCTCTCAAGATCCGACTGGGGCATGTCTGCAAACTGACCTTTAATATTGTAGAGGGATTCATAATACGTTCAAAAAGAGTTAGCGATTAGAGAAGGATGATGTACCGACTGTCCTCTGTGGTTTTTAATCTCCGGGATATACGTTAATGATGATCTGGGGTGTAACAGTTTAGCCAGTGCACTCCCGCATTTGTTGGCCTTATCATATAGGAAACGCTGGAATTTTTCTTTAGAGAAGGTGGAACGCTTGTCTATGGCTATTTTAAGATTATCCCTTATAGACGCCATCTCTACTAGAAGGGAAGGGGTAAGGAGTCGTTTGTGGAGTGTCTCTAGCTCATGAAGACGCTCCCTCAACTTGATAATATGGGCCTCACCCTCCCTTTTCAATCTGTACCCATGTTGGATGAAGGTACCCCGAACTACGCATTTCAGTGCTTCCCACTGTATAGGGAGGGCTGTGGGGTCAGAGGCATGATTCACCAGGAAGTCACAAATCGTGTCTGCAATTGCCTTATGACACACCGCATCTCTTAGTGGTCCGCCATGTCCAGTCCCGGGCCACTAAGTCAGGTAGCTCCAAGGAGAGGAATATAGGCGCATGATCTGACCAGAGAGCCGTGCCAATGGTAGCTTAGGGATGAAACATTAAGGCATGATGAGAGATGGCAAATAGGTCAATCCTACTATAAGTGTTGTGAGCCGGAGAAAAGTAAGAGTAATCTCTGTCCCCAGGATGTAAAATTCTCCATACATCCACCAACCTATTACTGTGCAAGAGTGTACGTATCCTAGACATTGAGGAGTGTGGCACTAAGGACCTACCCATGGACGTGTCTAGCTGGGGATTCAGCGGTAGATTGAAGTCGCCCCCAAGGAGGAGAATCCCCTCTATGAAGGAATCCAATCTAGACAAAATATTGGCAAAGGCCTTACCCTGACCCGAATTAGGCAGATAGATATTACCAATCTTGTACGTTCTCCCATGAATCTGTAGTTTGATGAAGACAAATCTTCCCCTGTCACAGGCTTTGAAATCTAGAACAGAACAAGGCAAGGATTAATGTAAAGCAATAGATACTCCTCTGGACTTAGCTTCAGGGTTGGTACTATGATACCAAGTGGTATAGAATTTCAAGCGAATGATTTGTCTTAAAATGAGTCTCCTGCAGCAAAAGAACTTGGGCTTTTTCTTTTTGTAAATCCGACAAGATCATAGGCCGCTTTTCTGGAATGTTGAATCTTCGAACGTTCAAGGAAACAAGTTTAATGCTGCCCGGAGAGCTCATCTTAAGAGAAACAGACTATCTCCTGAGGTCGGGAAACGAGGAAGAAGAAGGAGAAAGGGAAAGACAACGAGAGGAAAAAACACAATGGACAATGAGGATAACGAAGACGTTAAACAAGGACAACAGACAAGACAAGGAAAGTATGAGACCCCAAGGGGCACTCACCGATGTATCTAAATGAAACCTCAAAGAAGAGGTAAACAACGTATAACGTCACCTGAGATGGAGTCGGTCTTCCAACGGCAGGTGGAGAGACAGCCACGAGACCCAACAAAACAGCGGAAAAACTAATAGTTGGACCCCACAAGGCAGAAATCTAAACACGAGAACAGAGATACCCCAATCGGCGTGAGGATGTCCGCACCATAGAAAGCGCAGTATCGGAACCCCCCCACGTCGAATCCGGGTTAAGAGCAAGTAACAAAAAACAGAACATTCAGTTGCCCAATACACCGATAGTTGGGCATATAACTGAACTACGAGCCATTAATAGACTGTTACCCCGGGGGGCGCTGACTAAGCAAAAATACTAGGTTCAAGAGGCTCCATGTTGTAAAGTACTTAACAGCCGCCAGGAGTGTAAGAATCAAGACCCTGGGAAGTAACTGCCCGTCTGGGACTAGGCTTCCTCGTGTTCCACACAGAAAAGCATGTCGGCAGGGGCGGAATATTAATCATGTCACTAAGGGATTCAAAATCCAATAATGTCCCCTGAGTGGTGCTCCAAGAAGATTTACTTCAGACACATTAAAAATCTACACAAAAAAGTGACATTTTTGGGAGGGTTTTTCCAAGTTAAGAGATTAACATGCAACCCTCCGATTGCTTCCATAATACACTGTACTACTTATGCAGTACAGTGTATTATACCTTCAGTAGCATGCTGACAGTGTTTCTCAGCCTGCGACATGTTTACCAGTAGTGAGGGGGTACGCAGGACTGGTTTAGGATCCAGGTTGCTAGGACCATTGCGACTTAAACTGAACCTTCTTTCTCAGGAGGATGATACTTTCTAAAACTGCGGCAGGGCGTGGGAGCCGATGTCTCCCTACCCCACCAGTCCACAGGCCTATAAGCCTGAATCAGAGGACAGCGCAGGCGGTGCGATGATGTCATTGTCATCGCCCTGCTTGAGCCAGGATGGAAGCAGCTCAGGACGCAGGCCAGAAGACGGTGGCATAGAACTGGAGTTTAGGATTTGGTTATTTTTCGACGGGGAAACATTCTGATTGGGCCACTGTTATTATTCATGAGAGACACACTGGCGGACTCTTTTAGTTTTGGGGGCACTATGACAGGACATTAGTACTACTGGGGGCACTAAGAGGGGGCATTTTTACAACTGGGGCACAGACTATGGGATTGTTTTTACTACTGGGGGCACTATGGTAAGCTCTAATACATCTGGGGCCGCTATAGGGGTCATTATTAGTGGAGGGTACTGTGGTAGGTTTTTATTACTTCTGGGATGGCCTAGCCCAAGGCCCCTTAGTGACCTCCGTTAAAAAAAGGCATATTGGTGGTCACTAGAGGATTAATAAAGTTTATTAAAATGAAGCCTTTTTTTCCCATAAAAAAGTGTTTTTCCTTTGTAAAAATAAAAAAAATGCACATATAACAGCAATTGCCGCAACCCGTATAATAGAGATAACAGGTTATTCAAAATGCCTCCAACTGGAGAAAGAAGAGAACATAAAATGTCATCTGTTGACGGTCCCCAAACAGCAATATATTTTGCTGCACTGCGGTATATGGTGGGATGGTATTTTGCCCGATGGTATTGCTAAGGCTACTTTCACACTAGCGTTGTTTTAATCCGGCGTTCAATTCCGACACCGGAACTGCCCGCCGGATCCGGAAAAACGTGTGAAAACTGATTACATTTGAATCCTGATCAGGCTTTCGATCACAATGGAAAAATGCATTGGAAAAAACGGATCCGCCATTTATGGACTTTAACTTTTTTTTCACATTTTTCGGGTTTAACATGCAAAAGCCGGATCCGTTTTGACTGAACACACGGGGCCGGATCCGGCGTTAATGCAAGTCAATGGGAAAAAAGCCTGATCAGGCGTTCAGTCAAAGTGTTCAGGCTTTTTGGCCGGAGGTAAAAATACTGCATGCTACGTTTTTCTGAAAAGCCTGATCAGTCAAAAAGACTGAACAGAAGACATCCTGATGCATCCTGAAGGACTGACTCTCCATTCAGAATGCATTAGGATAAAACTGATCAGTTCTTTTCCGGATTTGAGCCCCTAGGACGGAACTCAGCGCCGGAAAAGAAAAACGCTAGTGTGAAAGTACCCTAACCCTAGCTTCTTGTGTTGCCAGCCTCCTGTCAATTCAGGTCATACCTCAGGTCCAGGGGCGTAGCTAACGGCTCAGGGGCCCTGGTGCAAGAGTTCAGCTTGGGCCCCCTTTCACACAATGCTGGTGCACCTAGCTTTTTTGCTGCCCAAGGCAAATATTGAAATGCCCCCCCCCCTTCCCTCCAGTCCTACTGTTAAAGGGGTTGTCCTCTTTTTACTACTGATGACCTATACTCAGGATAGGTCATCAATATCAGATCCACCGGGGTCCTCCGGCACCCCCGACGATCAGCTGTTTGAAGAGAGGGCAGTGCTGATATGAGAGCTGCTTTCTCTTCTCTGTTCACCTGCTCGCCGCACCATTTGCAGTGATGAGCTGGAAAACAGAGCAGAGAAGGCGGCGCTCATACAAAAAAAAAGTGGACAACCCCTTTAAAGACATACATGGAAAACATTACATACAGCGCTACAGAACATTCAGGGTCATACAGCGCCACATATGTACCTCTTAAATGCAGTGACTTCTCTTCTCTGATGTAGATATTCAGTTTCCTCTTCTTCTCCTGTCAGACCAGACCGCCATGGTGACTTCTTTCAGCCGCGCCTCGTCTCTGCAGAGTTTAACAAACGGACATCTTACTTTACTACTTTTCCATCCTCCTCACCTTCTCAACACCCCATCTTGCCGCCCCCAATACTGTGTCCATTGTGCTCCCCAATACCTACCTGCAGAAACAGTCCCCCTGAAAATACTGGTACCACACAAAACACCCCTTTATATTGTGCTCTAGTACAAAAAAATCCCCCCTTCCTTTCAGATCAGACCCCCATATAAACCCTAAATGAGATCCCCCCATCTCAGACCAAACCCCCTTTAGACCTTTATGTCAGACCCCATATAAGACCTCAGATCAGACCGCCATTAGACCTCCATGTAAGACCCCGACCCAATATCAGACCTCAGATAAGACCCCCATTAGACCTCCAGACTCCCACTAGACCTCAAGGCCCCCATTAGACCTCCAGACCTCCATATCTGACCCCTATTAGACCTCTAGACCCCCAATCAGACCCCCATTAGATCTCCAGACCCCCAATCAGACTCCCATTAGACCTCTAGATCCCCATACAGACCCCCATTAGACCTCCAGACCCCCCAGTCAGACGTCTCCAGACCCCCCAGTCAGACCTCCATACTCCCCCATTAGACCACTTCAGACCCCCAGTCAGACCTCATCAGACCCCCAGTCAGACCTCATCAGACCCCCAGTCAGACCTCCATACCCCCCCATTAGAACACTTCAGACCCCCATTAGACCTCCATATCAGACCTCAGATCAGACTGTAAAATAATAAAGTCACTTACCTCTCCTGCCGCCACTCTCCCTGTCCTGGCTGTCTCCTCTTCTCAGAGCTGGCGCTGCAGTCACCTGACCTCCCGCAGCGTCAGGTCAGAGTGCCGCTGTACGTCCTGACTCTGCAGGCAGCCAGGACACAGCAGCGCGGGCCCTGAGAAGAGCGAGCAGGAGGAGGGGTAAGTACTGTACAGCGCTCACAGCGCTTCCCTCCCCCTCCTCCTGCAGACTAGTGAGCGCTTCCATTATTCATGGTATTGAGATACAGACTATCAATTAGTGAAAATGTGTAAATAAGTAAGGACCTGCAGTGTCTGGGTTCGGGGTGGTCCCAATGCTATGCCGGGTCCTCCCAGATATGGTCCAGGTGTCACCACATGTTGCTGCTGTCTGGAGGGGATGGTAAGGCATAGTTTGCAGTAAACCAGTGTGCTTCTGGCTTTTCCAGAAGGCTGGTTGGTACACTGGCCAAAAGGCTGGTGGCCCAGAGTTTGTGGTTCAGTCATCTGACTGGCCCTCTGGTCAAAAGACTGGTAACCCAGGGTCCATCTCAGCATCTTGTTCTGGTCGGTGAAGTAGTCTGGCAGAGTTTCATCTACTAAACACTGATCCCTATCTGCAGAACACTAGGGGCTCTGACTGCTCTCCTTATAAGTGAACCAGAACCAGAAGGAGTGGAATGGAGAAGCACAGCCTAAATAGAAACAATGTTGCAATCTCGGTCTGTCATAAACTTGTATAAAGTTTCAATACAAGTCTATGATAATGATTAAGCAATTTTTGCAGACAAGAACAAGTCTAAAACTCAGTCAAAAGATCAGTTTGTCTGTTTTTTCCCTCCAAAACTTTGCATAGTCGTTTATAGTAACTGTGGAAGATTTCTAAGTTCTGCATTGACAGAAAATCCCAAAGTCTCTCAGTACTAGTTTTTGGAGAAGATGAGACCTGCACACCCTTCAATGGTGGGTGCTCATAGAGGACAAATGTCAGTCTGTATCGATGGAGAAATCTACGGCACAGCAATTTCAGATCGTTATCCGACCAAAACGTTGGGACTATTTTCATGGTCTCTTATATTGATGTATATTCTGGATGGAAACTAAGTACAAAATGATGTGAAACTGCACATTATGTGTTAAAGCCTCACTTGAGAAGAACTCCTTGGTGTGTCGTAGACCTCTCCATTGTCTCAGTACTAGTTGACTGTGCATTAATGGGGTCGTCTCACTTCAGCAATTGCCATTTATCTTATAGAGACAGTTATTACAAGGCACTTACTAATGTATTGTAATCGTCTATATTGCTTCCTTTGCTGGCTAGGTTAATTTTTCCATTGCATTATGCACTGCTTGTATCCATGGCTACGACCACCCTGAAATGCAGCTGGGGTGGTCGTGTTTGCACAATATACAGAAAGGTGCTGGACTATGCGCACTCCCATGGTCCCGGCTACCAGAGAGGTCTGCACTTTTTCCTATATTGTGCAAACACGGCCACCGCTGCTGGATTACAGGGTGGTCGTAACCATGGAAACGAGCAGGGTATGTTTAGAGGGAAAGTTTGTAGTTAGAAGAATACATTTGCCCCAGCCTAGCGTGTCAGGTGGGAAGCGGGGAAGTTTAGTTCTGACGGGCAGGAGCGATGACAAAGATCAGCGGTGGAGCCACATTTCGGGCAGGAGCGGTGACAAAGATCAGCGGGGGAGTGACATTTCAGGCAGGAGCGGTGACAAAGATCAGCGGGGGAGTGACATTTCGGTCAGGAGCGGTCAGCTGTGGTTCAGAAAGCTCGAAGAGATGTTGTATATGCCGTCTCCCGATACGTGACTGAAGCGATAAGTTTTGCCACCTTCAGGTTCTCAGGATATCCTCTATTGTAGATCTCGCCCAGTAGGTAAGTGCCATAGCCCTGCGGTGACCTGAGAATGTCTATCTTCTAACAGGCCGTATGACACAGTGGGAGATGTTCGG
Source organism: Bufo gargarizans (assembly GCF_014858855.1). Taxonomy (NCBI): domain Eukaryota; kingdom Metazoa; phylum Chordata; class Amphibia; order Anura; family Bufonidae; genus Bufo; species Bufo gargarizans. The sequence continues at coordinate 66,127,202 of NC_058083.1, read as the reverse complement.
ACTCCCTTTCGTGATCTGCTCCATTCTCCTCCCTCGGAGTGACGGCCAGTGACATCCTGTATACCGCTGCAGCCAATCGCTGGCCTCAGGGGTGCACAGCGTGGTATACAGGATGTATTCATTAGGCACAGAGAAGGAGCTGTCTCTGACGATGGCGAGTCCAGACCCCCACTGATCACACATAGATGGTGCTGTATAAAGTAGGACCCTTTAAAGAGGACCCCTCACCTCTCCTGACATGCATTCCTTGTGTAATACCAATTCTGGGGCATCTATCCTTTCAACTCTGTTATTCCTGATAGAAGTTTGTCCAATCAGTGCTGCCAGTGTCAGGCCGTGCAGAGACCCCCCCCCCCCCAACTGGTAACACCCGTCTGTACCTTTACTGCAAGCTGCTGGCAATTCATTCATAAACTTCTAGTAGGAATAATACAGGAACGGCATTACCTAGAGTCAGAAGGACAGAGGCTCCAGAATGATTACATGGGGAATACAAGTAGTTACTGAGACTGGTCAGTGATGCAGCCTCAAAGGTGAGATCATTCTGTGCAGAAATCATTTGACTATAAGTCTCGGTTTCATGGTGATTTGCCTGCCGTGTGCCCGGCATCAGATTCACTCTACAGATATAATACAGGTCATAAAAGTGCAACAGGGCCCCCCCCCCCCCAGGGCCCTCTATATAACGCGACACAGGTGTAGGAATGCCGAGTGGTATAGTGCGGCCTAAAATGTCCCTTTATGTGTGTCACGGTGCTCCTACCTGGACACGGCTGGACCCCGGTCTTTGGCTCCAAAGCAATAAATAGGGGTGTGAGAAAAATGGATTATTATTTACTGGCATCCCTGAGTTTCATTTGATTCACCTTTTGGCATGTACATCAGTATACATGCAAAATAAGTTCCCACCCCCCAGCCATCTGATTGTCAGCTGGCAAGGAAGAAAGCCCCAGGGGTCCAGGCTTCAAGGAGTCCCAAGGTGGAGAAGGTCACAACTCAATCAGCCAGTTTGGAGGCAAGCTAAATCCGGCAGGAAAACCCCCCAGCAGGAGGTATCAGCCCTTGCCAGGATCAATGATACCTTCCAGACATGTTGGCACCTACATTTCATAAGGAATTATGAATCGCCTGGCCATCGCAGACGCAAACCGGATACATATTTGTGTCCCGGTGGCCACATGGTCTTTGTTTGATGGGGCGATGTCAGGGAAGGGAGATATCCATATATCCCCACAGAAACCAAATAACGGCACCATGTTTGGACTCTAGTTATAGCCGGAACCCAGGTGGATCAATTGGGCCCGGAACCATCTTCCTGCGACATTCTGGTCTGGGGCTATGAGCCCTAAGGGGTTTTATGGGTCATTAGCTCCCAGCACCAGAGAAGGAGGGGTGGACCCTAAGCCCATGCAAGCCAGAGGGTGGTGTCTTTTTTTTGCTCTGCTTAACCCTGTTCTACCCATATAACCTGTATCTGTAACCTCAGACCACTGTATATATTCTCTGTGTATATTGTGTTATATCTAGTGTGCCCTTACGGCGATTAAATATATAATTTAATCTTGTGCTGTCTTGTATCTCGATCACGAATCCCCACGTCCGTGTTTTGGCCTAGTTATAAGCTACCGCGGGTTGGTTCTCACCCTATATAATCCTGTTAGCGGACCGGGCTTATATCAAACGAGAGCTGGTGGCAGATACCCGGGCTGAGACAGCGCTGTTTTCACTGCGGCCGTGACCAGGCTCTCAGCTTGTTGCCTCTCTGTGCCCGCGTGGACAGGAGGTTTCTGTGTAAACTGTACCAACCTGACCTTACCTGTTCCTCTGGAGGGTGTAACGTCACGTTTTTGGTAACCCGTGACCATACCGCGTCTCATGAGCTCGATGTAGTTGACGTCAAGCGGGCGCGAGGGGTGGTATCCATCACATATTGGTGGCAGCAAAGTGGGATCAAGATACTAGTGTGTGTGTGAATGTGAGACCCATACTCCCAGACACTAAAGACGACCAGCAGTAGCTTTTGCCGCTGGAGTCTTAAGATCAGCTCAACACTAGACAGTCTGAGTGCAAATACAATAAGGTGACCATCCGTTGCAATGACGGCCAGTATCACAAGGAGCAAAGCTAAGGAGATGGCCGATGCTTTGAATGGTGGCGGGGAGGATGCAGTCCAGATGGGGGGCGGAGAGGATGTGGAAGGCGAGGGGGAGCACAGCCAAAGCTCCCTAAGGAGGCAGTTGCCATAGGTGAGGTCTGCGGTGGGCCTCACTCCACCTGCCCATCCCCCCAGCCAAGCTGGCTCACCTGCTCTTCTACAGGCAGCCCTAGACCAACTCCAGGCCGGAGACCAGACTTCCTACGAGATCCTTATGGCAGCTGCAGAACTTCGCGAATGAACAGAGGCTGCAGAACGAGAACGACGCGAGCATGCAGAGCGTGAGCACCAGCTAACAAATGCTCCAGTTGAAGCTCCAATTCCAGCAGCCCTCTCCAGCCTGATGTGAGTCTCCAGAGATCCGGATTCCCAAACTGCGGGCAGAGGACTTTCCCCTGCTGGACAAAGATGGGGACTTGGACACTTTCTTGTTGGCATTTGAGACGGCCTGCCATCAGTACCAGCTGCCAGAGGACCACTGGGTCAGATTTCTCACGCCACGTCTCAGGGGAAAAGCCCTTGATATCTTCGGGTACCTGCCCAGCGAGACCATCCTGAGCTATGAGGACATCAAACAGGCTCTGGTCAGGCAGTATAACTTAACCCTTGAGTCGTACCGGAAAAAGTTCAAGAATTTGCAGGGGGTTCTAACCAGAGCTGGGCCGATCACATGCGGGCCTTGCTGAGAGTGGTCGACCAATGGACCACAGGATTGGAGCTCACCACCGTCCAGCAGCTGAAGGAGCTCATCGCCACAGAGCAGTTCATGTGGAACTGCCTGGAGGACCTACAGCAGTACCTCCGAAACCGAAAGCCAAAGGGGACCTCCGCAACAGCAGCCCTGGCTGATGAATACACCAACAACAGGACTTCAGAGGCCCGGAAACCTGTCGGCTGGAGAGGGGGTAAGACGCACGCTGCACCTGCTACCCCTGCCCCTAGGCCCAAGTGGGCACCGGCCCCTGCTGCACTTTCCACGTCAGTGGGGGAACCGTGGTCACCGTGGGCCAGGCTATGGCCATGGGACTTAGAGACACCGGCGCTGAGATGACACTGGTACGGCCTGAACTGGTGGCACCCTATGATTTATTGCCCGGGAGATCCCTTACTGTCTCCAGGATTGGAGGAGTAAAACCGGCGCTGCCCGTCGCCAAGGTCTATTTGGACTGGGGCGCCAGTCGAGGAGTAAGGGAGGTGGGGGTATCCGCCAATATCCCCGCCAGTGTTTTGCTGGGGACGGACATGGGGCGGCCCGTGTCTAAGTACGTGGCCACTGACACCCCGAGGTCCGTTTCCATGAGGTGAGTGGGAACATTTCTCCAAGTGGTGAAGACGGCCGCACGAAGGCCATCTACTGTCTGGAACTGTTGTCCATTTTTGTAAAATTCCCTTGCCATCCATCCCCAAATGTTCTCAATTGGATTTAGATCAGGGGAACACACAGGATGGGCCAAAAGAGTGATGTTATTCTCCTGGAAGAAGTCCCTTGTCCTGCGGGCATTGTGTACTGTAGCGTTGTCCTGTTGAAAAACCCAGTCGTTACCACACAGACGAGGGCCCTCAGTCATGAGGAATGCTCTCTGCAACATCTGGACATAGCCAGCGGCCGTTTAACGCCCCTGCACTTCCTGAAACTCCATTGTTCCACTGAAGAAAAAAGCACCCCAGACCATTATGGCGCCCCCTCCACTGTGACGCGTAGAAAACATCTCAGGTGGGATCTGCTTGTCATGCCAGTAACGTTGGAAACCATCAGGACCATCAAGGTAAAGAAAATTCTCATCAGAGAATAAAACTTTCTTCCACCTTTGAATGTCCCATGTTTGGTGCTCTCTTGCAAAGTCCAAACGAGCAGTTCTGTGGCGTTCAAGGAGATGAGGTCTTTGAAGAAATTTTTTGTTTTTGAAGCCCTTCAGTCTCAGATGCCGTCTGATGGTTATGGGGCTGCAGTCAGCACCAGTAAGGGCCTTAATTTGGGTCGAGGATCGTCCAGTGTCTTGACGGACAGCCAGTTGGATCCTCCGTCTCAGTGCTGATGACATTTTTTGGGGTCTTCCACTTGACTTTTTTGTTCCATAACCCTCAGGATCATTTAAGAAATTCCAAATGACTGTCTTACTGCGTCCCACCTCAGCAGCGATGGCGCGCTGTGAGAGACCCTGCTTATGCAGTTCAACAACCCGACCACGTTCAAAAAGGGAGAGTTTTTTTGCCTTTGCCATCACAACGTGTGACTACCTGACAGAAGATGACAATGAATCCACATCTTTGCACAGATTTGGCCTTTTAAAGGCATGTGGTCGTAAAATTTGGATCAGCTGAGAAACAGCCTGTTTCAGTTTAATCCTTATTTTCATTAAATTGAATTCTCAAAGAATGTTTTGTCTCACTCCCATTTCTTCTTGTTGCATGTTGAAGCTCTACTTGGAACCTTGTTAAGATCCAGCCATGGTATAATATGATTTTTTGCCATTTTTCAAGTGGTCTTAAACTTTTGATCAGGACTGTATTATAACACTGTCACATATAGTACAAATGGCGGTATGCCAGAGTAGTGCTAAGGGCTTAAAAGCGTCAAGGCGTATGTGTAGGTCACCAGTATGAAGGTCTCGGAAAACACCTTTAAATAATTACATAGTTACATAGTTTATATGTTAGAAAAAACGACAAGAGTCCATCTTGGCCAACCTTCATAGTGAAAGTGAACAAAATGCACTGTACATAGGGCGATATTACCAATGATACCACTAATGGTACCACTGGTGTCTGCAGTAGACCCTCCATAGCCTCCTCCCTCCGCTCCTGAGTGATAGCTGGTAACGGCTCTCAGGTGGATGCTAGAGAAGCAGGAACAGCTTGTGAAGCGTGGCTTGCTGATAATGGAGGAAGGCCGGTGCCCACCCACCTTCCTAACTCTACCGCTAAAGACATATTTGGATGGACATTACATTCTGCAATACCAAACATACAGGAGAATAGAGCACCACATACCTCTTATATCCAGTGTTGTCTCCTCTGACGTTCTCTTTCCTCATCTTCTCCATTCATACCAGAACGTCATGATGAATTATGTCGGCCACTTCTCTGCAGAGTGGGCCACACACACATCTTAGGTTCCTCATTTTACCATCAAACCTACCGCCATACAATATTGCCATACAGATAGCCCTTCCTCCATTATCATTAGTAATAGTGCCAATAGTCATAATGCTCCCCAAGAGTGCCCTCCATATTGTTCCCAATAATAATGCCCCAACAATACCCCAGCAGTAATAATTCTACCATAATGCCCCCTAGTATTTATAATGCCCCCCAGCAGTTCTAATGTTCCTCCTGCAGTTATAACCCCCTGTAGTGCCCCCTTATTATAATGCCCCTGTAGTACCAGTATGTATAATGCCTCCCTCTGTAGTGCCAGTATGTAAAATGCTGCCTTGTCTCCACCATAGTGCCACTACGAATAGTGCTTCTCTGTCCCCCTGTAGTGCCAGTATATAATGTTCCTTACCCTGCAGTACCAGTATATAAGGCCCCTCCCCATAGAGCCAGTATACAATGCCCCCCTGTAATGCCAGAATATAATGCTCTCCTCCCCTGTAGTGCCGTTATATAATGCTGTTCTCTCCTGTAGTACCAGTATATAATGTTCCCCTCCCCTGTAGTGCCAGTATATAATGCTCCCCTCCCCTGTAGTACCAGTATATAATGTTCCCCTCCCCTGTAGTGCTAGTATATAATGCTCCCCTCCCCTGTAGTACCAGTATATAATGTTCCCCTCCCCTGTAGTACCAGTATATAATGATCCCCTCCCCTGTAGTGCCAGTATGTAATGTTCCTTACCCTGCAGTACCAGTATATAAAGCCCCTCCCCATAGAGCCAGTATACAATGCCCCCCTGTAATGCCAGTATGTAATGCTCCCCTCCCCTGTAGTACCAGTATATAATGCTCTCCTCCCCTGTAGTGCCGTTATATAATGCTGTTCTCTCCTGTAGTGCCAGTATATAATGCTCTCCCTCCCCTGTAGTGCCAGTATATAATGCTCCCCTCCCCTGTAGTGCCAGTATATAATGCTCCCCTCCCCTGTAGTGCCAGTATATAATGCTCATCTCCCCTGTAGTCCCAGTATATAATGCTCCCCTCCCCTGTAGTGCCAGTATATAATGCTCATCTCCCCTGTAGTGCCAGTATATAATGCTGTTCTCCCCTGTAGTGCCAGTATATAATGCTGTTCTCCCCTGTAGCGCCAGTATATAATGCTCCCCTCCCGGGTAATGCAAGTATATAAGGCTCTCCTTCCCTATAGAGTCAGTATATAATGCTCACCTCCCCTGTTGTACCACTTTAAAATGCTCCCCTCCCCTGTAGTACCAGTATATAATGCTCCCCTCCTCTGTAGTGCCAGTATATAATGCTCTTCTTCCCTGTAGTAACATTATATAATGCTCCCCTCCCCTGTAGTAACAGTATATAATTCTCCCCTCCCCTGTAGTAACAGTATATAATGCTTTTCTCCCCTGTAGTACCAGTATATAATGCTCCCCTCCCTTGTAGTACCAGTGTATAATGCTCACCTCCCCTGTAGTATCAGTATATAATACTCCCCTCCCCTGTAGTGCCAGTATATGTCACGGCTGAGGATGGGGAAAACCCTCAGCCGTGCGATGCCGGAAGATGGTCGCTGCTCGACCAGGACAACAGGATTAGGGAGCAGGTCACCTCCTATCGCGTCCCTAACCTGACCCTAACTCCTAGCTGCATGGGCCGACCTTTAAGGTAGGAGGACCCATGCTCAGGAACCTCGGATCCCTAACTCTACCTCCGACCGGTCCCTGGACTAGGAGTCAGGGTAAGACGGCCTGTTCCTTCTGGATAGGGAGGAACAGGAGTCTCACTGGCCAAGCTGCAGGGAAAAGGGGAACACCAACAGACTTACGGATATGGCAGGTGAACAGTACTAGTTCCACCTACCTGCCACAGCCTTGCTGACTGGATCCCTGTGCTGGCAAGCTGATGTCCACACAACCTGAGATGAACCCAGCAACCACACATCCACGCACAGGAACCCAGATCCATAAGCTGCAATAAAGAAGCATAAAGACAAACATCTTCCAAACACCAAACGACATTATTTTTTTATTACCAGAAGGGAGGCCCCCACTGGCAGTTGGTAAATAACCAGGAGGATGTCTCCAGCCAGCATGGCTGAAGCACCCTCTCTGACTACTGCCTACAACTGAGGCTTTATAGGGCCAAGAGGCCACACCCTACAGTCAGACACACCCCGTGAACCACACACACAGAAAGGGAGTTAACCCTTCCAATACCAAAGAAGGGAAAACACAACTTAAAAGGGGAAGTGTCCAAACCAAGCACACACTGTGGCTGTTGCCGCAGGCAACGACATGGGTGGCAACCATGTCCTGGGAGTCAGTCCGAAGGCCGGGACACTGCCACCACATGTACACATACAACCAAACGTTGCCACGGGCAACCACAGTGAAGGGAAGATGTCAGTGCACACCACACATAAAACAGAGTGCACACAGACATACCAAAGTGCATACAAACACGCACACAAACTCCAAGGAAACCGCACACATAGCTGTTGTCCGCGGCAACCGCACCTGAGGCAAACAGCAATATGCCTCCAGCTGCGGTTAAAACAACAACCCAAAACCGCGGGCAACTGTATGCGGCATGCAAGGAGTCACGGCCATAAACATGGTCGTGACAGTATATAATGCTCCCCTCCTCTGTAGTGCCAGTATATAATGCTCCCCTCCCCTGTAGTACCAGTATATGATGCTCACCTCCCCTGTAGTGCCAGTATATAATGCTCACCTCCCCTGTAGTGCCAGTATATATTGCTCCCCTCCCCTGTAGTGCCAGTATATATTGCTCCCCTCCTCTGTAGTGCCAGTATATATTGCTCCCCTCCTCTGTAGTGCCAGGAAATATTGCTCCCCTCCTCTGTAGTGCCAGTATATAATGCTCCCCTCCTCTGTAGTACCAGTATATAATGCTCCCCTCCCCTGTAGTGCCAGTATATATTGCTCCCCTCCTCTGTAGTGCCAGTATATATTGCTCCCCTCCTCTGTAGTGCCAGTATATAATGCTCCCCTCCTCTGTAGTGCCAGTATATAATGCTCCCCTCCCCTGTAGTACCAGTATATGATGCTCACCTCCCCTGTAGTGCCAGTATATAATGCTCACCTCCCCTGTAGTGCCAGTATATATTGCTCCCCTCCTCTGTAGTGCCAGTATATAATGCTCCCCTCCCCTGTAGTGCCAGTATATATTGCTCCCCTCCCCTGTAGTGCCAGTATATATTGCTCCCCTCCTCTGTAGTGCCAGTATATATTGCTCCCCTCCTCTGTAGTGCCAGTATATATTGCTCCCCTCCTCTGTAGTGCCAGTATATAATGCTCCCCTCCTCTGTAGTACCAGTATATAATGCTCCCCTCCCCTGTAGTGCCAGTATATATTGCTCCCCTCCTCTGTAGTGCCAGTATATATTGCTCCCCTCCTCTGTAGTGCCAGTATATAATGCTCCCCTCCCCTGTAGTGCCAGTATATAATGCTCCCCTCCCCTGTAGTGCCAGTGTATAATGCTCCCCTCCCCTGTAGTACCAGTATATAATGCTCCCCTCCTCTGTAGTGCCAGTATATAATGCTCCCCTCCCCTGTAGTACCAGTATATAAGGCTCCTCTCCCCTGTAGTGCCAGTATATAATGCTCCCCTCCCCTGTAGTGCCAGTATATAATGCTCCCCTCCCCTGTAGTGCCAGTATATAGTGCTCCCCTCCCCTGTAGTGCCAGTATATAATGCTCCCCTCCCCTGTAGTACCAGTATATAATGCTCCTCTCCCCTGTAGTGCCAGTATATAATGCTCCCCTCCCCTGTTGTCCCAGTATATAATGCTCCCCTCCCCTGTAGTGCCAGTATATAAGGCTCTCCTTCCCAATAGAGTCGGAGTGAATTAAGTACCTGTTACTGCATAACTGGATCTTCTGAGCGCTGTCTCTACTATGACTGTGAGGACCTAAGGAAGACAGTGTATATGAGATCTGCTCCATTAGATCAAGGAAGGCTGAACTAAAAACTATTCAAAAATGAGATTCAGTAGTATAGCGATGCATACAGAATGGACCTTTCACAAAGGAAACCATAAGTGTCGCTCTTTGGGAGGTCCACAAATCTGTCATGTGTTCCATAGAATGGCCATCACGGGTTGACTCTTGATGGTATGTTTCCTGGTCATGCTTTCAGATGGGAAACCACCTTCTTACTATCTCTTGAATCCCGGGGTAAATTCTTAGAGATCTACCATACAGACCTCAGGAACCTTGAGACTCTTGTGACCAACAACCTCACAAAACAGAGGCACTTACAGAAGGTCAGTCCTACAGAACAGCTACAGTAATAATCTAGCAGATACCACCTTCCTGGTACCTCTCCTGGACCCTTCATTGCCTTACCACCAATAATTATCTTCAACTTAAATATTTGATCATTATTACAAATCTTTTATTTTTTACTGATAATTTACTGTATAATCTACTGTTCTTTTACCGCCTACTAAAAACTCACAAATCTCACCAGAACTACCAATTATGTCTGGCATAAATTAATAACTATCATTTAGCTCACACATTTAGGGAACAGCAATGGGTACCAACATAGCCCCTATCATATAAATCTATTTATGACAGCCACACACTCCCGAGCTCTTCTCCCGAGCTCCATATTTCACATTTGAAGCATTATAACTGTGGAGTGGATCCCATTTAGAGGCTTTCATGTGGTCACTAAACTCTACAATTGGTCATGTTTACTGTGTACTAATCTAATAAGATTGGCTGTTCAGTGATACACACTGTTTAATGGCAAAATTGTAGATCTCGCCCAGTAGGCAAGTGCCATAGCCCTGCGGTGACCTGAGAATGTCTATCTTCTAACAGGCCGTATGACACGGTGGGAGATGTTCGGACTCCCTTTCGTGATCTGCTCCATTCTCCTCCCTCGGAGTGACGGCCAGTGACATCCTGTATACCGCTGCAGCCAATCGCTGGCCTCAGGGGTGTACAGCATGGTATACAGGATGTATTCATTAGGCACAGAGAAGGCGCTGTCTCTGACGATGGCGAGTCCAGACCCCCACTGATCACACATAGATGGTGCTGTATAAAGTAGGACCCTTTAAAGAGGACCCCTCACCTCTCCTGACATGCATCCCTTGTGTAATACCAATTCTGGGGCATCTATTCTTTCAACTCTGTTATTCCTGATAGAAGTTTGTCCAATCAGTGCTGCCAGTGTCAGGCCGTGCAGAGACCCCCCCCCCAACTGGTAACACCCGTCTGTACCTTTACTGCAAGCTGCTGGCAATTCATTCATAAACTTCTAGTAGGAATAATACAGGAACGGCATTACCTAGAGTCAGAAGAACAGAGGCTCCAGAATGATTACATGGGGAATACACGTAGTTACTGAGACTGGTCAGTGATGCAGCCCCGAAGGTGAGATCATTCTGTGCAGAAATCATTTGACTAGAAGTCTCGGTTTCATGATGATTTGCCTGCCGTGTGCCCGGCATCAGATTCACTCTACAGATATAATACAGGTCATAAAAGTGCAACAGGGGCCTCCCCCCCCTTCCTAGGGCCCTCTATATAACGTGACAAAGGTGTAGGAATTCAGAGTGGTATAGTGCGGCCTAAAATGTCTCTCTATGTGTGTCACGGTGCTCCTACCTGGATACGGCTGGACCCCGGGCTTTGGCTCTGAAGCAATAAATAGGGGTGTGAGAAAAATGGAAGAAATGGAAGAAAGCCCCAGGGGTCCAGGCTTCAAGGAGTCCCAAGGTGGAGAAGGTCACACCTCAATCAGCCAGTTTGGAGGCAAGCTAAATCCGGCAGGAAAACCCCCCAGCAGGAGGTATCAGCCCTTGCCAGGATCAATGATACCTTCCAGACATGTTGGCACCTACATTTCATAAGAAATTATTAAGCGCCTGGCCATCGCAGACGCAAACCGGATACATATTTGTGTCCCAGTGGCCACGATGTACGTGCCCATGGTCTTTGTTTGATGGGGTGATGTCAGGGATGGGAGATATCCATATCTCCCCACAGAAACCAAATAACGGTACCATGTTTGGACTAGTTATAGCCGGAACCCAGGCGGAACCATCTTCCTGCGACATTCTGGTCTGGGGCAATGAGCCCTAAGGGGTTTTATGGGTCATTTGCTCCCAGCACCAGAGAAGGAGGGGTGGACCCTACCCATAGGCGGGGAGGGGAGCGGCCGGCTACAGGTCATAAGCCCATGCAAGCCAGAGGGCAGTGTCTTTTCTGAAGGGGGTCACATCATGCCAATGTGTTTGCAGAGACCAGGAACCAGCTGACCTCACTGCCCCCATGTGACTGCAGCCAAGGACTATTCTCGATCACGAATCCCTACGTCCGTGTTTTGGCCTAGTTATAAGCTACCGCGGGTTGTTTGAGGGCGCTCTGGCTGGCTTGGGTTGGGCATGTCCAGCAGAGACATGCCCAGCACACGCTCCCTTGGTAGCAGGTAAGCTTGAACTCGCTAGAAACTGGTCCCCACCCTTCCTGCAGGAAGTGGGACTCGCCCACTACTCCACAGAGGGGATGTTAGAATGGAAGGATGACATTTTGTTAACCCATTAGAGACAGTAGCAGGATGCAGAAGTGGTAATGCCACTCTGGGGCGTTACAAAAAATCATAACAATCTCCACATGTGCCCCCCCCCCAACAGTGAAGTCCTTTAGTGCGCCCTCCTTCTCTTTGCCGGCTGTGTTTATGAGATAGGTGGGACCCATACCTATCAGACAATGGGGCATATCCTAGAGATCTGCCCCCATTGTCTGAGATGGGAAAACCCCTTTAATTATGTTCAAGCCAATTGTACATATTGTACATGTGATATACAGGAATAGACACAGGCACGGTCTGTCCTACCCTCAACTACGCTCAGTATTTCCATCCACCTCCAAGGGATTCGTGTCTCAGGTTGCGTTCCTGCATCTGATCCCGTTCAGCCATCAGTAGTATCAGGTATTGCAGGGATTAAATGACACAAGTTATGAGGAACATTTCTAAACCTGCTGAGGAGCAGACGGAGAGCAATGGCTGCTGTTGAGACTACCCTCATATATATCTACTTTGTGACCTTGATCCTCTCATTTCCAGGAAACATCTTTATCCTTGTTGTGAATATTATCGATTTCTTCAGGAACAGAAGGCTTCCGTTAAGTGATCAGCTCATATTTGGCTTCAGTGCCTTCAGCCTTCTACATGCACTTCATGAAGGGTATGCGATGTACAATGATCTATATGACTTGATTATTGATATACACAATGATCTATATGACTTGATTATTGATATACACAATGATCTATATGACTTCATTATTAGTATGCACACCTTTATGTACTTGAACTTGAACGCCTTATGGTTTTCCACCCTCCTTTGTATGCATTTCTGTCTGAAGATTGTCAATATTAACCATTGGTTCTACATTTCTCTTCAAAAAAGATTTCCCAAGTTGTTTCCTTGGATTGTTCTGGCTTTTCTCCCCGGATACTTTTTCCTGATTCTTTATTCTGCCCTGAATACAAAGCCGGAGTGTCTACCGAACTCGACGTCCAAACTTATTGTCCTAAAGGCGTTTGTAAGATGTTCTTGGCTATTATTCATCTTCCTGGCAGTTTGTTTCTTGTGCACTTTCCTCTGCTCGGTATCGGCATCGACCATCCTCATCTCTCTGTGTAAACACATGGAAAGAATCCAAGAGAACAACCAGGGCTCGAGGTCTCCAAACATCGAGGCTCACGTCCGGGCAGTGAAAACGGTCACCATGTTACTGGCAGCTAATATTCTACTATTCGCTTCAGTCTCTGTGATGGCTTTATGTTATGACGCATGGGTGAATCTGCTTGGTATTCTCAATTGTACATGCTATATATTTGCTTCCTACTTTTTAATTAAGGGAACAAAAAAACTGGATATGACTCTCGCAGAGATACTGAAGGCACCATCAAAATTTTTGCATGGAATAAACTGCCGATATCAATAATGGACAGGACAAACCTGATCAAGTGGACCCCCCAGTGACACATTGTAACACTGTCACATAGAGTACAAATGGCGGTATGCCAGAGTAGTGCTAAGGGCTTAAAAGCATCAAGGCGTATGCGTAGGTCACCAGTATGAAGGTCTCGGAAAACCCCTTTAAATAATTACATAGTTACATAGTTTATATGTTAGAAAAAACGACAAGAGTCCATCTTGGCCAACCTTCATAGTAAAAGTGAACAAAATGCACTGTACATAGGGCGATATTACCAATGATACCACTAATGGTACCACTGGTGTCTGCAGTAGACCCTCCACAGCCTCCTCCCTCCGCTCCTGAGTGATAGCTGGTAACGGCTCTCGGGTGGATGCTAGAGAAGCAGTAACAGCCTGTGAAGCGTGGCTTGCTGATAATGGAGGAAGGCCGGTGCCCACCTTCCTAACTCCACCGCTAAAGACATGTTTGGATGGACATTACATTCTGCAATACCAAACATGTGGTGTCTCATCTGACGTTCTCTTTCATCATCTTCTCCATTCGAACCAGAACGTCATGATGAATTATGTCGGCCATTTCTCTGCAGAGTGGGCCACACACACATCTTAGGTTCCTTATTTTACCATCAACTTACCGCCATTCAATATTGCCATACAGATAGCCCTTCCTCCATTATCATTAGTAATAGTGCCAATAGTGATAATGCTCCCCTCCCCTGTAGTGCCAGTCTATAATGCTCCCCTCCCCTGTAGTCCCAGTCTATAATGCTCCCCTCCCCTGTAGTGCCAGTCTATAATGCTCCCCTCCTCTGTAGTGCCAGTATATAATGCTCCCCTCCCCTGTAGTGCCAGTATATAATGCTCATCTCCCCTATAGTGCCAGTATATAATGCTCCCCTCCCCTGTAGTGCCAGTATATAATGCTCCCCTCCCCTGTAGTCCCAGTCTATAATGCTCCCCTCCCCTGTAGTGCCAGTCTATAATGTTCCCCTCCTCTGTAGTGCCAGTATATAATGCTCCCCTCCCCTGTAGTGCCAGTATATAATGCTCATCTCCCCTATAGTGCCAGTATATAATGCTCATCTCCCCTGTAGTCCCAGTATATAATGCTCACCTCCCCTGTAGTACCAGTATATAATGCTCACCTCCCCTGTAGTACCAGTATATAATGCTCCCCTCCCCTGTAGTACCGTTATATAATGCTTTTCTCCCCTGTAGTACCAGTAAATAATGCTCCCCTCCCCTGTAGTACCAGTATATAATGCTCCCCTCCCCTGTAGTACCAGTATATAATGCTCACCTCCCCGTAGTACCAGTATATAATGCTTTTCTCCCTGTTAGTACCAGTATATAATGCTCCCCTTCCCTGTAGTGCCAGTATATAAGGCTCACCTCCCCCGTAGTACCAGTATATAATGCCTTTCTCACTGTTAGTACCAGTATATAATGCTCCCCTCCCCTGTAGTACCAGTATATGATGCTCCCTTCCCCTGTAGTGCCAGTATATAATGCTTTTCTCCCTGTTAGTACCAGTATATAATGCTCCCCTCCCCTGTAGTGCCAGTATATAATGCTTCCCTCCCCTGTAGTGCCAGTATATAATGCTTTTCTCCCTGTTAGTACCAGTATATAATGCTCCCCTCCCCTGTAGTGCCAGTGTATAAGGCTCACCTCCCCCGTAGTTTCAGTATATAATTCTTTTCTCCCTGTTAGTACCAGTATATAATGCTTCCCTCCCCTGTAGTGCCAGTATATAATGCTTTTCTCCCTGTTAGTACCAGTATATAATGCTCCCCTCCCCTGTAGTGCCAGTATATAAGGCTCTCCTCTTCTGTAGTACCAGTATATAATGCTTTTCTCCCTATTAGTACCAGTATATAATTCTCCCCTCCCCTGTAGTGCCAGTATATAATTCTCCCCTCCCCTGTAGTGCCAGTATATAAGGCTCTCCTTCCCTATAGAGTCGGAGTGAATTAAGTACCTGTTACTGCATAACTGGATCTTCTGAACGCTGTCTCTACTATGACTGTGAGGACCTAAGGAAGACAGTGTATATGAGATATGCTCCATTAGATCAAAGAAGGCTGAACTAAAAACCATAAAAAAATGCAACAAAAAAAAAAGATTCAGTAGTATAGCTATGCATACAGAATGGACCTTTCATAAAGGAAACCATAAGTGTCGCTCTTCGGGAGGTCCACAAATCTGTCATGCGTTCCATAGAGTGACCTTCAAATATAATTAAAAGTAAACCTCCATTGCTCACAGGTTTTACAGCCATTTCTGGGCCATCACAGGTAGACTCTTGATGGTATGTTTCCTGGTCATGCTTTCAGATGGGAAACCACCTTCTTCTACCACTACCTCTTGAATCCCAGGGTAAATTCTTGATTTTGATTGTCAGCTGGCAAGGAAGAAAGCCCCAGGGGTCCAGGCTTCAAGAAGGCCCTCAGGTGGAGAAGGTCACACCTCAATCAGCCAGTTTGGAGGCAAGCTAAATCCTGCAGGAAAACCCCCCAGCAGGAGGTATCAGCCCTTGCCAGGATCAATGATACCTTCCAGACATGTTGGCACCTACATTTCATAAGGAATTATGAATCGCCCGGCCATCGCAGGCACAAACCGGATACATATTGTGTCCCAGTGGCCACGATGTACGTGCCCATGGTCTTTGTTCCATTTACCCGGTAACTGACTTTTGCTCTGCTTAACCCTGTAGTACCTATTTCACCTGTATCTGTAACCTCAGACCACTGTATATATTCTCTGTGTATATTGTGAAAAAAAATCTTGTGTGCCCTTAAGGCGATTAAATATATAATTTAATCTTGTACTGTCTTGTATCTCGATCACGAATCCCCACGTCCGTGTTATGGCCTAGTTATAAGCTACAACGGGTTGGTTTCTCACCCTATATAATCCCGTTAGCGGAACAGGCTTATATCAAATGAGAGCTGGTGGCAGATACCCGGGCTGAGACAGGGCTGTTTTCACTGCGGCAGTGAAAAGGCTCTCTCTGCTTGTTGCCTCTCTGTGCCCACGTGGACTGGAGGTGTCTGTGTAAACTGTACCAACCTGACCTTACCTGCTCCTCTGGAGGGCGTAACGTCACGTTTTTGGTAACCCGTGACCATACCGCGTCTCGTGAGCTCAACGTAGTTGACGTCAAGCGGGCGCGAGGGGTGGTATCCATCGCATATTAGTGGCAGCAAAGTGGGATCAAGATACTAGTGTGTGTGAGTGTGAGACCCATACTCCCAGACACTAAAGACGACCAGCAGTAGCTTTTGCCGCTGGAGTCTTGAAATAGGACCTTTCATTAGTCCAAACATTGTGAACTAAGTATCATGACATATACAGCGGCGCCCAGGGATCTCACTGCACTTACTATTATCCCTGGGCGCCACTCTGTTCTCCCGTTATGTCCTCCGGTATGTTCGGGGACTTGGTTATAGTAGGCGGAGACTTAGGGGACTTGGTTATAGTAGGCGGAGACTTAGGGGACTTGGTTATAGTAGGCGGAGTCTGCCCTTGTTCTGCTGGGCGTCTCCTTCTCCTAGGCTGTAGCGCTGGCCAATCGCAGCGCAGAGCTCACAGCCTGGGAGGTAGGTATGTGATTGGCCAGTGCTAGAGCCTAGGAGAAGGAGACGCCCAGCAGAACAAGGGCAGCCTCCTCCTACTATAACCAAGTCCCCGAACATACCGGAGGACATAACGGGAGAACGGAGCGGCGCCCAGGGATAATAGTAAGTACAGTGAGATCCCCGGGCGCCGCTGTATATGTCATGATACTTAATTCACAATGTTTGGACCGATGAAAGGTCCTCTTTAAGATCAGCTCAACAGTAGACAGTCTGAGTGCAAATACAATAAGGTGTGTGTGCATCAGGTTGCAGTCTGTGTCAGAGACCATCAGTTGCAATGACGGCCTGTATCACAAGGAGCAAAGCTAAGGAGATGGCCAATGCTTTGAATGGTGGCAGGGAGGATGCAGTCCAGATGGGGGGCGGAGAGGAGGTGGAAGGCAAGGGGGAGCACAGCCAAAGCTCCCCAAGGAGGCAGTTGCCAGAGGTGAGGTCTGCGGTGGGCCTCACTCCACCTGCCCATCCCCCCAGCCAAGCTGGCTCAGCTGCTCTCCTACAGGCTGCCCTAGACCGACTCCAGGTCGGAGACCAGGCTTCCTACAAGATCCTTATGGCAGCTGCAGAACATTGCGAATGAACAGAGGCTGCAGAACGAGAACGACGCGAGCATGCAGAGCGTGAGCACCAGCTAAAAATGCTCCAGTTAAAGGGAGTCTTTCACCTAATCTGAGCGTTTTAGACCGCTCAGATCTGGTTATAGACTCTTTAACCCTCATTACGATCATACCTTTGTCTTATGTGTCCCTCGCCCAGATAATGAAAATAATACTTTTTAAACTTATGCAAATTACCTTCTGAAGGTGCCCAGGGGCGGCGTTACTGGGCGATGTGCCCAGAAAAACACACCTCCAGCCGGCGGACGTCACGAGCGGCACCAGAGGACGGCGGGCTGGGAACTGGCCCGCACCTGCGCACTGCTCTGCCCATTATGGGCAGAGGAACGTCCTTTCATATTGCGCATGCGCCGGCCGGCTGTCTTTAGTTGGCCGGCGCATGCGCAATATGAAAAGCTGTTCATCTGCCCATAATGGGCAGAGCAGTGCGCAGGTGCGGGCCAGTTCCCAGCCCGCCGTCCTCTGGTGCCGCTCGTGACGTCCGCCGGCTGGAGGTGTGTTTTTCTGGGCACATCGCCCAGTAACGCCGCCCCTGGGCACCTTCAGAAGGTAATTTGCATAAGTTTAAAAAGTATTATTTTCATTATCTGGGCGAGGGACACATAAGACAAAGGTATGATCGTAATGAGGGTTAAAGAGTCTATAACCGGATCTGAGCGGTCTAAAACGCTCAGATTAGGTGAAAGACTCCCTTTAAAGCTCCAATTCCAGCAGCCCTCTCCAGCCCGATGTGAGTCTCCAGAGATCCAGATTCCCAAACTGCGGGCGGAGGACTTTCCCCTGATGGACATAGATGGGGACTTGGACACTTTCTTGTTGGCATTTGAGATGGCCTGCCATCAGTACCAGCTGCCTGAGGACCACTGGGTCAGATTCCTAATGCCACGTCTTAGGCGAAAAGCCCTTGAAATCTTCAAGTGCCTACCCAGCGAGACCATCCTGAGCTATGAGGACATCAAACAGGCTCTGGTCAGGCAGTATAACTTAACCCCTGAGTCGTACCGTAAAAAGCTCAGGAATTTGCAACGGGGCTCTACCCAGAGCTGGGCCGATCACATGCGGGCCTTGCTGAGAGCGGTCGACCAATGGACCACAGGATTGGAACTAACCACCGTCCAGCAGCTGAAGGAGCTCATCGCCACAGAGCAGTTCTTGTGTGAACTGCCTGGAGGACCTACAGCAGTACCTCCGAGACCGGAAGCCAAAGTGGCCCTCTGTAACAGCAGCGCTAGCCAATAAATACACCAACAACAGGACTTCAGAGGCCCAGGAACCTGTCGGCTGGAGAGGGGGTAAGACGCATTCTGCACCTGCTACCCCTGCCCCTAGACCCAAGTGGGCACCAGCCCGGCTACACTTTCCACGTCAATGGGGGAACCCCGACTGTGCCACCTGTGTAAGCAGCCAGGACACTTCAAAGCCATGTGTCTCCAGCGCCCGGGGGACCCGTCCCAGTCATTGACCCGGAAACCGTCCACTGTGTGGGTGGGGGTGGTGGGAGGTCCCTTGGCAATGTTCAACCGATCACCGTGGGCCAGGCCGTGACCATGGGACTTAGAGACACCGGCGCTGAGATGACCCTGGTACGGCCTGAACTGGTGGCACCCCATGATTTACTGCCTGGGAGATCCCTTACTGTCTCCGGGATTGGAGGAGTAGAGCCGGCGCTGCCCGTCGCCAAGGTCTATTTGGAGTGGAACGCCGGTCGAGGAGTAAGGGAGGTGGGGGTACCTGCAAATATCCCCGCCATTGTTTTGCTGGAGATGGACCTGGGGCGGCTTGTGTCTAAGTACGTGGCTGCTGACACTCCGAGGTCCGATTCCCCAGAATGTGATGTAATGACCACCCCTGATGATACTGTGAATGTAACTCTTTTTATTTTATATAAAAATACAAAACATAGCTTTAAAATTCAACAAATCAACAATAACCCTTCTTATAGGTCTTATAAAACTCGGATGTTAAGCCATCCGAACCTGGCGACTTCTTCAGAGCTAACCCTTCCATCGCCAGGATAACTTCCTCCTTACTGATCTCTTCCACCAAACCGTCAAAAGAGAGGTGAGCTCCTGACTCAGGGGTGATTTCAGCCAGGAAAGCCGACATCTTGTCTCGATCTAGTTCCTTCTTTCCCAAGAGGCACGAGTAGAAGGATCTGACGATTTCCAGGATCCCTGATCTGGACCTGTTCAGGGATCCTGTACTATCAACCAGTCCCGTCACCAACTTACTACTCACTGACATCTTGCAGTTTCTGTAAGGGTCGGGCGAGCGGTACTTCCCGAAATCCCTCTCAAAAACCAAAGATGTGTGCCTGGCACCTCTTAAGTGCGCTGAATGGGCATCGGACACTGCTTCATTGTTTAAAAGGAAACTTTGTGCTCCACTATGCCACCAATGCCCCAAAACTCAGCCATAATTATTTTTCTTTTGCATTCTAGTTTTTCTAAGTTTTAAAATCTGTGGAAGGAAGTAATATCACCAGCCCCATAACTCGTCTCTACTTGTTTTCCTTTGACGCTGTAGTATATTTTCGCCTTGAAATGCTTGGAAAACAGCTATGCACAAGTAACACTCACAAGTCGGCTCAGCGTTTGCTTCTACATGCTAGTTTTTCAAAGTGTTAGGTAAACGGATGAAGAGGATGGGGATTTTAGAAGATGATAACACGCTATAAAACAGTGAAAGCACTGCGTTGGCCGGGAATCGAACCCAGGTCAACAGCTATGCTCACCACTATACCACCAACGCCCCCACACTTGTGGAAAGCTTTACATTCTATTTTTTGTCTTTCTAGTTAATCTAGGTTTTAATAAGATTAGGACAAAGCTTAGAAACCCACCAAAGGCAAGGAGCTATGCCTTAGCAAGGAATCACACCTGGATCCACTGCTTGGGAAGCAGCTATGCTCACCACTACAACAACAATGACCAAAACACAGTTCTACTTCTCTCCTTTTGACAAATTAGCTTTTTCTAAGCCTTAAAACCCCAGGAAGCTGGCTATGCTCACCATTATACTTCCAACTTCCACAACTCAGCTCTACGTTTGCTTTGACACGTTAGTTTTTCTAGTTCAGACATTTCTTGGAGGACAGCTATTCACCATTATACCACAAAGGCCCACAACTCAGCTGAACTTCTTTTGCTTTTACACACTACATTTTGTTTTCTAAGTCTTTAATAAACGGATGGCGGTATTTACAGTAAAATGTCAAAATCCTTTAAAAGTCGGAAAGAGATTAGGGATCATCAACCTCCGACCCTGTTTCTGGAACTACAACTCACAAAATTCTCATTTCACTTGTATGGGATTTACAAAAAGAGCCGAGCATGGCTGGAGTTGTAGCTTTATAGCAGCTGGAGTGACAAAGTTAAATGAGCTCTGGGGCATGGGTACCTTTGAACTGAACACACAAGGATGACGCTTAGCAACACACAAATTAAGAAAACCTATGCGTTGGCCGGGAATTGAACCCGGGTCAACTGCTTGGGAAGCAGCTATGCTGACCGCTATACCACCAACGCCCACAGCGACCTTCAATTTCTTTGACTTTGACAGACTTGTCCAGGAGCCACCTCCCGCGAGCAAACTGCTGGGCCAGCTGACACTACAATATTCATTTTCAGTTGATTATTCATAACTCCTTTTATTTCATCATTACTGCCTGCCTCCTTCAATACCTGAGCACAGGTCGTGATTACCCTCCCCCCTCCAGCGCTTGACTCGGCGCTAGAGGAGGAG
Source organism: Bufo gargarizans (assembly GCF_014858855.1). Lineage (NCBI taxonomy): Eukaryota > Metazoa > Chordata > Amphibia > Anura > Bufonidae > Bufo > Bufo gargarizans. Next base: position 66,105,944 of record NC_058083.1, on the reverse strand, counting down.
GCAGGATCCTCAGCAATAAGTCCAGTTTTTACATATTCCGCTACCGCATTGGGGGACACAAACCCAGCTTTTCCTAACCTCTTCACCTTTTTTTCCTTCTTAGTTTTTATTTTCTTTACCTTAGCGGGGTACTGGTGCGACATGGAACCACTGCTCCCAGGCACGCCAGTCCCCGCTTCTCCTGCAGCCACTACCACCGAGTGCTGACACTTGGGCGTGCTCCCGGACACGTCCCCGGCTCCGCCCCCAGAAAAGGGAGCATCACCAGGCCCGCCCCAGGCACGCCCCCAGCCGCGCTCATCGCACCACCTCCACTGCCTCTCGTCTCCGGGACTCTCAGGCTCCACCCATGTGTGGGAGGAGCAGCGTCCCCGTAGCACCACCCCAGCCCCACACCACAAGCACCCACCAAGGCGGCAGACGGGGACACTTTTACCATGGGAGCGGACGCCAGCGCCAAGCCACTCCCCCCTCCCACAGGGGAGCAGCCAAAAGCGCCAGAGGCTCCCAACTGGCCAGCACCGTAGCTGGCCCCCACCTCCTCCATCGCTGGCAAGACCGGCGTCCTGCGACATTTTTCCTCCCATGCCCGCCATGACAGCGGGACCCAGGGAGCCAGCCTGCAGCTCACCCTGCATGGACCCTTCAGCCCGCACAGAGTGAGCCATAGGGACATAAACATAGCGGATCTCCACTTTCTTTTTCTTGGCTTTCTTGCTCTTCTTGCTTTTTTTTCAAATTCTGTCTTCTGGCAGCAAATGAAAACCCACTTAAGTCTATGGGGGACTCCAACAGTCTAATCTGCTGCATCAGGCCCCCACTGCAGCCGCTTTCCTCCTCACTGAAGTCATCATTAGCCGAGAATGCGTTGTCATCCGAAGTAGGTAATCCGACCTGCTCGGCCGGGACCCCGCTTCCGCTCCCCAGACTTGGAACTGGCTCCTGGGATTCAGGGGGTGCAGGGGCAGGTTCAGGCCGAGGGGTGACTTTTTCCCCGGACCCAGTTACCTCACTGGACCTCGGGTTCACCTCCTCTTCCTCACTGTCATCCCTGCACTGCCCCCCTTTCCTCATCATATCCGAAAAGCGGTCTTCATTGGAGAGCTTCTCCTTGAAGGGCCCACTTTCAGTCATCAATCTCTTTCTTTCCTCTTCAGTCGTTTTAATGATCACCTTTAGCTCCCTTATCCTCTCTGCTATGGGAAGCCTTTTCTTACTAGAAGTCATATTGGCTTTTACTCGCTCTGACTTCAGCTCAGCCCGCAGAGCTTTGAGGTGTCGCCCCAGCTCCCCATACCTCTGCAGGTGGGACGCGATATGGGAGCTATAGGTGGTGGTGGATTCCCCCACCCGCCTGGACCCCCAACCTCCCTGGGACGACATCTCCATTGCCTCAACCTGAGCCTCCTCCTTCCTTCCAGGGTCCTCAGGGGGGACTCGGATCTCTTCTTGTCCTGGTGTCACGGAAGGTGTACAGAAACTAGAAGACACAAAATGAAGATCCGACTGACTGGATCCAAAACTAAGGAACCAGAGGGTAAGCCCTGTAACAGACCTGGCTCTCTCCCTTACTGCTCAGCCTATGCAAAAATCTCTATGGTAGATGATTGCATATCCTCGTTCCTCGACTGTATGAAACCTGAACACCCTATAATAGTGAGGGGACATGACCACCGGCTCCCTACACTTAATATGGAGGGAGTCAGGGTCACCTAGGATCCAGCAAACAGGAAAACCCAAATGAATGAACAAACTTATCTGTAGAAGACTCAGTAGTAGCATCCAGCATGCACACACTCCAGGAAGTAGTATAAACCGCAAAGTGATGCAGTATGGGAAGGGATTTAAAGGGATGCAATCAGTGCAACTACATGACAGCTGAGAGAGGCTAACGAGATGAGAAAACGAAAGCAAAACAAAAGAAAGCTCAAGCAGGAGGTTCTGAAGAACGTCTGTCAGAGCTTCTCATATGTCTGGTGGTGACACCTGGTCTTTCTTCCCCCTCACCTCCTCCATTCTGGGTCAGGCACTGTGTCTTCTTGCTCCCCGTCGACCCAGACCGGGGAGCAGACGCCCTGGCTTTAGACACCATGGCCCCAGACCCTACCAGCTCCCTAGGGAGAGGCAGGGCCCGGGCTGGAGAAGCTGTTATCACCCCGCTAGTCTGGTGCTGCTCCCAGGGACAAAGGTGGAAAAATCCCTGGTAGTATCTCTGGTTCTCAGGAGCTCACAGACACACCTCTTCACTCAGTGGCATCTGATGTGAATGTAACTCTTTTTATTTTATATAAAAGTACAAAACAGAGCTTTAAAATTCAACAATTAAACAATAACTCCTCTGGCCCAGCCTTACTTACACTCACATTCATACCTCAACTAGCAGACCTATAAAATCAACTACAAAAAAAAACCTAACTGAAACTTACCTTGCCGACCCGACTGTAAAAACCCCTAACAAAAACACAACTGAAAAATAGACGCTTGTCATAACATAAGACAACGTAAAATAAAGGCAACCCTCGCCAAACTAAACTAAAACCAAAGCTTGTCTTAACCTAATAAATAAATATAATTTTTTATTTTTTATATATATATATATATATATTATTTTTTTTATATATATATATATATATATATATTTTAATATTTTTTTACCATCACCATTTTATATAAAAAATACACAAACCAAAACAAGACTATTCTACTTTGACTAACCAAGCCCTAGCCCCCAACTACCTAACCCATCACCTTTCACCCAGTGCTGACCTCTGCCTCATGTCTTTATCATGTCCGCATAGTCCGAGGCCAGCCCTTCCTCCACCACCCACATCTAGCGCCTCGCCCCATGTCCTCCCATGTCCGCATAGTCCAGGGCTAGATGCAGGCCTCCCCACTCATATAAAACACCCCCCCTCCCTCATCCACCCAACCTAACTGGCCCCAACTCTCCCTATCTCTAACAGAAACAAGCAACATGACTATACAATTTACGACTTTATAAAAACTACCCGAAGACCTAAGTTCGGTCTTTGCAAGCCTTTTTCCAAAACTCAACATATACACAAAACAAAATTCGAAGGTGAAAGCATCAGCCCACCACCAGGAACGGTATGACTAGACTCACCGTACATCAAAAGCAAAGCCTCTCCAGAGGAGAGAGGCCCTACTGGTACCCAGTCTCTCATACTCAAGAGAACGCACCTTCACCAGGTCACCTAGGATGTTCCTACAAACCTCGTCCACCGGGAGGACTTTCTGCCGCGTAGAATCTAAGCACCGTGCATTCCACGTGTAGAACCTAACCACTATACTGACTAGAAAAACTGTGCACGGGTCCCTCCTTCCCAGGTCTCTGAACACTCCATAGGCCCACTCCGCCTAGGAGAGGCTGGCTAGCCTAGGCCAGCCAATAGAAGCTCCCACCTGTTTGTACACCTCTGTATTAAAGGGACAATGAAGCAGGAAGTGCGCCATACTTTCCAGTATGGGGCCACACTCCTCCCGGGGACAACCCCTTTCATCAGACTTCCTGTACTTCAAGTTGTCCTTTACATACAGCCTCCCGTGAAAGCAGCGCCAAGTCAAGTCCCAAAACTTCAAGGGGATCCTTGCTGAATTTAGCAACTGTAACCCCTTGTCTAGATCCCGGCTTGGGCAATCCTTGAGGGCCAGGGGCTTTTGAAAGTGGGACAACAAGACCCTCTCGTCAAGGGACCTCCTTGACAGAGTCCCGATTTCCCTCACTTCCAAACCCCACCGGCGGATCACCTTCAGAATCGGGGTGACATATATCCGTGAGACATACGCAAGTCCTTCACTTGCCCTCCTGTCTCCCATTCCTGGAAGAAAGGCCGAAACCACCCCCTGCAGGAGACTATCCACGGAGGAGCCCTCTCCATCCAGAGGTTCACCAAATTTATCTTAACAAAGGTGTTCACAAGAAACACTACGGGGTTGACCATAGATAACCCCCCTAGTCTCCTTGTGCGATAAGTCACCTCTCTCCTGATCAGGTTCAGCCTATTCCCCCATAAGAGCTGAAAGAACAGGCTATAAACCCGAGTCCAGAGAGGCTCTGGCAAGATACACACACTGCCCAAATAGATCAGCAAAGGGAGAAGGTAAGTCTTGATCAGATTCACCCTTTCCCTGAGGGTCAAAGACCAACCCTTCCACTGGTCAACCTTCTGAGCGGCGATCTTAAGCATGTCATCCCAATTTTGGGTGCGATAATCCCCATGGCCGAATTGGATGCCTAGGACTTTTGCTGACGACTGGGGCCCTGGAAGGGTGTCCGGGAGATCGAAAACTGGATCACCCCCTCCCAGCCAGAGACTCTCACACTTATCCCGATTGATCATGGACCCGGATGCTTCCGAGTAGAGGTCCACCTCAGACATCACGTACTCCGCCTCCCCTCTCGAGGACACGAAAACAGTGAGATCGTCAGCATACGCTACTGCCTTCAGAGTGGGTTCCGGCGCCGCCCGATCCATCCAGACTCCCGCCAATGGACCACGACCGATCCTCTTAAGAAAGGGATCGATCGCGAACACGTATAAAAGCGGGCTCAAAGGACAACCCTGACGAACGCCAGACCCAACCTCAAAAGAGCAGCCAGACCAACCGTTCACAAGCGGGAAACTCTCCGCCCCCGCATACAATGTCTTTAGCCAATCAACAAACCCCCCCCGGCAGGCCATACTTCAGAAGGACCGACCAGAGGTAATCGTGGTTCACCCGATCAAATGCCTTTGCCTGATCTAAGGATAGCATGTACCCCTTCCAGTGACCTGCTCTACACTGTTCCACTGCCTCTCGGACACCGAGCACAGCACTAAAAGTGCTGCGGCCTGGAACTGAGCAATGCTGGGCCTCCGAAAGGAGTTGTGGCGCAAACTTCACCAACCTGTTGAATAGTATCTTGGCCAGAATCTTTCTGTCCGTATTGAGAAGTGCTATGGGTCGCCAGTTCTCAATACGACTCGGATCTTTACCCTTTGACAGAAGGATCAGGGCTGACCTCCTCATTGACTTCGGCAGAGTGCCCGAGGATAGACACTCATTGAACACCTCAGTCAAGAGGGGACTTAAAGAGTCCTTAAAGGTCTTATAAAACTCGGATGTTAAGCCATCCGAACCTGGCGACTTCTTCAGAGCTAACCCTTCCATCGCCAGGATAACTTCCTCCTTACTGATCTCTTCCACCAAACCGTCAAAAGAGAGGTGAGCTCCTGACTCAGGGGTGATTTCAGCCAGGAAAGCCGACATCTTGTCTCGATCTAGTTCCTTCTTTCCCAAGAGGCACGAGTAGAAGGATCTGACGATTTCCAGGATCCCTGATCTGGACCTGTTCAGGGATCCTGTACTATCAACCAGTCCCGTCACCAACTTACTACTCACTGACATCTTGCGGTTTCTGTAAGGGTCGGGCGAGCGGTACTTCCCGAAATCCCTCTCAAAAACCAAAGATGTGTGCCTATTGTACTGGCACCTTTTGAGTAAAGATTTCACTCTGGAGATATCCTCTCGGCTACCCCCAGTCGAGACCAGATGCTCGAGTTTCCTCCTCAGACCCTGGTACAGGCGGTACCTGTCTAGGGATCTGAGGCTCGAGAGCTGGCGGAAGAACTTTGCCGCCCGATCTTTGAATATCTCCCACCACTCTGACTTAGTATCACAAAGATCCAGCAAAGCTACCTGACTCTGAAGGAAGTCCTCAAAGGATTGTCTCACCTCTGCTTCCTCCAGGACTCCAGAATTCAGCTTCCAGTAACCTCTTCCCATTTGGGGGGACTCTGAAATATTCAAAGAAAACATAATCAGACAGTGATCAGAGAATTCTACCTCCACAACCCTTAAGGGTGAGAAAGTAGCTTCCTCCTTTAAAAAAAACCCTGTCTATTCTAGACCTAGTCTGACTACCTCTATAGAAAGTGAAATCCCTGTGGCCTGGGGTATGCCTGATGTGGACATCCAGCAGACGAGCCTTTACTAGCTATACTATTTAAAGAAATACTATCGTAACCCAGCCGGTCTCTGGCGCCTCCCCTATCTTGGGACCTCGTGATGGTATTGAAGTCCCCTCCAAAGACCACTTGCCGGCTCGTAAAAAGAAAAGGCTTGATCCTCATGAAGAGACTTTTCCTGTCCCATTGGGACTGGGGTCCATAGATGTTGATTAGGAGCAGTTCTTGTCCCTTCATGAGGATATCCAAGATCAAACACCTCCCCATTTCCAACTCGATCACCCGTCGGCATTCTACCGGTGCGGTAAAAAGGACTGCCACTCCGCTATATGGCTCAGCCGCAAGAGACCAGTAGGAGGGCCCTGATCTCCACTCCCTCCTGGCTTTGTGAACCGCTGCCAAATCTGGCAGCCTGGTCTCCTGCAAAAACAAAATGTCAGCTTCAACTCGGCTGAGAAAATCAAAGGCTGTAAAACGAGCCGTATCCGACTTAATACTGGCGACATGAATGGTCGCCAGCGTCAGCAGAGCGGGTACCGCCATACAGAGTGATTGAGTTAGATGGCCTTCTTCCCACTCTTTTGAACCCTCCCCCTCCCGGGGCTGTCTTCTAAGGCGGCACGACCCCTCTTAAGGGAGACGGTGGTGTCCATCTCATTTGTCACCACCGCCTCCCCCCGCACACCACCCCTGGCTTCCTTGGTCTCAGGACCTGGTTTTGCCACCCCTCCTGAGGACCTTACACCCCCACCAGAGGGGGGCGCGGGGCCTCCTGAAGGCCCTCCCTCCTTCGCCCCCAGTCTCCCACCTTCAACCTCCCCCTCAGAAGAAGAGGAAGCAGAGGTCTCATCCAAGGTGAGAAACCGGTTGGAGAGCTCCAGAGGGGAGCTGGTTAGGCCTTCCCTGGCTACTTTGGTCGAGTCAGGTCTTTTCTTGGTACGGTGTTTCCGTCAGATTTTTTTGGACTCTGTCCTACTATCCTCTGCAGCGCTTTCATAGTGCGAGGACAGAGTCTCCTCGGCACGCTCCAGTCTTTCGTTTTCCTCATTCAGCTCCCTGTCCCCTAGGGTCTCCGATGTGGGAGGGGCAGCCGCTTGGGATGGGGCAGGCATCACCCCAGGACGGGGTTCCTCCCGCTCATTCTCCGCCTCTGCCGGGACGGACCATCTTTGTTCTTCACCGACCCCTGAACTCTGTTGTCTTTGCCAGCACCCGCCTCAGCCAAAGGGACCTCCCGGCCCGCTCCTGCGTGACGTGGCTAGATGACCAGTCCCCCCACACAGTGCGCACTTCTGCACTTGGCAGTTGGCGCTTAAGTGTGAGGGGCTGCCGCACTTGTGGCAGAGCCTAGGCTGCCCCCTGTAGAAAACCAAAATCCTATCACGGCCGATAAAGGCAGATGATGGAATGTGGGAAACCGTACTACCCAGACGCTTGAGCTTGATGTTAAACGTCCAGGCGCCCGACCAAATGCCAAACTCATCAAGGTTCTTTGATGGAACCCCCTGGATCTCACCATACCTGCCCAGCCAGGTCATGATGTCAACACAAGAGAGCGTCTCGTTACGGGTCAAAACGGTCACTCTCTTGACCTCACTCTGACGGGTTATTGCTTTCGCAAGGAAACCACGCCAGTCCAGTGTGTTCTTCGCCAGCAAATACCCGGACCAGAAGAGCTCCAGCCCCTCTGGCCGGACAAAGCTGACGTTGAACTCCTTGGAGCCGTACGGATGGATCAAGGCAAAGATGTCAGTCGCCTTGAAACCCATCCCAAGCAGAAGCTCCGCCACCCTCTTTCTTGTAGGGCAAGCTTCATCGCTACTCCACTTGAGACAGACCACATTCCGTCTGACTCCAGGGCCGGATGTGGGCAACGACCAGGCGGTTTCGCCCCCATTCTGCTCTCGGAAAGCCCTCATGCCATGTCTGTCGAACCAGAATGACAGGTCAACCTTTTTTCCCTCTACAATGATGGAGCTCTCCCCCTTTTTGAGAGCCTCCAGCAGTCACCGCTGCAAGTCACCATCACCAGACCTTGAGAGCGAGGAAGCCAACAAAGGCAGCCCCTCCCCCCCTACGGCCGCGGCCACACTGGCATAACTTCTGCCAGGCGCCACGGACGCAGGAGGGGCAGCCGAGCCGGCACCCTCCCCCCTAAACTACCTACAGCCGCTGCAGGAGCTGCCCCAGACCCCCCTGAAGGGGGCACACGGGGAGCCCCTGCCACTTTTACAGTGGCCGACCGCTCCCCCGCATCCACCCTACCACCAGACACTGGACCAACAGCCCCCACACTCTTACAGTCACCGACCCCAGGAGCCCGAGAGGCCACAGAGGCAACAGCCGGCTGAACAGGCGCACCAGCAGCCACCCCAGCCACCAGTGTCCTACCGACCACCACCTCCATAGCCCCCCCAGTCCCAGAGGCCAGCGACACATCACATGTTTGCCCGCTAGAGGCGACTCCTTGTCCAGGAGCCGCCTCCCGTGAGCAAACTGCTGAGCCAGCTGACATTGCAGTATTCATAATTAGTGATGAGCGAACTTCTGTTTTAAGTTCGGCGTCTAAAGTTCGGCTTCCGGTTAGCGGAGAATCCCGATATGGATTCCGACTTCCGTTGTGGTCCGTGGTAGCGGAATCAATAATGGCCGATTATTGATTCTGCTACCACGGACCACAACGGAAGTCGGAATCCATATCGGGAACCATATCGGGATTCTCCGCTAACCGGAAGCCGAACTTTAGACGCCGAACTTAAAACAGAAGTTCGCTCATCTCTTTTCATAATGGCTTTTATTTCATCATTACTGCCTGCCTCCTTCAATACCTGAGCACAGGTCGTGATTACCCTCCCCCCTCCAGCGCTTGACTCAGCGCTAGAGGAGGAGGCAGGGTCCTCAGCAATAAGTCCAGTTCTTACATATTCTGCCATTGCATTGGGGGACACAAACCCAGCTTTCCCTAACCTTTTCACCTTTTTTCCTTTCTTATTTTTTTTGATTTTCTTCTTTACCTTAGCGGGGTACTGGTGCGCCATGGAACCAATGCTCCCAGGCACACTAGTCCCCGCTTCTCCTGCAACTGCGACCACCGAGCGCTGACGCTTGGGCGCGCTCCTGGACACGCCCCCGGCTCCGCCCCCAGACAAGGGAGCATCACCAGGCACGCCCCCAGCCGCGCTCACCACACCGCCTCCGGGATTCTCAGGCTCTGCCCATGTGTGGGAGGAGCAGCGTCCCCGTCGCACAGCCACAGCCCCACGCCACAAGCGCCCACCAGGGCGGCAGACGGGGACACTTTTACCACAGGAGCGGACCCCGGCGCCAAGCCACTCCCCCCTCCCACAGGGGAGCAGCTGACAGCACCAGAGACTCCCAACTGACCAGCACCGCAGCTGGCCCCGCCTCCTCCATCGCTGGCAAGACCGGCGTCCTGCGCCATCTTTCCTCCCGTTCCCGCCATGACAGCGGGATCCAGGGAACCAGCCTGCAGCTCACCCTGCACGGACCCTTCAGCCTGCACAGAGTGAGCCACAGGGACATAAACATAGCGGATCTCCACTTTGGGTTCCTTAGCTTTCTTGCTCTTCTTGCTTTTTTTTTCTAATTCTGTCTTCTGGCAGCTCACTGCCAAACGAAAACCCACTTAAGTCTATGGGGGACTCCAACAGTCTAATCTGCTGCATCAGGCCCCCACTGCAGCCGCTTTCCTCCTCACTAAAGTTATCACTGGCGTTGTCATCAGAAGTGGGTAGGCAGACCTGCTCGACCGGAACCCCGCTTCCGCTCTCTAGACTTGGTACTGGCTCCCGGGATTCAGGGGGTGCAGGGGCAGGTTCAGGCCGAGGGGCGACTTTCTCTCCGGATCCAGTTACCTCACTGGGCCTCAGGTTCACCTCCTCTACCTCACTGTCATCCCTGCACTGCCACCCTTTCCTCTTCATAACCGCAAAGCGGTCCTCATTGGAGAGCTTCTCCTTGAAGGGCCCACTTTCATTCATCAATCTTTCTCTTTCCTCTTCAATATTTTTAATGAGCACCTTTAGCTCCCTTATCCTCTCTGCTATGGGAAGCCTTTTCTTACTAGAAGTCATATTGGCTTTGACTCGCTCTGACTTCAGCTCAGCCCGCAGAGCTTTGAGGTGTCGCCCCAGCTCCCCATACCTCTGCAGGTGGGACACGAGACGGGAGCTATAGGTGGTGGTGGATTCTCCCACCTGCCGGGACCCCCAACCTACCTGGGACGACACCTCCATTGCCTCGATCTGAGCCTCTTCCTTCCTTCCAGGGTCCTCAGGGGGGACTCAGATCTCTCCTTGTCCTGGTTTTCCTGCCCCTTCGCCTCCTCCACTCTGGGTCAGGCACTGTGTCTTCTTGCTCCCCGTCGACCCAAACCGGGAAGCAGACGCCCTGGCTTTAGACACCATGGCCCCAGACCCTACCAGCTCCCTATGGAGAGGCAGGGCCCGGGCTGGGGAAGCTGTTATCACCCCGCTAGTCTGGTGCTGCTCCCAGGGACAAAGGTGGAAAAATCCCTGGAAGTTTCTCTGCTTCTCAGGAGCTCACAGACACACCTCTTCACTCAGTGGCAGCTGATGTGAATGTAGCTAGCATGCCTGGTGATGGGGATGTGGGGGCGGGAGATGTAATGTGTGACTCCCCCTTAGTGGGGAGGGGGTCATTCCTGCCAGCTGTGCTGAAGCCCCAGGGTGTGGCCAGCAAGCTTGCTGGAATCTGTTGTCCTCCAGTGTGGTGACTGAGGGGACAAGCAGGGGGCAGACAGCTGCGGGGGAGGAGGATGCAAATTAAGTCAGGGCTGTCCCAGGAGAAGTAGGGCTGCCAGGTGAAGCCTCTATGTAGTGTCCCACTAGGTAGAGGTGGGCACTACACAAGGGTTAATTGGTGTGCGCGTTACTCCTACTCACAAGGAACAGAAGTGTTATATTTAATTGTGCATTTTATGTAAGTTCTAATGTGTTTTTACATGCAATGTACCCCTGTATGATGCAACAGCAGGCCTAGTTGGGTGTAGTTAGACATCCCAGACACTAGAGGGAGATAGGGAGCCCCTAGTATAAATGTCCAGGCCCAGACAGGGAGTGTTAGTGCAGAGCCAGGAGTCTGAGAAGACAGAGGTTAAAAAGCCTGCTCCTGACATGCAGCTGGATAGCCCTGGCTGCTAGTGATGTCCAGGAGGCTAGTGAGAAGCTCCAGCCTGCCTGAGAACAAGAGAGCCTAAGTTAGCTCTGAAGATACCCCAGTTGCAGGATCCAACCTCCTGGGAGAAAACCCACAGTTATCTTACAGGGGAAGGCGATCCAGGGTAAGCTAAGCAACCCTGATGGGCAGATTACACTAAAAAGTGCAGCAAGAATCTAATACCTGAGGAAGAAAGTAACCAAGGATTTAAGCCACCCTTTTAGGCATCCGGGCCTTGGGAGATAAAGCCAGAGCAGGAGTTCTAGAAAGGACAGTGTACATTGATTCTGAGGAAAGGTACAACCTGCTGCTGAGTGCTTGTGAAGTTTACCCTCTGCATATCTTGCATGAATATTGCCTGCCATATTGTGAATAAGCCTCCTTGTGGAACTGTGATTGAAAGACTGTGCTACACCTGCTGTACAAAGTTGAATTGTTCAGTAAAGTTACATTTGGTTCACTATATACTTGTGTACCTCCATCATTCCAACCACCAACCGGCGTGCCACCGTCCAAAGGCACTGGCGTCACGAATACCACAGGGACCTTGCCCCAGGCACACAAAGTACCTGTAACACCCAGGGCACCTCATCCACCATCTGGCCTGGTCCCTATCTACAGAGCGTGCCCCAGAGGAACCGTGTCTACCTCTCCTTCACTGCCACGCGCCTGCCCAGGGTTCTTCAAATATAGTGAGTACCCTCGATTGCCCATAACCGTGACCTCACTTCGTCATACCCTGCAGGTCTGGCGCGTTGCATAAATTGGCGTCACGAACAGGATCCGAATATTCCTGCGCCATTGCGGATTTAAAAACTGTGTGCTGAAAATTGTCTTAAAGTGACATGCCCCAATTGTTTTATTGAAAATTGCTGGGCCAAAGTGAACTGTAATAATTGCGGTGTGAAAATAGCATTGTGTGGACTGTTTTCTACTTATTTAAGCCACCGCTTGCTGTCAAGGAATAGACAGCTATTTTGCTCAAAGATGGCCGCTTAGCTTGATTGAAATTGTTTGCTGCGTCATCTTCATACTAAATTGGCGGTAAAAATTGGCGCCTTCTGCTAAAAGTGCGGGAAGGCTGTATGCTGGCGCCACCGCCCTGTCTGGACATTTGCATGTCTGCTGTAATGGACTCCGCCTCCCCCATACTGGAGTACCTGGGGGGCGGCCTCCCAGTGCAATGGGAGGATCTGTCTGAACTTGTTGGCGCCACCCTGTCGCTCTCCACAGAAGGATCGAGCATGTTGAGGAGTGAGGACTTTCCTGCTGATATGTCCGCGCCTGATTTGTTAACCATGAATGTGACTGGTGTAGAGCAAGAGGATGCTCCACCGGCCTACTCTCCGGGACTGGAGAGACCCGCCTGCCCGCCACCGAGGACGCTACCGGAGACCTACTACGGCTCCTGGAGAGACTTCTTCCAGCCCTCGTTCAAGTGGTCAGCTCTAATGGCAGAGATCCGGGAGTCCGCCATAAAGAAGACAACTAAAACCAAGATATACTATGAAGAACTGGCAAAGACCGTTCACGAGTGCCACACTGACACACAACCCCGCCTGGAAAGGAGAATGGGGTTGGTTGTGGCCTTTGACAAGGACCGAGGCTTCGGTTTCATAAAAGACTACCTGACTGGAAGAGACTTATATGTCAATAGGAGGTCCGTCAAGCGGAGCTACCTCCCAGAACGTTTACATAACCTCCGCGAGGGAGAGGAGGTTGAATTTACCCCTGCTGAGGGCCTGTGAGGCCCCTACGCCACTGCCGTGTCCCGTCCGAAAAAGAAATCGGAGGACTGGGATCTTGATGAGGACTACTCTGGCTGCGAGCAAGAACCTGTGTGCTCTCCAGAACCGGCCCATCATGCCTTCCAGGAACGGGGCTCTTTCATTGGCCCAAATGTATTCTGGCAACCAACAGTGGTGGAGAAGAGGGTTAGCCCATGGCCCTCACCTGAGTTGCCTCGCAGGGAGAAAACTGTCCGTGAGCTTCAGTATGCCGAGAGATTCCGAGCTACCCTGGAAAATATCCGCAGAGGGAGGAAAGCGGACGCCTCAACTGAGCCTGCAGCGGCTGCGCAGGACGAACCACCCACCTTCCAAGTGCCGACGGCGACAGCGGAGACCAGCGATCCCGACTCTGAAAGCCTGGACGACCAGATAGTGCGGCTGGAGCTGAAACTGCGGGAGCTGCGCCAGATTGCCTCCGCCAGGATCCGGACTCCACCTGACCTACAAGAAAGAGGACGTAAGGACTCGGACGTCTCCAGGTCTAAGGTGAGAGTACCTGTCCCTGCCAGTCGTCCCTCCTTAGTACCGGCACCTGCGGTGGGATCCTCATACGCTGTGCACCGGTGCACAGAGCCAGTCGTTCCAGAACCCACCGGACCGCTTGCAGCAGCGGTACCCAGGCCAGTGCAGCAGCCCACGATTGTTATGCCTGCTCCGGTGAGGTCAGCGACTTTGATCACCCCTAGGCCTATGGGGCCTATACCTATTAGGGGTCCGTTTATGCTACAGTTGCCCCCCAATACAGTGTTGTGGGCACATCCATCTGTTGAATCTTGTGATGTTGTGATAGATCACTGTGACCTTTCCCCTTTTTCTCCTGATGCATGATGGGGGAGGAGGAGCTGTACCAGGAAGTCAGACAGTGTGTGTGAGGGGAACTGGAAGCAGACACATGAGGCTGAGAAGGGATTACATCTGATAAGGACAGAAGCTGTTGGAATAAGACTCCTCCATGTAAGAATGCCATAATGTTCTGAGTAATAAACCTTGCTCTGGTTAAGTAGTACATCGGCCTGTGTGCGTAACTTGCTGAGCAGATACCGGCAGCATTGCCAGCAGCACCTGAGAGACACAGAGTGTCCAGGGGACATAACAGTGGCGACGAGGATTGTGGATTTTAGCACACATGGCCTTCATAGGGTTTATTCAACCATTTGATCCTGCAGCTGAGTCATGGATCTCCTGGGTGGAGAGGCTGGAACAGTATATGGAAGCGAATAATGTGACTGTTGAAAAGAGAAGTGCAGTTTTTCTCACTGCATTGGGTCAAGCTGCATATGGAACCCTCAGAGACCTTGTTTCTCCAGACAAGCCAGCCTCTAAGTCCCTGCCTGAGTTAATTCAGACGCTACATACACACTACAACCCGAAGCCGTTGGAAATCGCGGAGTGGTTTAAATTCTACGGTAGAAGGCAGCAGGCCGGGGAGGATATAAGGACATATATCATTGCTTTACGTAAACTGGCTGCCACTTGTCAGTTTGGAGACTACCTACAGACGGCTCTCCGTGACATGTTCGTCATGGGACTCTGCGACCCAGCCATACAGAAACGTTTACTCACAGAACCCGACTTGACTCTGACGAAAGCCACTGACCTTGCTACGGTCATGGAGTTGGCAACACGGGACGCCACCCTACTGAAGGCACCACCTACAACTCCTGCAAGCCAGGGTGAGGAAATATTCCACACTGCTATCACTCAACGCTCGAGACGCCCGTCCCCTGCCACTCAGCTTAAACCTCGCCACCCTAATTCTTCTGTCTCTGGGACCCCGACTTGCTACCGTTGTGGTAACACTACTCACAGTGCGCCTGCTTGCAAGTTCAAGGATGTCGTTTGTTTTCGCTGTGGGAAGACTGGTCATATTGGGCGCGTTTGCCGCAGCTCTCGCTCCCCGAACACTACCACTAAAGATAGACGTAAACAGACATTCCGTGTGGATATGGACAATAACGGTTTTAGCTCTGATGAGGAGACATGTGTCCAGCATGTTGGACTGTTTCGAGTAGCTGGGAGTACTCCGGCGATTAAAGTGGATGTCACACTCAATGGCTGTCCTGTCTCCATGGATGTTGATACAGGGGCAGCTGTGTCTGTCATTTCATGGACTGATTTAAAGGCATCGGGTCTGTCCCTGCCACTAAAACCTACAAAGCTCACGCTACAAACCTACAGCAAGGAACTACTACAGCTCCTTATCATCCAGCTTCAAATGGGCTGGCAGAACGATTTGTGCAGTCATTTAAGAAGCACTTACTGTCCACTCTGGACCAGGTTGGACTGTCAGAAGAGAAGCTGCTGGAATTCTTGATCATGTACCGTAACACGAAACACGCTACTACTGGGCTGTCACCGGCTTTTCTTATGTTTGGCAGGCATCTCCGCACCAAACTTGATTTAGTTCGTCCGCAGGAGCAGTCACCAACACCTCCTCCGCCGGGCCGTCTGGGATTCCGTGCCGGTGATCTTGTATGGTCTCAGAATTACAGAGCTTTGCCTCCTTGGCTTCCTGGCGTTATTGATGGAACTCTTGGCAGAAGAATGTACCTTGTCCGCCTGGAGGAAGGCATTTGTGTTCGGCGACACCTTTCACAATTGAGGAAACGCATTTGCCGGCCACTAGTGACAAAACCGACCCTTCTTTCTGACCACCCACCAGAGTCTACTCTGAACTCTGCTGGTGACATATGGCATGGTGTCTGGCATGATCCCACAAGTTTACACCCAAACCCTGAACCGGTTGGTGACCATATTCCTGAGGAGCCCGGACATGTGCCTGAAGTTACAGAGACTGATTTGTCTGTGGGACGCCCACTGACATCTCCAGTACCTTTGACTGACTTTATTCCTCCCGGTGCTGTACCTCTGCGGAGGTCTACCCGTCAAAGACGTCAAACGCCTCGCTGGCAAAGTGCTGAAATCTTACGGGACACATTGGAGGTCAGGGAACAGAGACAAAGGGCTCATGAAGTGCTGCGGAAATCACAGAACTGAATTGGAGATACTACTTGCTGAACTGATCTCGCTTGCCTTGTTATGTTATGTGTTCAACATTTTGTTCTCTTGTTATGTTTTTTTTTTTTTTTTTGGGGGAGGAAAGGAGGTGTGATGTTGTGATAGATCACTGTGACCTTTACCCTTTTTCTCCTGATGCATGATGGGGGAGGAGGAGCTGTACCAGGAAGTCAGACAGTGTGTGTGAGGGGAACTGGAAGCAGACACATGAGGCTGAGAAGGGATTACATCTGATGAGGACAGAAGCTGTTGGAATAAGACTCCTCCATGTAAGAATGCCATAATGTTCTGAGTAATAAACCTTGCTCTGGTTAAGTAGTACATCGGCCTGTGTGCGTAACTTGTTGAGCAGATACTGGCAGCATGGCCAGCAGCACCTGAGAGACACAGAGTGTCCAGGGGACATAACAAATCTCAATACAGGCCCAATATACAAATGGAGCCAGGGAGCACCACTGAAATGCAAAGTGGATATGACTTGCCCCTGTGAGTTGGCCTGCTAGGCCCTTGATGTTGGATTTATTTTGCCAAGGGATCCTAAAGAAGATGTAACCCTTTCAGGACAGGAGTCCTTCGTTGTTTTGGCCCTCTGTTGCTGCTGCCAGTTACCCGCGGCTCAGTGGAGGCGGCAAGCCACTGAAAATACCACGTGCAGCAAGGCCATCTTGTTTACAGGACCTCCTGCCTGCTTTCTCAGAGTGAAAACCCAGTTGTGCCTGTTTTCATAAGTTGCACCTTTAACCCTTTAACCCCCTTTTCAGGTTGATTACGGGTATTACAGCACTTGTTTTATATATGTCATTTGAATAATGTGGACTATTTTATGTGCTGCTGTTTTATTATGCAACTTGAATTTCAAGAATTGGGCCCAGGGATAGACTCTAATGCACATGAGCCTCTGAGATTTTGCTACTATTTTAAAGTATTGTGCCCAGAGATGGACTCCACCTCGTGCGAGCCTCTGTGATTCTATCTGCCTTTCTAGTTTCATCTGCGATATTTTTACGTGTCTGTGGATTAAACAAAAAGAAAAGAACCTGGGTACGGACTCATTTGATATGCTTTGAGCCTCCAAGAATTGTTATTTAATGTTTTACATTTTCCATGGACTACAACTGTTCTATTATGGACAATTTGCACTTAAAGAAATTATTATGGACTATCCTGGTATTTATTGTTACACTGTGCCAGGTCAGCGCCCCTGTTCCCATTGTGTTATCCTGAGAGAAGAGAACGACGCCCCTTTTCACCATTACTTGCTCCTAATCCAGTGGAACTGCCTGATGTATACATATAATGTATTTTTGCAAATGTAGATGTGTTTTCCTGCTTTGCTTTATCTTCCCTATTCCAGGTGCAGTATCCAGCTGTGCAGGGACCCTCCATGTAGAATGCCGCTGCCACTTTTCAGTGGATGGTCAACACGCTGCTTAAGGGACTTGAAGAGTATGCGGCCGCGTACCTGGATGACATTTCCGTCTTCAGTCCCACATGGGAGGATCACCTACAGCACTTGACACAGGTGCTGGGGCGGATCCACCAGGCAGGCTTGACCATCAAGCCGGAAAAGTGCCAGCTGGGCATGAGCGAGGTCCACTACCTGGGGCACCGGGTAGGCGGGGGGACCCTTAAGCCAGAACCCGGGAAAGTGGATGTGATATCGCATCCTGGCCCACCCCCAGGACCAAGAAACAGGTGATGTCCTTCCTGGGCAACGCCGGGTACTATAGGAGGTTCGTCTCCCACTATACTAGCCTGGCGAAGCCCTTGACGGACCTCACCAAGAAGAAGCTGCCCTCTGCAGTAGATTGGACAAACGACTGCGCCTTCCGGCCGCTCAAGGCCTCCCTCTCGAGCTTCCCTGTACTACAGGCAGCCGACTTCACACGGCCGTTTATAGTACAGACCGACGCCAGTGATTTTGGCCCCGGTGCCGAACTCAGCCAGGTTGACACTACGGGCCAGGAACACCCTGTTCTGTACCTCGGTCGGAAGCTCCTGCCGAGGGAGGTGTCGTACTACACAATGGAGAAGGAGTTCCTGGCAATTGTCTGGGCACTGCATCGGTTGCAGCCGTATTTATACGGGCGCCTCTTCACTGTGGAGACCGACCACAACCCCCTCAGCTGGATAAACACCGTATCCGGGACGAATGAGAGGCTGCTACACTGGAGCCTAGCTCTCCAGCAGTATCACTTGACCATTCGCCACAAAAAGGGCCGTGACCATGGGAACGCCGATGGGCTATCCCAGCAAGGAGAGGGTGTGGATGGGCGCATGGGGGAACACAGGAATGTGCTGCCCCCTGATGCCCTCTAAAAGGGGGAGGTGTGGGAAAAATTGATTATTATTAACTGGCAGCTCTGATTGTCATTTGATTCACCTTTTGGCATGTACAGTACATCAGTATACACGCAAAATAAGTTCCCACCCCCCAGCCATCTGACTGTCAGCTGGCAAGGAAGAAAGCCCCAGGGGTCCAGGCTTCAAGGAGGCCCCAGGTGCAGAATGTCACACCTCAATTAGCCAGTTTGGAGGCAAGCTAAATCCTGAAGGAAAAAACCCCAGCAGGAGGTATCAGCCCTTGCCAGGATCAATGATACCTTCCAGACATTTGTTGGCACATACATTTCATAAGAAATTATAAATCGCCCGGCCATCGCAGGCGCAAACCGGATACATATTTGTGCCCCGGTGGCCACGATGTACGTGCCCATGGTCTTTGTTTGATGGGGCGATGTCAGGGAAGGGAGATATCCATATCTCCCCACAGAAACCAAATAACGGCACCATGTTTGGACTCTAGTTATAGCCGGAACCCAGGCGGATCAATTGGCCCGGAACCATCTTCCTGCAACATTCTGGACTGGGGCTATGTGCCCTAAGGGGTTTTATGGGTCATTTGCTCCCAGCACAAGAGAAGGAGGGGTGGACCCTGCCCATAGGTGGGCAGGGGAGTGGCGGCTACAGGTCATAAGCCCATGCAAGCCAGAGGACGGTGTCTTTTCTGAAGGGGGTCACATCATGCCAATGTGTTTGCAGAGACCAGGAACCAGCTGACCTCACTGCCCCCACGTGACGGCAGCCAAGGACTATTCCACCCTTATGACCCACAGGAACTTCCATTTACTAGGTAACTGACTTTTGCTCTGCTTAACCCTGTTGTACCCATATAACCTGTATCTGTAACCTCAGACCACTGTATATATTCTCTGTGTATATTGTGTTATATCTAGTGTGCCCTTAAGGCGATTAAATATAAAATGTAATCTTGTGCTATCTTGTATCTCGATCACGAATCCCTACGTCCGTGTTTTGGCCTAGTTATAAGCTACCGCGGGTTGGTTGAGGGCGCTCTGGCTGGCTTGGGTTGGGCACTTCCAGCAGAGACATGCCCAGCACACGCTCCCTTGGTAGCAGGTAAGCTGGAACTCACTAGAAACTGGTCCCCACCCTTCCTGCAGGAAGTGGGACTCGCCCACTACTCCACAGAGGGGATGTTAGAATGGAAAGATGACATCTTGTTAACCCATTAGAGACAGTAGCAGGATACAGAAGTGGTAATGCCACTCTGGGGCGTTAAAAAAAATCATAACAATCTCCACATGTGCCCCCCCCCCCCCCCAACAGTGAAGTCCTTTAGTGCTTTAGTGTGCCCTCCTTCTCTTTGCCGGCTGTGTTTATGAGATAGGTGGGACCCATACCTATCAGACAATGGGGCATATCCTAAAGATCTGCCCCCATTGTCTGAGATGGGAAAACCCCTTTAATTATGTTCAAGTCAATTGTACATATTGTACATGTGATATACAGGAATAGACACAGGCACGGTCTGTCCTTCACTGACCCACCCTCAGTATTTCCATACACCTCCAAGGGATTCGTGTCTCAGGTTGCGTTACTGCATCTGATGCCGTTCAGCCATCAGTAGTATCAGGTATTGACACAAGTTATGAGGAACATTTCTAAACCTGCTGAGGAGCAGACGGAGAGCAATGGCTGCTGTTGAGACTACCCTCATATATATCTACTTTGTGACCTTGATCCTCTCATTTCCAGGAAACATCTTTATCCTTGTTGTGAATATTATCGATTTCTTCAGGAACAGAAGGCTTCCGTTAAGTGATCAGCTCATATTTGGCTTCAGTGCCTTCAGCCTTCTACATGGACTTCATGAAGGGTATGCGATGTACAATGATCTATATGACTTGATTATTGATATACACAATGATCTATATGACTTGATTATTGATATACACAATTATCTATATGACTTGATTATTGATATACACAATGATCTATATGACTTGATTATTAGTATGCACACCTTTATGTACTTGAACTTGAACGCCTTATGGTTTTCCACCCTCCTTTGTATGCATTTCTGTCTGAAGATTGTCAATATTAACCATTGGTTCTACATTTCTCTTCAAAAAAGATTTCCCAAGTTGTTTCCTTGGATTGTTCTGGCTTTTCTCCCCGGATACTTTTTCCTGATTCTTTATTCTGCCCTGAATACAGAGCCGGAGTGTCTACCGAACTCGACGTCCAAACTTATTGTCCTGAAGGCATTTGTAGGATGTTCTTGGCTATTATTCTTCTTCCTGGTAGTTTGTTTCTTGTGCACTTTCCTCTGCTCGGTATCGGCATCGACCATCCTCATCTCTCTGTGTAAACACATGGAAAGAATCCAAGAGAACATCCAGGGCTCGAGGTCTCCAAACATCGAGGCTCACGTCCGGGCAGTGAAAACGGTCACCATGTTACTGGCAGCGCATATTCTACTATTCGCTTCGGTCTCTGTGTTGGCTTTATGTTACGACACATGGGTGAATCTGTTTGGTATTCTCAATTGTACATGCTATATATTTGCTTCCTACTTTTTAATTAAGGGAACAAAAAAACTGGATATGACTCTCGCAGAGATACTGAAGGCCCCATCAAAATTTTTGCATGGAATAAACTGCCGATATCAATAATGGACAGGGCAAACCTGATCAAGTGGACCCCCCAGTGACACATTGTAACACTGTCACATATAGTACAAATGGCGGTATGCCAGAGTAGTGCTAAGGGCTTAAAAGCATCAAGGCGTATGTGTAGGTCACCAGTATGAAGGTCTCGGAAAACCCCTTTAAATAATTACATAGTTACATAGTTGATATGTTAGAAAAAACGACAAGAGTCCATCTTGGCCAACCTTCATAGTGAAAGTAAACAAAATGCACTGTACATAGGGCGATATTACCAATGATACCACTAATGGTACCACTGGTGTCTGCAGTAGACCCTCCATAGCCTCCTCCCTCCGCTCCTGAGTGAAAGCTGGTAACGGCTCTCAGGTGGATGCTAGAGAAGCAGGAACAGCCTGTGAAGCGTGGCTTGCTGATAATGGAGGAAGGCCAGGGCCCACCCACCATCTTTACTCTACCGCTAAAGACTTATTTGGATGGACATTACATTCTGCAATACCAAACATACAGGAGAATAGAGCACCACATACCTCTTATATCCAGTGGTGTCTCATCTGACGTTCTCTTTCCTCATCTTCTCCATTCGAACCAGAACGTCATGATGAATTATGTCGGCCACTTCTCATCTCTGCAGAGTGGGCCACACACACATCTTAGGTTCCTCGTTTTACCATCAACCTACCGCCATACAATATTGCCATACAGATAGCCCTTCCTCCATTATCATTAGTAATAGTGCCAATAGTGATAATGCTCCCCTCCCCTGTAGTGCCAGTCTATAATGCTTTTCTCCCCTGTAGTACCAGAATATAATGCTCACCTCCCCTGTAGTACCAGTCTATAATGCTTTTCTCCC
The DNA here is from genome assembly GCF_014858855.1 of Bufo gargarizans. Lineage (NCBI taxonomy): Eukaryota > Metazoa > Chordata > Amphibia > Anura > Bufonidae > Bufo > Bufo gargarizans. Next base: position 66,084,139 of record NC_058083.1, on the reverse strand, counting down.
CTGTAGTACCAGAATATAATGCTCACCTCCCCTGTAGTACCAGTATATAATGCTCCCCTCACCTGTAGTACCAGTATATAATGCTCCCCTCCCCTGTAGTACCAGAATATAATGCTCATCTCCCCTGTAGTGCCAGTATATAATTCTCCCTTCCCCTGTAGTACCGGTATATAATGCTCCCCTCCCCTGTAGTACCAGTATATAATGCTCCCCTCCCCTGTAGTGCCAGTATATAATGCTCCCCTCCCCTGTAGTGCCAGTATATAATGCTTTTCTCCCCTGTAGTACCAGTAAATAATGCTCCCCTCCCCTGTAGTACCAGTATATAATGCTCACCTCCCCCGTAGTACCAGTATATAATGCTTTACTCCCTGTTAGTACCAGTATATAATGATCCCCTCCCTTGTAGTGACAGTATATAAGGCTCACCTACCCCGTAGTACCAGTACATAATGCTCAGCTCCCCCGTAGTACCAGTAATTAATGCTTTTCTCACTGTTAGTACCAGTATATAATGCTCCCCTCCCCTGTAGTACCAGTATATAATGCTCCCCTCCCCTGTAGTGCCAGTATATAATGCTCCCCTCCCCTGTAGTACCAGTATATAATGCTCCCCTCCCCTGTAGTGCCAGTATATAATGCTTTTCTCACTGTTAGTACCAGTATATAATGCTCCCCTCCCCTGTAGTGCCAGTATATAAGAGTCACCTCCCCCGTAGTTCCAGTATATAATGCTTTTCTCCCTGTTAGTACCAGTATATAAGGCTCTCCTCTTCTGTAGTACCAGTATATAATGCTTTTCTCCCTATTAGTACCAGTATATAATGCTCACCTCCCCTGTAGTGCCAGTATATAAGGCTCTCCTTCCCTATAGAGTCGGAGTGAATTAAGTACCTGTTACTGCATAACTGGATCTTCTGAACGCTGTCTCTACTATGACTGTGAGGACCTAAGGAAGACAGTGTATATGAGATATGCTCCATTAGATCAAGGAAGGCTGAACTAAAAACCATTCAAAAATGCAACAACAAAAAAAAGATTCAGTAGTATAGCGATGCATACAGAATGGACCTTTCATAAAGGAAACCGTAAGTGTCGCTCTTCGGGAGGTCCACAAATCTGTCATGTGTTCCATAGAATGGCCTTCAAATATAATTAAAAGTAAACCTCCATTGCTCACAGGTTTCACAGCCATTTCTGGGCCATCACGGGTAGACTCTTGATGGTATGTTTCCTGGTCATGCTTTCAGATGCGGAAACCACCTTCTTCTTACTACCTCTTGAATCCCAGGGTAAATTCTTAGAGATCTACCATACAGACCTCAGGAACCTTGAGACTCTTGCGACCAACAACCTCACAAAACAGAGGCACTTACAGATGGACAGTCCTACAGAACAGCTACATTAATAATCTAGCAGACACCACCTTCCTGGTACCTCTTCTGGACCCTTCATTGATTTACCACCAAAAATTATCTACAACTTTAATATTTGACCATTATTACTAAGTTTTTTTTATTTTTCACTGACAATATACTGTATACTCTACTGTTCTTTTAACGTCTACTAAAAACTCACAAATCTCACCAGAACTACTAATTATTGTTTTGATTGTCAGCTGGCAAGGAAGAAAGCCCCAGGGGTCCAGGCTTCAAGGAGGCCCCAGGTAGAGAAGGTCACACCTCAATCAGCCAGTTTGGAGGCAAGCTAAATCCTGCAGGAAAACTCTCCAGCAGGAGGTATCAGCCCTTGCCAGGATCAATGATACCTTCCAGACATGTTGGCACCTACAATTCATAAGGAATTATGAATCCCCCGACCATCGCAGGCACAAACCGGATACATATTTGTGTCCCGGTGGCCACGATGTACGTGCCCATGGTCTTTGTTTGATGGGGCGATGTCAGGGAAGGGAGATATCCATATCTCCCCACAGAAACCAAATAACGGCACCATGTTTGGACTCTAGTTATAGCCGGAACCCAGGCGGATCAATTGGCCCGGAACCATCTTCCTGCAATATTCTGGACTGGGGCTATGTGCCCTAAGGGGTTTTATGGGTCATTTGCTCCCAGCACAAGAGAAAGAGGGGTGGACCCTGCCCATAGGTGGGGAGGGGAGCGGCCGGCTACAGGTCATAAGCCCATACAAGCCAGAGGACGGTGTCTTTTCTGAAGGGGGTCACATTGTGCCAATGTGTTTGGAGAGACCAGGAACCAGCTGACCTCACTGCCCCCATGTGACTGCAGCCAAGGTCTATTCCACCCTTATGACCCACAGGAACTTCCATTTACCCGGTAACTGACTTTTGCTCTGCTTAACCCTGTTGTACCCATATAACCTGTATCTGTAACCTCAGACCACTGTATATATTCTCAGTGTATATTGTGTTATATCTAGTGTGCCCTTACGGCGATTAAATATATAATTTTATATTTTGCTATCTTGTATCTCGATCACGAATCGCCACGTCCGTGTTTCGGCCTAGTTATAAACTACCACGGGTTGGTTCTCACCCTATATAATCCCGTTAGCAGACCGGGCTTATATCAAACGAGAGCTGGTGGCTGATAGCCGGGCTGAGACAGCGCTGTTTTCACTGTGGTGGTGAAAAGGCTCTCTCTGCTTGTTGCCTATCTGTGCCGCGTGGACAGGAGGTATGTGTGTAAACTGTACCGAGCTGACCTTACCTGCTCCTGTGGAAGGCCTAACGTCACATTTTTGGTTACCCGTGACCATACCGCGGCTTGTGAGCTCGATGTAGGTGACGTCAGGCGGGCACGAGGTGTGGTATTCGTCACAAGGGGGAATAATTGATGGATTGAAGAAAGAATAGAGTCCAGACCTTGTATAAAGTTGAACAGCAGCTTTACTTCAATAAATGTTCATCCGAGACAATCTTCAAGCTTTATCTTGGTCCCAGCAGACTTTAGCATTAAAACTTGGCAGGCAAGCTCGTCTCTGCTACATCTGTTTCTCTCTGGCTCTGCTGTACTGACAGGATCGCTGTATAACTCAGATTCTTTTGTCTGCTGCACTTTCTCTCTTTGTAGTCTGTCTCTTAAGTTATGCCAGGGAACTATACTCCTCCTGGCTCCTGAATATGTTTTGGCCTCCATGGCCAGCAGAGCTGAGGGCGCTCTGGATGGCTTGGGTTGGGCATTTCCAGCAGAGACGTGCCCAGCACACCCTCCCCGGGTAGGGGGAAAGCTGGAACTCACTAGAAACTGGTCCCCACCCTTCCTGCAGGAAGTGGGACTTGCCCACTGCTCCACAGAGGGGGGGTTAGAATGGAATGGAAAGCTCCATTCTACCTAACTGTAGCTCTGCCGTGTTTACTGCCACCTGCTGGTGAACCAGGCACATTACATTTGAACATAACAATTGCAAACATTAGAAATGCACATTGTGAAGGACCTGAACAAAATACATAAGATGACGTTTTGTTAACCCATTAGAGACAGTAGCAGGGTGCAGAAGTGGAAATGCCACACTGGGGCGTTATAAAAATCATAACAATCTCCACATGTGCCCCCCCCCCCCCCCAAACAGTGAAGTCCTTTACTGCTTTCTTTTAATTTTTATTAAAGGGGTTATTGAAGACTGAACAACCCACCCCAACAATGGCCGGACCCGTGATACAGGCATCTGGGACCAGGTAAGTATGGTCAGTATCACAGGTCTGGGTAATGTGGGGGGGGGGGGGGGTATGTTATCGAACTATTCCTGACTCACTACACTACAAGGAATATCATTACAATGAATATAGAAGATGATATAATAATTAAAGGGGACAGAACAAATTAGTACTTGAAGGGGTATTCCCATCTCAGACAGTGGGGACATGTTGCTAGGATATGCTCCACTTGTCTGATAGGTGCGGATCCCACCTCTGGAACCTGCACCTATCTAGTAAAAAACGAAACCGGCCAGGTGGTGGCCAGCAGTGCCCGATCCGGCCACCACCAAGCATTGGTATTGGCCCGCAGAAAATAACTGAATCCCCATTGAAATTAATCGGAGCACACCCACCCGGCCACTACTCGCATTCACTTTTACGGGGCCGACGGAAATAGCCAAGCCAGCACTCGGCTATTTTCGGCAGCCCCATAGAAATGAATAAAGGGCAGCCGCACATGCATGGTGTCCCCTTCTTCTCTTTGCCGGCTGTGTTTACGAGATAGGTGAGACCCTCACCTATCAGACAATGGGGCATATCCTAGAGATCTGCCCCCATTGTCTGAGATGGGAAAACCTCTTTAATTATGTTTAAGCCAATTGTGTGATATACAGGAATGGACACAGGCTCGGTCTGTCCTTCCCTGAACCTCAGTATTTCCATACACCTCAAAGGGATTCGTGTCTCAGGTTGCGTTCCTGCATCTGATCCTGTTCAGCCACCAGTAGTATAAGGTATTGCAGGGAATAAATGACCCAAGTTATAAGCAACATTTCTAAACCTGCTGAGGTGCAGACGGAGAGCAATGGCTGCTGTTGAGACTACCCTCATATATATCTACTTTGTGACCTTGATCCTCTCATTTCCAGGAAACATCTTTATCCTTGTTGTGAATATTATCGATTTCTTCAGGAACAGAAGGCTTCCGTTAAGTGATCAGCTCATATTTGGCTTCAGTGCCTTCAGCCTTCTACATGCACTTCACGAAGGGTATGCGATGTACAATGATCTATATGACTTGATTATTGATATACACAATGATCTATATGACTTGATTATTAGTATGCACACCTTTATGTACTTGAACTTGAACACCTTATGGTTTTCTGCCCTCCTTAGTATGCATTTCTGTCTGAAGATTGTCAATATTAACCATTGGTTCTACATTTGTCTTCAAAAAAGATTTCCCAAGTTGTTTCCTTGGATTGTTCTGGCTTTTCTCCCCGGATACTTTTTCCTGATTCTTTATTCTGCCCTGAATACAAAGCCGGAGTGTCTACTGAACTCGACGTCCAAACTTATCATCCTAAAAGCGTTTGTAAGATGTTCTTGGCTATTATTCTTCTTCCTGGCAGTTTGTTTCTTGTGCACTTTCCTCTGCTCGGTATCGGCATCGACCATACTCATCTCTCTGTGTAAACACATGGAAAGAATCCAAGAGAACATCCAGGGCTCGAGGTCTCCAAACATCGAGGCTCACGTCCGGGCAGTGAAAACGGTCACCATGTTACTGGCAGCTAATATTCTACTATTCGCTTCAGTCTCTGTGATGGCTTTATGTTTCGACGCATGGGTGTATCTGTTTGGTATTCTCAATTTTACATGCTATATATTTGCTTCCTACTTTTTAATTAAGGGAACAAAAAAACTGGATATGACTCTCGCAGAGATACTGAAGGCACCATCAAAATTTTCGCATGGAATAAACTGCCGATATCAATAATGGACAGGGCAAACCTGATCAAGTGGACCCCCCAGTGACACATTGTAACACTGTCACATAGAGTACAAATGGCGGTATGCCAGAGTAGTGCTAAGGGCTTAAAAGCGTCAAGGCGTATGTGTAGGTCACCAGTATGAAGGTCTCGGAAAACCCCTTTAAATAATTACATAGTTACATAGTTCATATGGTAGAAAAAAAGACAAGAGTCCATCTTGGCCAACCGTCATAGTGAAAGTGAATAAAACGCACTGTACATAGGGCGATATTACCAATGATACCACTAATGGTACCACTGGTGTCTGCAGTAAACCCTCCACAGCCTCCTCCCTCCGCTCCTGAGTGATAGCTGGTAACGGCTCTCGGGTGGATGCTAGAGAAGCAGGAACAGCCTGTAAAGCGTGGCTTGCTGATAATGGAGGAAGGCCGCTGCCCACCCACCTTCCTAACTCTACTGCTAAAGACATATTTGGATGGACATTACATTCTGCAATACCAAACATACAGGAGAATAGAGCACCACATACCTCTTACATCCAGTAGTTTCTCCTCTGTTCTCCATTCGTACCAGAACGTCATGATGAATTATGTCGGCCACACACACATCTTAGGTTCCTCATTTTACCATCAACCTACCGCCATACAATATTGCCATACAGATAGCCCTTCCTCCATTATCATTAGTAATAGTGCCAATAGTGATAATGCTCCCCTCCCCTGTAGTACCAGTCTATAATGCTCACCTCCCCTGTAGTGCCAGTATATAATGCTCTCCTCCCCTGTAGTACCGGTATATAATGCTCCCCTCCCATGTAGTACCGGTATATAATGCTCCCCTTCCCTGTAGTACCAGTATATAATGCTCCCCTCCCCTGTAGTACCAGTATATAATGCTCCCCTCCCCTGTAGTACCGGTATATAATGCTCCCCTCCCCTGTAGTGCCAGTATATAATGCTCCCCTCCCCTGTAGTGCCAGTATATAATGCTCCCCTCCCCTGTAGTGCCAGTATATAAGGCTCTCCTTCCCTATAGAGTTGGAGTGAATTAAGTACCTGTTACTGCATAACTGGATCTTCTGAACGCTGTCTCTACTATCACTGTGAGGACCTAAGGAAGACAGTGTATATGAGATCTGCTCCATTAGATCAAGGAAGGCTGAACTAAAAACTATTCAAAAATGAGATTCAGTAGTATAGCGATGCATACAGAATGGACCTTTCACAAAGGAAACCATAAGTGTCGCTCTTCGGGAGGTCCACAAATCTGTTGTGTGTTTCATAGAATGGCCATCATGGGTTGACTCTTGATGGTATGTTTCCTGGTCATGGTTTCAGATGGGAAACCACCTTCTTCTTACTACCTCTTCGGGAGGTACACAAATCTGTCATGTGTTCCATAGAATGGCCTTCAAATATAATTAAAAGTAAACCTCCATTGCTCACAGGTTTTACAGCCATTTCTGGGCCATCACGGGTAGACTCTTGATGGTATGTTTCCTGGTCATGCTTTCAGATTGGGAAACCACCTTCTTCTTACTACCTCTTGAATCCCAGGGTAAATTCTTAGAGATCTACCATACAGACCTCAGGAACCTTGAGACTCTTGCGACCAACAACCTCACAAAACAGAGGCACTTACAGAAGGGCAGTCCTACAGAACAGCTACAGTAATAATCTAGCAGACACCACCTTCCTGGTACCTCTTCTGGACCCTTCATTGACTTACCACCAATAATTGTCTTCAATTAAAATATTTTACCATTATTACTAAGTTATCACTGATAATATACTGTATAATCTACTGTTCTTTTGCCGCCTACTAAAAACTCACAAATCTCACCAGAACTACCAATTATGTCTGGCATAAATTAACAACTATCATTTATCCCACACATTTAGGGAACAGCAATGGGTACCAACATAGCCCCTATCATACAAATCTATTTATGACATCCACACACTCCCGAGCTCTTCTCCCGAGCTCCATATTTCACATTTGAAGCATTATAAATGTGGAGTGGATCCCATCTAGAGGCTTTCATGTGGTCACTAAACTCTACAATTGGTCATGTTTACTGTGTGCTAATCTAATAAGATTGGCTTTTCAGTGATACACACTGTTTAATGGCAAAAACATTGCATACGATTGCGCTATGTTGACTTCAGTACCTTCAGCGCTGATAACTCATGGTTCCAAGACCATGCCTAACACCTTTGCTGTTTTAAAGAAGCTCTCAAGTGGTACTGGTTGTGCCAATGTTCGAGGTATTACAAATCAGCCCTCCACCAGAAGCAAGAGAACTGCTTCTCTACTGCCACCTATAGGTAGTTATCCTTTACGTCAATGCCCGACCCGTTAAAGAGTCTTGAAACATAGCCAGAGATATCACACAGGCCAGAGACACCATCTGTAAATAGATGTTTTGGGGGATCTTGCACCTCGTTAGTACAGAGTAAGGTTCTATCTGACTTGACGAGATGCCGTTTTAATTTACTACTTTCCATCATTTCAGTCCATATACCTTCACTATACTTGTACATTTTTTATTGTTACACTATTGAAGTGGTTCAATTTGTAAAATCCCATTTATACTGGACTCTGGCCCTGGTTGTTTTGTTACTATACATATACTAAGACATTAGGATCCTTCGCACTTTTCATGTGATCCCTTAAATAAATATAGGACACTGTTTTTGACTTTTATGGTGCTTCCCATAGGAACATGGCTGTGAACTCACACGGCTGCCGCTCGCTACGCTTCTACTAACATGAGGGCTCTAAAGCTGCTCAAAATCCGGATCAAGGCAAATTCATCAATGCGTCCTGCTTCGGAATCCATCCTGACTCGCTCAGCTACAATAACCAAAAAAGGACATCTGATTGTACAGTCCAGAAGTGGTCAGGAGATGGCATCCAGGAGATGGCACCAGAACGCTTGGCAATGCCTCTACAGCAGATGTCCCCTACTATCTTCACTGGAAGGTGCAGAATCCCCACAGCTGAACCGCCATGCATCAAATATAGCCTTGTCCACAGGCTCAGAGACCTCCTTCAGGGACTCATCAGATCATTTAGATCACTTTGTAACCCAGATATCCAATATCTGCTGTTTTATATTCTTTTCAGACCCCTTGATAAAGGTCGTTATCCGACCGAAACGTATGGACTATTTTCATGGCCTCTTATATTGATGTATATTCCGGATGGAAACTAAGTATAAAATGATGTGAAACTGCACATTATGTATTAAAGCCTCACTTGAGAAGAATTCCTTGGTGTGTCGTAGACCTCTCCATTGTCTCAGTACTAGTTGGCTGTGCATTAATGGGGTCGTCTCACTTCAGCAATTGCCATTTATCTTATAGAGACAGTTATTACAAGGCACTTACTAATGTATTGTAATCGTCTATACTGCTTCCTTTGCTGGCTAGGTTAATTTTTCCATTGCATTATGCACTGCTTGTATCCATGGCTACGACCACCCTGAAATGCAGCTGGGGTGGTCGTGTTTGCACACTATACAGAAAGGTGCTGGACTATGCGCACTCCCATGGTCCTAGCTACCAGAGAGGTCTGCACTTTTTCCTATATTGTGCAAAAACAGCCACCGCTGCTGGATTACAGGGTGGTCGTAACCATGGAAACGAGCAGGGTATTTTAGAGGGAAAGTTTGTAGTTAGAAGAATACATTTGCCCCAGCCTAGCGTGTCAGGTGGGAAGCGGGGAAGTTTAGTACTGACGGGCAGGAGCGATGACAAAGATCAGCCGTCTTCAGGTTCTCAGGATATCCTCTATTGTAGATCTCGCCCAGTAGGTAAGTGCCATAGCCCTGCGGTGACCTGAGAATGTCTATCTTCTAACAGGCCGTATGACACGGTGGGAGATGTTCGGACTCCCTTTCGTGATCTGCTCCGTTCTCCTCCCTCGGAGTGACGGCCAGTGACATCCTGTATACCGCTGCAGCCAATCGCTGGCCTCAGGGGTGCACAGCGTGGTATACAGGATGTATTCATCAGGCACAGAGAAGGCGCTGTCTCTGACGATGGCGAGTCCAGACCCCCACTGATCACACATAGATGGTGCTGTATAAAGTAGGACCCTATAAAGAGGACCCCTCACCTCTCCTGACATGCATCCCTTGTGTAATACCAATTCTGGGGCATCTATTCTTTCAACTCTGTTATTCCTGATAGAAGTTTGTCCAATCAGTGCTGCCAGTGTCAGGCCGTGCAGAGACCCCCCCCCCCCCCAACTGGTACCACCCGTCTGTACCTTTACTGCAAGCTGCTGGCAATTCATTCATAAACTTCTAGTAGGAATAATACAGGAACGGCATTACCTAGAGTCAGAAGGACAGAGGCTCCAGAATGATTACATGGGGAATACAAGTAGTTACTGAGACTGGTCAGTGATGCAGCCTCAAAGGTGAGATCATTCTGTGCAGAAATCATTTGACTATAAGTCTCGGTTTCATGATGATTTGCCTGCCGTGTGCCCGGCATCAGATTCACTCTACAGATATAATACAGGTCATAAAAGTGCAACAGGGGCCTCCCCCCCCTCCCTAGGGCCCTCTATATAACGTGACAAAGGTGTAGGAATTCCGAGTGGTATAGTTCGGCCTAAAATGTCTCTCTATGTGTGTCACGGTGCTCCTACCTGGATACGGCTGGACCGCGGGCTTTGGCTCTGAAGCAATAAATAGGGGTGTGAGAAAAATGGATTATTATTTACTGGCAGCCCTGATTGTCATTTGATTCACCTTTTGGCATGTACATCAGTATACATGCAAAATAAGTTCCCAACCCCCAGCCATCTGATTGTCAGCTGGCAAGGAAGAAAGCCCCAGGGGTCCAGGCTTCAAGGAGGCCCCAGGTGGAGAAGGTCACACCTCAATCAGCCAGTTTGGAGGCAAGCTAAATCCGGCAGGAAAACCCCCCAGCAGGAGGTATCAGCCCTTGCCAGGATCAATGATACCTTCCAGACATGTTGGCACCTACATTTCATAAGAAATTATTAAGCGCCTGGCCATCGCAGACGCAAACCGGATACATATTTGTGTCCCAGTGGCCACGATGTACGTGCCCATGGTCTTTGTTTGATGGGGTGATGTCAGGGATGGGAGATATCCATATCTCCCCACAGAAACCAAATAACGGTACCATGTTTGGACTAGTTATAGCCGGAACCCAGGCGGAACCATCTTCCTGCGACATTCTGGTCTGGGGCAATGAGCCCTAAGGGGTTTTATGGGTCATTTGCTCCCAGCACCAGAGAAGGAGGGGTGGACCCTACCCATAGGCGGGGAGGGGAGCGGCCGGCTACAGGTCATAAGCCCATGCAAGCCAGAGGGCAGTGTCTTTTCTGAAGGGGGTCACATCATGCCAATGTGTTTGCAGAGACCAGGAACCAGCTGACCTCACTGCCCCCATGTGACTGCAGCCAAGGACTATTCTCGATCACGAATCCCTACGTCCGTGTTTTGGCCTAGTTATAAGCTACCGCGGGTTGTTTGAGGGCGCTCTTGCTGGCTTGGGTTGGGCACGTCCAGCAGAGACATGCCCAGCACACGCTCCCTTGGTAGCAGGTAAGCTTGAACTCGCTAGAAACTGGTCCCCACCCTTCCTGCAGGAAGTGGGACTCGCCCACTACTCCACAGAGGGGATGTTAGAATGGAAGGATGACATTTTGTTAACCCATTAGAGACAGTAGCAGGATGCAGAAGTGGTAATGCCACTCTGGGGCGTTACAAAAAATCATAACAATCTCCACATGTGCCCCCCCCCCCCAACAGTGAAGTCCTTTAGTGCTTTAGTGTGCCCTCCTTCTCTTTGCCGGCTGTGTTTATGAGATAGGTGGGACCCATACCTATCAGACAATGGGGCACATCCTAGAGATCTGCCCCCATTGTCTGAGATGGGAAAACCCCTTTAATTATGTTCAAGCCAATTGTACATATTGTACATGTGATATACAGGAATAGACACAGGCACGGTTTGTCCTACCCTCAACTACGCTCAGTATTTCCATCCACCTCCAAGGGATTCGTGTCTCAGGTTGCGTTCCTGCATCTGATCCCGTTCAGCCATCAGTAGTATCAGGTATTGCAGGGATTAAATGACACAAGTTATGAGGAACATTTCTAAACCTGCTGAGGAGCAGACGGAGAGCAATGGCTGCTGTTGAGACTACCCTCATATACATCTACTTTGTGACCTTGATCCTCTCATTTCCAGGAAACATCTTTATCCTTGTTGTGAATATTATCGATTTCTTCAGGAACAGAAGGCTTCCGTTAAGTGATCAGCTCATATTTGGCTTCAGTGCCTTCAGCCTTCTACATGGACTTCATGAAGGGTATGCGATGTACAATGATCTATATGACTTGATTATTGATATACACAATGATCTATATGACTTGATTATTGATATACACAATGATCTATATGACTTGATTATTAGTATGCACACCTTTATGTACTTGAACTTGAACGCCTTATGGTTTTCCACCCTCCTTTGTATGCATTTCTGTCTGAAGATTGTCAATATTAACCATTGGTTCTACATTTCTCTTCAAAAAAGATTTCCCAAGTTGTTTCCTTGGATTGTTCTGGCTTTTCTCCCCGGATACTTTTTCCTGATTCTTTATTCTGCCCTGAATACAGAGCCGGAGTGTCTACCGAACTCGACGTCCAAACTTATTGTCCTAAAGGCGTTTGTAAGATGTTCTTGGCTATTATTCTTCTTCCTGGCAGTTTGTTTCTTGTGCACTTTCCTCTGCTCGGTATCGGCATCGACCATCCTCATCTCTCTGTGTAAACACATGGAAAGAATCCAAGAGAACAACCAGGGCTCGAGGTCTCCAAACATCGAGGCTCACGTCCGGGCAGTGAAAACGGTCACCATGTTACTGGCAGCTAATATTCTACTATTCGCTTCAGTCTCTGTGATGGCTTTATGTTATGACGCATGGGTGAATCTGCTTGGTATTCTCAATTGTACATGCTTTATATTTGCTTCCTACTTTTTAATTAAAGGAACAAAAAAACTGGATATGACTCTCGCAGAGATACTGAAGGCACCATCAAATTTTTTGCATGGAATAAACTGCCGATATCAATAATGGACAGGACAAACCTGATCGAGTAGAGCCCCCAGTGACACATTGTAACACTGTCACATAGAGTACAAATGGCGGTATGCCAGAGTAGTGCTAAGGGCTTAAAAGCGTCAAGGCGTATGTGTAGGTCACCAGTATGAAGGTCTCGGAAAACCCCTTTAAATAATTACATAGTTACATAGTTTATATGTTAGAAAAAACGACAAGAGTCCATCTTGGCCAACCTTCATAGTAAAAGTGAACAAAATGCACTGTACATAGGGCGATATTACCAATGATACCACTAATGATACCACTGGTGTCTGCAGTAGACCCTCCACAGCCTCCTCCCTCCGCTCCTGAGTGATAGCTGGTAACGGCTCTCGGGTGGATGCTAGAGAAGCAGGAACAGCTTGTGAAGCGTGGCTTGCTGATAATGGAGGAAGGCCGGTGCCCACCTTCCTAACTCTACTGCTAAAGACATGTTTGGATGGACATTACATTCTGCAATACCAAACATGTGGTGTCTCATCTGACGTTCTCTTTCCTCATCTTCTCCATTCGAACCAGAACGTCATGATGAATTATGTCGGCCACATCTCTGCAGAGTGGGCCACACACACATCTTAGGTTCCTTATTTTACCATCAACTTACCGCCATACAATATTGCCATACAGATAGCCCTTCCTCCATTATCATTAGTAATAGTGCCAATAGTGATAATGCTCCCCTCCCCTGTAGTGCCAGTATATAATGCTCATCTCCCCTGTAGTTCCAGTATATAATGCTCCCCTCCCCTGTAGTGCCTGTATATAATGCTCATCTCCCCTATAGTGCCAGTCTATAATGCTCATCTCCCCTGTAGTCCCAGTATATAATGCTCACCTCCCCTGTAGTACCAGTATATAATGCTCCCCTCCCCTGTAGTACCAGTATATAATGCTCCCCTCCCCTGTAGTACCGTTATATAATGCTTTTCTCCCCTGTAGTACCAGTAAATAATGCTCCCCTCCCCTGTAGTACCAGTATATAATGCTCCCCTCCCCTGTAGTACCAGTATATAATGCTCACCTCCCCGTAGTACCAGTATATAATGCTTTTCTCCCTGTTAGTACCAGTATATAATGCTCCCCTTCCCTGTAGTGCCAGTATATAAGGCTCACCTCCCCCGTAGTACCAGTATATAATGCCTTTCTCACTGTTAGTACCAGTATATAATGCTCCCCTCCCCTGTAGTACCAGTATATGATGCTCCCTTTCCCTGTAGTGCCAGTATATAATGCTTTTCTCCCTGTTAGTACCAGTATATAATGCTCCCCTCCCCTGTAGTGCCAGTGTATAAGGCTCACCTCCCCCGTAGTTTCAGTATATAATTCTTTTCTCCCTGTTAGTACCAGTATATAATGCTCCCCTCCCCTGTAGTGCCAGTATATAATGCTTTTCTCCCTGTTAGTACCAGTATATAATGCTCCCCTCCCCTGTAGTGCCAGTATATAAGGCTCTCCTCTTCTGTAGTACCAGTATATAATGCTTTTCTCCCTATTAGTACCAGTATATAATGCTCCCCTCCCCTGTAGTGCCAGTATATAAGGCTCTCCTCTTCTGTAGTACCAGTATATAAGGCTCTCCTCTTCTGTAGTACCAGTATATAATGCTTTTCTCCCTATTAGTACCAGTATATAATGCTCCCCTCCCCTGTAGTGCCAGTATATAAGGCTCTCCTCTTCTGTAGTGCCAGTATATAAGGCTCTCCTTCCCTATAGAGTCGGAGTGAATTAAGTACCTGTTACTGCATAACTGGATCTTCTGAACGCTGTCTCTACTATGACTCTGAGGACCTAAGGAAGACAGTGTATATGAGATCTGCTCCATTAGATCAAGGAAGGCTGAACTAAAAACCATAAAAAAATGCAACAAAAAAAAAAAGATTCAGTAGTATAGCTATGCATACAGAATGGACCTTTAATAAAGGAAACCATAAGTGTCGCTCTTCGGGAGGTCCACAAATCTGTCATGCGTTCCATAGAGTGACCTTCAAATATAATTAAAAGTAAACCTCCATTGCTCACAGGTTTTACAGCCATTTCTGGGCCATCACAGGTAGACTCTTGATGGTATGTTTCCTGGTCATGCTTTCAGATGGGAAACCACCTTCTTCTACCACTACCTCTTGAATCCCAGGGTAAATTCTTAGAGATCTACCATACAGACCTCAGGAACCTTGAGACTCTTGCGACCAACAACCTCACAAAACAGAGGCACTTACAGAAGGGCAGTCCTACAGAACAGCTACAGTAATAATCTAGCAGACACCACCTTCCTGGTACCTCTTCTGGACCCTTCATTGCCTTATTTTGATTGTCAGCTGGCAAGGAAGAAAGCCCCAGGGGTCCAGGCTTCAAGGAGGCCCTCAAGTGGAGAAGGTCACACCTCAATCAGCCAGTTTTGAGGCAAGCTAAATCCTGCAGGAAAACCCCCCAGCAGGAGGTATCAGCCCTTGCCAGGATCAATGATACCTTCCAGACATGTTGGCACCTACATTTCATAAGGAATTATGAATCGCCCGGCCATCGCAGGCACAAACCGGATACATATTTGTGTCCCAGTGGCCACGATGTACGTGCCCATGATCTTTGTTTGATGGGGCGATGTCAGGAAAGGGAGATGTCCATATCTCCCCACAGAAACCAAATAACGGCACCATGTTTGGACTCTAGTTATAGCCAGAACCCAGGCGGATCAAATGGCCCGGAACCATCTTCCTGCGACATTCTGGACTGGGGCTATGAGCCCTAAGGGGTTTTATGGGTCATTTGCTCCCAGCACAAGAGAAGGAGGGGTGCACCCTGCCCATAGGTGCGGAGGGGAGCGGCCGGCTACAGGTCATAAGCCCATGCAAGCCAGAGGACGGTGTCTTTTCTGAAGGGGGTCACATCGTGCCAATGTGTTTGGAGAGACCAGGAACCAGCTGACATCACTGCCCCCATGTGACTGCAGCCAAGGTCTATTCCACCCTTATGACCCAAAGGAACTTCCATTTACCCGGTAACTGACTTTTGCTCTGCTTAACCCTGTAGTACCTATTTCACCTGTATCTGTAACCTCAGACCACTGTATATATTCTCTGTGTATATTGTGAAAAAAAATCTTGTGTGCCCTTAAGGCGATTAAATATATAATTTAATCTTGTACTGTCTTGTATCTCGATCACGAATCCCCACGTCCGTGTTATGGCCTAGTTATAAGCTACAACGGGTTGGTTTCTCACCCTATATAATCCCGTTAGCGGAACAGGCTTATATCAAACGAGAGCTGGTGGCAGATACCCGGGCTGAGACAGGGCTGTTTTCACTGCGGCAGTGAAAAGGCTCTCTCTGCTTGTTGCCTCTCTGTGCCCACGTGGACTGGAGGTGTCTGTGTAAACTGTACCAACCTGACCTTACCTGCTCCTCTGGAGGGCGTAACGTCACGTTTTTGGTAACCCGTGACCATACCGCGTCTCGTGAGCTCAACGTAGTTGACGTCAAGCGGGCGCGAGGGGTGGTATCCATCGCATATTAGTGGCAGCAAAGTGGGATCAAGATACTAGTGTGTGTGAGTGTGAGACCCATACTCCCAGACACTAAAGACGACCAGCAGTAGCTTTTGCCGCTGGAGTCTTGAAATAGGACCTTTCATTAGTCCAAACATTGTGAACTAAGTATCATGACATATACAGCGGCGCCCAGGGATCTCACTGCACTTACTATTATCCCTGGGCGCCACTCTGTTCTCCCGTTATGTCCTCCGGTATGTTCGGGGACTTGGTTATAGTAGGCGGAGACTTAGGGGACTTGGTTATAGTAGGCGGAGTCTGCCCTTGTTCTGCTGGGCGTCTCCTTCTCCTAGGCTGTAGCGCTGGCCAATCGCAGCGCAGAGCTCACAGCCTGGGAGGTAGGTATGTGATTGGCCAGTGCTAGAGCCTAGGAGAAGGAGACGCCCAGCAGAAGGGCAGTCTCCTCCTACTATAACCAAGTCCCCGAACATACCGGAGGACATAACGGGAGAACGGAGCGGCGCCCAGGGATAATAGTAAGTACAGTGAGATCCCCGGGCGCCGCTGTATATGTCATGATACTTAGTTCACAATGTTTGGACCGATGAAAGGTCCTCTTTAAGATCAGCTCAACAGTAGACAGTCTGAGTGCAAATACAATAAGGTGTGTGTGCATCAGGTTGCAGTCTGTGTCAGAGACCATCAGTTGCAATGACGGCCTGTATCACAAGGAGCAAAGCTAAGGAGATGGCCAATGCTTTGAATGGTGGCAGGGAGGATGCAGTCCAGATGGGGGGCGGAGAGGAGGTGGAAGGCAAGGGGGAGCACAGCCAAAGCTCCCCAAGGAGGCAGTTGCCAGAGGTGAGGTCTGCGGTGGGCCTGCCCATCCCCCCAGCCAAGCTGGCTCAGCTGCTCTCCTACAGGCTCCCCTAGACCGACTCCAGGTCGGAGACCAGGCTTCCTACAAGATCCTTATGGCAGCTACAGAACATTGCGAATGAACAGAGGCTGCAGAACGAGAACGACGCGAGCATTCAGAGCGTGAGCACCAGCTAAAAATGCTCCAGTTAAAGGGAGTCTTTCACCTAATCTGAGCGTTTTAGACCGCTCAGATCAGGTTATAGACTCTTTAACCCTCATTACGATCATACCTTTGTCTTATGTGTCCCTCGCCCAGATAATGAAAATAATACTTTTTAAACTTATGCAAATTACCTTCTGAAGGTGCCCAGGGGCGGCGTTACTGGGCGATGTGCCCAGAAAAACACACCTCCAGCCGGCGGACGTCACGAGCGGCACCAGAGGACGGCGGGCTGGGAACTGGCCCGCACCTGCGCACTGCTCTGCCCATTATGGGCAGAGGAACGTCCTTTCATATTGCGCATGCGCCGGCCGGCTGTCTGTAGTTGGCCGGCGCATGCGCAATATGAAAAGCTGTTCATCTGCCCATAATGGGCAGAGCAGTGCGCAGGTGCGGGCCAGTTCCCAGCCCGCCGTCCTCTGGTGCCGCTCGTGACGTCCGCCGGCTGGAGGTGTGTTTTTCTGGGCACATCGCCCAGTAACGCCGCCCCTGGGCACCTTCAGAAGGTAATTTGCATAAGTTTAAAAAGTATTATTTTCATTATCTGGGCGAGGGACACATAAGACAAAGGTATGATCGTAATGAGGGTTAAAGAGTCTATAACCGGATCTGAGCGGTCTAAAACGCTCAGATTAGGCGAAAGACTCCCTTTAAAGCACCAATTCCAGCAGCCCTCTCCAGCCCGATGTGAGTCTCCAGAGATCCAGATTCCCAAACTGCGGGTGGAGGACTTTCCCCTGATGGACATAGATGGGGACTTGGACACTTTCTTGTTGGCATTTGAGATGGCCTGCCATCAGTACCAGCTGCCTGAGGACCACTGGGTCAGATTCCTAATGCCACGTCTTAGGCGAAAAGCCCTTGAAATCTTCAAGTGCCTGCCCAGCGAGACCATCCTGAGCTATGAGGACATCAAACAGGCTCTGGTCAGGCAGTATAACTTAACCCCTGAGTCGTACCGTAAAAAGCTCAGGAATTTGCAACAGGGCTCTACCCAGAGCTGGGCCGATCACATGCGGGCCTTGCTGAGAGCGGTCGACCAATGGACCACAGGATTGGAACTAACCACCGTCCAGCAGCTGAAGGAGCTCATCGCCACAGAGCAGTTCTTGTGTGAACTGCCTGGAGGACCTACAGCAGTACCTCCGAGACCGGAAGCCAAAGTGGCCCTCTGCAACAGCAGCCCTAGCCAATAAATACACCAACAACAGGACTTCAGAGGCCCAGGAACCTGTCGGCTGGAGAGGGGGTAAGACGCATTCTGCACCTGCTACCCCTGCCCCTAGACCCAAGTGGGCACCAGCCCGGCTACACTTTCCACGTCAGTGGGGGAACCCCGACTGTGCCACCTGTGTAAGCAGCCAGGACACTTCAAAGCCATGTGTCTCCAGCGCCCGGGGGATCCGTCCCAGTCATTGACCCGGAAACCGTCCACTGTGTGGGTGGGGGTGGTGGGAGGTCCCTTGGCAATGTTCAACCGATCACCGTGGGCCAGGCCGTGACCATGGGACTTAGAGACACCGGCACTGAGATGACCCTGGTACGGCCTGAACTGGTGGCACCCCATGATTTACTGCCTGGGAGATCCCTTACTGTCTCCGGGATTGGAGGAGTAGAGCCGGCGCTGCCCGTCGCCAAGGTCTATTTGGAGTGGAACGCCGGTCGAGGAGTAAGGGAGGTGGGGGTACCTGCAAATATCCCCGCCATTGTTTTGCTGGAGATGGACCTGGGGCGGCTTGTGTCTAAGTACGTGGCTGCTGACACTCCGAGGTCCGATTCCCCAGAATGTGATGTAATGACCACCCTTGATGATACTGTGAATGTAACTCTTTTTATTTTATATAAAAATACAAAACATAGCTTTAAAATTCAACAAATCAACAATAACCCCTCTTGCCCAGCCTTACTCACACTCACATTCATACCTTAACTAGCAGACCTATAAAATCAACTATAACAAACCCCTAACTGAAACTTACCTGGCCGACCCGACTGTAAAATAAAACCCTAACTGCTAACTCGTCATAATAACAAAACACAACTGAAAAATAGACTATTCGTCATAACAAAAGACAATGTAAAATAAAGGCGACCCTCGCCAAACTAAACTAAAACCAAACAACCTTGTCTTAACCTAATAAATAAAATTTTAATTTTACAAAAATAAAAATACACAAAAACCAAAACCAGACCATTCTACTTTGCCTAATCAAGCCCTAGCCCCCAACTACCTAACCCATCACCCTTCACCCAGGGCTGACCTCCGCCTCATGTCTTTATCATGTCAGCATAGTCCGAGGCCAGCTCTTCCTCCACCACCCACATCTAGCCCCTCGCCCCATGTCCTCCCATGTCTGCATAGTCCAGGGCTAGATGCAGGCCTCCGCACTCATATAAAACACCCCCCCCCCCTCCCTCAACCCCCCAACCTAACTGGCCTCAACCCTCCCTATCTCAAACAGAAACAAACAACATGACTACATAACTTACAACTATACAAAAACTACCCGAAGACCCAAGTTCGGTCTTTGCAAGCCTTTTTCCAAAACTCAACATATACACAAAACAAAAATCTAAGGTGAAAGCATCAGCCCACCACCAGGAACGGTATGACTAAAATCACGGTACATCAAAAGCAAAGCCTCTGACAGAAGGATCAGGGCTGACCTCCTTATTGACTTCGGCAGAGTGCCCGAGGATAGACACTCATTGAACACCTCAGTCAAGAGGGGACTTAAAGAGTCCTTAAAGGTCTTATAAAACTCGGATGTTAAGCCATCCGAACCTGGCGACTTCTTCAGAGCTAACCCTTCCATCGCCAGGATAACTTCCTCCTTACTGATCTCTTCCACCAAACCGTCAAAAGAGAGGTGAGCTCCTGACTCAGGGGTGATTTCAGCCAGGAAAGCCGACATCTTGTCTCGATCTAGTTCCTTCTTTCCCAAGAGGCACGAGTAGAAGGATCTGACGATTTCCAGGATCCCTGATCTGGACCTGTTCAGGGATCCTGTACTATCAACCAGTCCCGTCACCAACTTACTACTCACTGACATCTTGCAGTTTCTGTAAGGGTCGGGCGAGCGGTACTTCCCGAAATCCCTCTCAAAAACCAAAGATGTGTGCCTGGCACCTCTTGAGTGCGCTGAATGGGCATCGGACACTGCTTCATTGTTTAAAAGGAAACTTTGTGCTCCACTATGCCACCAATGCCCCAAAACTCAGCCATAATTATTTTTCTTTTGCATTCTAGTTTTTCTAAGTTTTAAAATCTGTGGAAGGAAGTAATATCACCAGCCCCATAACTCGTCTCTACTAGGGATGAGCGAACTCGAACTGTATAGTTCGTGTTCGTACCGAATTTTGGGGTGTCCGTGACACGGACCCGAACCCGGACATTTTCGTAAAAGTCCGGGTTCGGGTTCGGTGTTCGTCGCTTTCTTGGCGCTTTTGTGACGCTTTCTTGTCGCTTTTTGAAAGGCTGCAAAGCAGCCAATCAACAAGCGTCATACTACTTGCCCCAAGAGGCCGTCACAGCCATGCCTACTATTGGCATGGCTGTGATTGGCCAGAGCACCATGTGACCCAGCCTCTATTTAAGCTGGAGTCACATAGCGCCGCCCGTCACTCTGCTCTGATTAGCGTAGGGAGAGGTTGCGGATGCGACAGTAGGGCGAGATTAGGCAGATTAACTCCTCCAAAGGACTTCACTTGATTATTGATCGATCTGCAGCTGTGCATCATTGAGCTGCTGAAATTCAAATGCTCACTCACTGTTTTTAGGCTGCCCAGACCGTTTGTCAGTCACTTTTTTCTGGGGTGATCGGCGGCCATTTTGTGTCTTGTGCGGTGCTGCGACCAAGTGCATCCAAGCTGCGACCAAGTGCATTTAACCCTCAATGGTGTGGTTGTTTTTTGGCTAAAGCCTACATCAGGGTGAAGCTGTCACACCAAGTGCATTTAACCAGCAATAGTCTGTTCATTTTTTGGCCATATACTACATCAGGGGCAAGCTGCGCCCGTCACCAAGTGCATTTAACCCTCAGTAGTGTGGTTGGTCAAGCTGTGACACCAAGTGCATTTAACCAGCAATAGTCTGTTCATTTTTTGGCCATATACTACATCAGGGGCAAGCTGCGCCCGTCACCAAGTGCATTTAACCCTCAGTAGTGTGGTTGGTCAAGCTATCACACCAAGTGCATTTAACCAGCAATAGTCTGTTCATTTTTTGGCCATATACTACATCAGGGGCAAGCTGCGCCCGTCACCAAGTGCATTTAACCCTCAGTAGTGTGGTTGGTCAAGCTGTGACACCAAGTGCATTTAACCAGCAATAGTCTGTTCATTTTTTGGCCATATACTACATCAGGGGCAAGCTGCGCCCGTCACCAAGTGCATTTAACCAGCAATAGTGTGGTTATTTTTTGGCCATATCCCAGTCTAATTCTGTCAGTAAATCTATACCGGTCACCCAGCGCCTAAATACTAGGCCTCAAATTTATATCCCGCTAAATCTCTCGTTACCGCTGTACTGTTGTGGCTGGGAAAGTTATTTAGTGTCCGTCAAAGCACATTTTTTGTTCTGGGTTGAAGTACAATTCCCAATTTAGCAATTTCATAATTTAGTGGTTCCTGCTGTATCAGAGCTATTTGAAATCTATCCCTAAAAGGGTAAATAATATTCAAGGTGCACATTGGGTCATTCAGAATAACTTCACACACACGCTACTGTGTATTTCCAAGTCTAATTCTGTCACTAAACCCATACCTGTCACCCAGCGCCTAAATACTAGGCCTCAAATTTATATCCCGCTGAATTTGAATACAATACATTGGGCCAAATAATATTTTTGTTGTTGTGGTGAACCATAACAATGAGAAAAACATCTAGTAAGGGACGCGGACGTGGACATGGTCGTGGTGGTGTTAGTGGACCCTCTGGTGCTGGGAGAGGACGTGGCCGTTCTGCCACATCCACACGTCCTAGTGTACCAACTACCTCAGGTCCCAGTAGCCGCCAGAATTTACAGCGATATATGGTGGGGCCCAATGCCGTTCTAAGGATGGTAAGGCCTGAGCAGGTACAGGCATTAGTCAATTGGGTGGCCGACAGTGGATCCAGCACGTTCACATTATCTCCCACCCAGTCTTCTGCAGAAAGCGCACAGATGGCGCCTGAAAACCAACCCCATCAGTCTGTCACATCACCCCCATGCATACCAGGGAAACTGTCTCAGCCTCAAGTTATGCAGCAGTCTCTTATGCTGTTTGAAGACTCCTGCTGGCAGGGTTTCCCAAGGGCATCCACCTAGCCCTTCCCCAGCGGTGAAGACATAGAATGCACTGACGCACAACCACTTATGTTTCCTGATGATGAGGACATGGGAATACCACCTCAGCATGTCTCTGATGATGACGAAACACAGGTGCCAACTGCTGCGTCTTTCTGCAGTGTGCAGACTGAACAGGAGGTCAGGGATCAAGACTGGGTGGAAGACGATGCAGGGGATGATGAGGTCCTAGACCCCACATGGAATGAAGGTCGTGCCACTGACTTTCACAGTTCGGAGGAAGAGGCAGTGGTGAGACCGAGCCAACAGCGTAGCAAAAGAGGGAGCAGTGGGCAAAAGCAGAACACCCGCCGCCAAGAGACTCCGCCTGCTACTGACCGCCGCCATCTGGGACCGAGCACCCCAAAGGCAGCTTCAAGGAGTTCCCTGGCATGGCACTTCTTCAAACAATGTGCTGACGACAAGACCCGAGTGGTTTGCACGCTGTGCCATCAGAGCCTGAAGCGAGGCATTAACGTTCTGACCCTGAGCACAACCTGCATGACCAGGCACCTGCATGCAAAGCATGAACTGCAGTGGAGTAAACACCTTAAAACCAAGGAAGTCACTCAGGCTCCCCCTGCTACCTCTTCTGCTGCTGCCGCCTCGGCCTATTCTGCTGCTGCCGCCTCGGCCTCTTCCTCCGCCTCTGGAGGAACGTTGGCACCTGCCGCCCAGCAAACAGGGGATGTACCACCAACACCACCACCACCTCCGTCACCAAGCGTCTCAACCATGTCACACGGCAGCGTTCAGCTCTCCATCTCACAAACATTTGAGAGAAAGCGTAAATTCCCACCTAGCCACCCTCGATCCCTGGCCCTGAATGCCAGCATTTCTAAACTACTGGCCTATGAAATGCTGTCATTTAGGCTGGTGGACACAGACAGCTTCAAACAGCTCATGTCGCTTGCTGTCCCACAGTATGTTGTTCCCAGCCGCCACTACTTCTCCAAGAGAGCCGTGCCTTCCCTGCACAACCAAGTATCCGATAAAATCAAGTGTGCACTGCGCAACGCCATCTGTGGCAAGGTCCACCTAACCACAGATACGTGGACCAGTAAGCACGGCCAGGGACGCTATATCTCCCTAACTGCACACTGGGTAAATGTAGTGGCAGCTGGGCCCCAGGCGGAGAGCTGTTTGGCGCACGTCCTTCCGCCGCCAAGGATCGCAGGGCAACATTCTTTGCCTCCTGTTGCCACCTCCTCCTTCTCGGCTTCCTCCTCCTCTTCTTCCACCTGCTCATCCAGTCAGCCACACACCTTCACCACCAACTTCAGCACAGCCCGGGGTAAACGTCAGCAGGCCATTCTGAAACTCATATGTTTGGGGGACAGGCCCCACACCGCACAGGAGTTGTGGCGGGGTATAGAACAACAGACCGACGAGTGGTTGCTGCCGGTGAGCCTCAAGCCCGGCCTGGTGGTGTGCGATAATGGGCGAAATCTCGTTGCAGCTCTGGGACTAGCCAATTTGACGCACATCCCTTGCTTGGCGCATGTGCTGAATTTGATGGTGCAGAAGTTCATTCACAACTACCCCGACATGTCAGAGCTGCTGCATAAAGTGCGGGCCGTCTGTTCGCGCTTCCGGCGTTCACATCCTGCCGCTGCTCGCCTGTCTGCGCTACAGCGTAACTTCGGCCTTCCCGCTCACCGCCTCATATGCGACGTGCCCACCAGGTGGAACTCCACCTTGCACATGCTGGACAGACTGTGCGAGCAGCAGCAGGCCATAGTGGAGTTTCAGCTGCAGCACGCACGGGTCAGTCGCACTACAGAACAGCACCACTTCACCACCAATGACTGGGCCTCCATGCGAGACCTGTGTGCCCTGTTGCGCTGTTTCGAGTACTCCACCAACATGGCCAGTGGCGATGACGCCGTTATCAGCGTTACAATACCACTTCTATGTCTCCTTGAGAAAACACTTAGGGCGATGATGGAAGAGGAGGTGGCCCAGGAGGAGGAGGAGGAGGAGGAGGAAGAGGGGTCATTTTTAGCACTTTCAGGCCAGTCTCTTCGAAGTGACTCAGAGGGAGGTTTTTGGCAACAGCAGAGGCCAGGTACAAATGTGGCCAGCCAGGGCCCACTACTGGAGGACGAGGAGGACGAGGATGAGGAGGAGGTGGAGGAGGATGAGGATGAAGCATGGTCACAGCGGGGTGGCACCCAACGCAGCTCGGGTCCATCACTGGTGCGTGGCTGGGGGGAAAGGCAGGACGATGACGATACGCCTCCCACAGAGGACAGCTTGTCCTTACCCCTGGGCAGCCTGGCACACATGAGCGACTACATGCTGCAGTGCCTGCGCAACGACAGCAGAGTTGCCCACATTTTAACCTGTGCGGACTACTGGGTTGCCACCCTGCTGGATCCACGCTACAAAGACAATATGCCCACCTTACTTCCTGCACTGGAGCGTGATAGGAAGATGCGCGAGTACAAGCGCACGTTGGTAGACGCGCTACTGAGAGCATTCCCAAATGTCACAGGGGAACAAGTGGAAGCCCAAGGCCAAGGCAGAGGAGGAGCAAGAGGTCGCCAAGGCAGCTGTGTCACGGCCAGCTCCTTTGAGGGCAGGGTTAGCATGGCAGAGATGTGGAAAACTTTTGTCAACACGCCACAGCTAACTGCACCACCACCTGATACGCAACGTGTTAGCAGGAGGCAACATTTCACTAACATGGTGGAACAGTACGTGTGCACACCCCTCCACGTACTGACTGATGGTTCGGCCCCATTCAACTTCTGGGTCTCTAAATTGTCCACGTGGCCAGAGCTAGCCTTTTATGCCTTGGAGGTGCTGGCCTGCCCGGCGGCCAGCGTTTTGTCTGAACGTGTATTCAGCACGGCAGGGGGCGTCATTACAGACAAACGCAGCCGTCTGTCTACAGCCAATGTGGACAAGCTGACGTTCATAAAAATGAACCAGGCATGGATCCCACAGGATCTGTCCGTCCCTTGTCCAGATTAGACATTAACTACCTCCCCTTAACCATATATTATTGGACTCCAGGGCACTTCCTCATTCAATCCTATTTTTATTTTCATTTTACCATTATATTGCGAGGCTACCCAAAGTTGAATGAACCTCTCCTGTGTCTGGGTGCCGGGGCCTAAATATATGCCAATGGACTGTTCCAGTGTTGGGTGACGTGAAGCCTGATTCTCTGCTATGACATGCAGACTGATTCTCTGCTGACATGAAGACAGATTCTCTGTTACGGGACCTCCCTCCTCTGCCTGGGTGCTGGGCCTAAATATATGCCAATGGACTGTTGCAGTGGTGGGTGACGTGAAGCCTGATTCTCTGCTATGACATGCAGACTGATTCTCTGCTGACATGAAGACAGATTCTCTGTTACGGGACCTCTCTCCTCTGCCTGGGTGCTGGGCCTAAATATATGCCAATGGACTGTTGCAGTGGTGGCTGACGTGAAGCCTCATTCTCTGCTATGACATGCAGACTGATTCTCTGCTGACATGAAGCCAGATTCTCTGTTACGGGACCTCTCTCCTCTGCCTGGGTGCTGGGCCTAAATTTATGAAAATGGACTCTTACAGTGGTGGGTGACGTGAAGCCAGATTCTCTGCTATGGGACCTCTCTCCAATTGATTTTGGTTAATTTTTATTTATTAAATTTTTATTTTAATTCATTTCCCTATCCACATTTGTTTGCAGGGGATTTACCTACATGTTGCTGCCTTTTGCAGCCCTCTAGCTCTTTCCTGGGCTGTTTTACAGCCTTTTTAGTGCCGAAAAGTTCGGGTCCCCATTGACTTCAATGGGGTTCGGGTTCGGGACGAAGTTCGGATCGGGTTCGGATCCCGAACCCGAACATTTCCGGGATGTTCGGCCGAACTTCTCGAACCCGAACATCCAGGTGTTCGCTCAACTCTAGTCTCTACTTGTTTTCCTTTGACGCTGTAGTATATTTTCGCCTTGAAATGCCTGGAAAACAGCTATGCACAAGTAACACTCACAAGTCGGCTCAGCGTTTGCTTCTACATGCTAGTTTTTCAAAGTGTTAGGTAAACGGATGAAGAGGATGGGGATTTTAGAAGATGATAACACGCTGTAAAACAGTGAAAGCACTGCGTTGGCCGGGAATCTAACCCAGGTCAACAGCTATGCTCACCACTATACCACCAACGCCCCCACACTTGTGGAAAGCTTTACATTCTATTTTTTGTCTTTCTAGTTAATCTAGGTTTTAATAAGATTAGGACAAAGCTTAGAAATCCACCAAAGGCAAGGAGCTATGCCTTAGCAAGGAATCACACCTGGATCCACTGCTTGGGAAGCAGCTATGCTCACCACTACAACAACAATGACCAAAATACAGTTCTACTTCTCTCCTTTTGACAAATTAGCTTTTTCTAAGCCTTAAAACCCCAGGAAGCTGGCTATGCTCACCATTATACTTCCAACTTCCACAACTCAGCTCTACGTTTGCTTTGACACGTTAGTTTTTCTAGTTCAGACATTTCTTGGAGGACAGCTATTCACCATTATACCACAAAGGCCCACAACTCAGCTGAACTTCTTTTGCTTTTACACACTACATTTTGTTTTCTAAGTCTTTAATAAACGGATGGCGGTATTTACAGTAAAATGTCAAAATCCTTTAAAAGTCGGAAAGAGATTAGGGATCATCAACCTCCGACCCTGTTTCTGGAACTACAACTCACAAAATTCTCATTTCACTTGTATGGGATTTACAAAAAGAGCCGAGCATGGCTGGATTTGTAGCTTTATAGCAGCTGGAGTGACAAAGGTCAATGAGCTCTGGGGCATGGGTACCTTTGAACTGAACACACAAGGATGACGCTTAGCAACACACAAATTAAGAAAACCTATGCATTGGCTGGGAATCGAACCCGGGTCAACTGCTTGGGAAGCAGCTATGCTCACCACTATACCACCAACGCCCACAGCAACCTTCAATTTCTTTGACTTTGACAGACTTGTCCAGGAGCCACCTCCCGCGAGCAAACTGCTGGGCCAGCTGACACTACAATATTCATTTTCAGTTGATTATTCATAACTCCTTTTATTTCATCATTACTGCCTGCCTCCTTCAATACCTGAGCACAGGTCGTGATTACCCTCCCCCCTCCAGTGCTTGACTCGGCGCTAGAGGAGGAGGCAGGATCCTCAGCAATAAGTCCAGTTTTTACATATTCCGCTACCGCATTGGGGGACACAAACCCAGCTTTTCCTAACCTCTTCACCTTTTTTTCCTTCTTAGTTTTTTTTTTTTTTCTTTATCTTAGTGGGGGACTGGTGCGACGTGGAACCACTGCTCCCAGGCACGCCAGTCCCCGCTTCTCCTGCAGCCGCTACCACCGAGTGCTGACGCTTGGGCGTGCTCCCGGACACGTCCCCGGCTCCGCCCCCAGAAAAGGGAGCATCACCAGGCCCGCCCCAGGCACGCCCCCAGCCGCGCTCATCGCACCACCTCCACTGCCTCTCGTCTCCGGGACTCTCAGGCTCCACCCATGTGTGGGAGGAGCAGCGTCCCCGTAGCACCACCCCAGCCCCACACCACAAGCACCCACCAAGGCGGCAGACAGGGACACTTTTACCATGGGAGCGGACGCCAGCGCCAAGCCACTCCCCCCTCCCACAGGGGAGCAGCCAAAAGCGCCAGAGGCTCCCAACTGGCCAGCACCGTAGCTGGCCCCACCTCCTCCATCGCTGGCAAGACCGGCGTCCTGCGACATTTTTCCTCCCATGCCCGCCATGACAGTGGGACCCAGGGAGCCAGCCTGCAGCTCACCCTGCATGGACCCTTCAGCCCGCACAGAGTGAGCCATAGGGACATAAACATAGCGGATCTCCACTTTCTTTTTCTTGGCTTTCTTGCTCTTCTTGCTTTTTTTTCCAATTCTGTCTTCTGGCAGCAAACGAAAACCCACTTAAGTCTATGGGGGACTCCAACAGTCTAATCTGCTGCATCAGGCTCCCACTGCAGCCGCTTTCCTCCTCACTGAAGTCATCATTAGCCGAGGATGCGTTGTCATCCGAAGTAGGTAATCCGACCTGCTCGGCCGGGACCCCGCTTCCGCTCCCCAGACTTGGAACTGGCTCCTGGGATTCAGGGGGTGCAGGGGCAGGTTCAGGCCGAGGGGTGACTTTTTCCCCGGACCCAGTTACCTCACTGGACCTCGGGTTCACCTCCTCTTCCTCACTGTCATCCCTGCACTGCCCCCCTTTCCTCATCATATCCGAAAAGCGGTCTTCATTGGAGAGCTTCTCCTTGAAGGGCCCACTTTCAGTCATCAATCTCTTTCTTTCCTCTTCAGTCGTTTTAATGATCACCTTTAGCTCCCTTATCCTCTCTGCTATGGGAAGCCTTTTCTTACTAGAAGTCATATTGGCTTTGACTCGCTCTGACTTCAGCTCAGCCCGCAGAGCTTTGAGGTGTCGCCCCAGCTCCCCATACCTCTGCAGGTGGGACGCGATATGGGAGCTATAGGTGGTGGTGGATTCCCCCACCCGCCTGGACCCCCAACCTCCCTGGGACGACATCTCCATTGCCTCAACCTGAGCCTCCTCCTTCCTTCCAGGGTCCTCAGGGGGGACTCGGATCTCTTCTTGTCCTGGTGTCACGGAAGGTGTACAGAAATGAAGATCCGACTGACTGGATCCAAAACTAAGGAACCAGAGGGTAAGCCCTGTAACAGACCTGGCTCTCTCCCTTACTGCTCAGCCTATGCAAAAATCTCTATGGTAGATGATTGCATATCCTCGTTCCTCGACTGTATGAAACCTGAACACCCTATAATAGTGAGGGGACATGACCACCGGCTCCCTACACTTAATATGGAGGGAGTCAGGGTCACCTAGGATCCAGCAAACAGGAAAACCCAAATGAATGAACAAACTTATCTGTAGAAGACTCAGTAGTAGCATCCAGCATGCACACACTCCAGGAAGTAGTATAAACCGCAAAGTGATGCAGTATGGGAAGGGATTTAAAGGGATGCAATCAGTGCAACTACATGACAGCTGAGAGAGGCTAACGAGATGAGAAAACGAAAGCAAAACAAAAGGAAGCTCAAGCAGGAGGTTCTGAAGGACGTCTGTCAGAGCTTCTCATATGTCTGGTGGTGACACCTGGTCTTTCTTCCCCCTCACCTCCTCCATTCTGGGTCAGGCACTGTGTCTTCTTGCTCCCCGTCGACCCAGACCGGGGAGCAGACGCCCTGGCTTTAGACACCATGGCCCCAGACCCTACCAGCTCCCTAGGGAGAGGCAGGGCCCGGGCTGGAGAAGCTGTTATCACCCCGCTAGTCTGGTGCTGCTCCCAGGGACAAAGGTGGAAAAATCCCTGGTAGTATCTCTGGTTCTCAGGAGCTCACAGACACACCTCTTCACTCAGTGGCATCTGATGTGAATGTAACTCTTTTTATTTTATATAAAAGTACAAAACAGAGCTTTAAAATTCAACAATTAAACAATAACTCCTCTGGCCCAGCCTTACTTACACTCACATTCATACCTCAACTAGCAGACCTATAAAATCAACTACAAAAAAAACCCTAACTGAAACTTACCTTGCCGACCCGACTGTAAAAACCCCTAACAAAAACACAACTGAAAAATAGACGCTTGTCATAACATAAGACAACGTAAAATAAAGGCAACCCTCGCCAAACTAAACTAAAACCAAAGCTTGTCTTAACCTAATAAATAAATATAATTTTTTATTTTTTTATATATATATATATATTATTTTTTTTATATATATATATATATATTTTAATATTTTTTTACCATCACCATTTTATATAAAAAATACACAAACCAAAACAAGACTATTCTACTTTGACTAACCAAGCCCTAGCCCCCAACTACCTAACCCATCACCTTTCACCCAGTGCTGACCTCTGCCTCATGTCTTTATCATGTCCGCATAGTCCGAGGCCAGCCCTTCCTCCACCACCCACATCTAGCGCCTCGCCCCATGTCCTCCCATGTCCGCATAGTCCAGGGCTAGATGCAGGCCTCCCCACTCATATAAAACACCCCCCCTCCCTCATCCCACCCAACCTAACTGGCCCCAACTCTCCCTATCTCTAACAGAAACAAGCAACATGACTATACAATTTACGACTTTATAAAAACTACCCGAAGACCTAAGTTCGGTCTTTGCAAGCCTTTTTCCAAAACTCAACATATACACAAAACAAAATTCGAAGGTGAAAGCATCAGCCCACCACCAGGAACGGTATGACTAGACTCACCGTACATCAAAAGCAAAGCCTCTCCAGAGGAGAGAGGCCCTACTGGTACCCAGTCTCTCATACTCAAGAGAACGCACCTTCAACAGGTCACCTAGGATGTTCCTACAAACCTCGTCCACCGGGAGGACTTTCTGCCGCGTAGAATCTAAGCACCGTGCATTCCACGTGTAGAACCTAACCACTATACTGACTAGAAAAACTGTGCACGGGTCCCTCCTTCCCAGGTCTCTGAACACTCCATAGGCCCACTCCGCCTAGGAGAGGCTGGCTAGCCTAGGCCAGCCAATAGAAGCTCCCACCTGTTTGTACACCTCTGTATTAAAGGGACAATGAAGCAGGAAGTGCGCCATACTTTCCAGTATGGGGCCACACTCCTCCCGGGGACAACCCCTTTCATCAGAGTTCCTGTACTTCAAGTTGTCCTTTACATACAGCCTCCCGTGAAAGCAGCGCCAAGTCAAGTCCCAAAACTTCAAGGGGATCCTTGCTGAATTTAGCAACTGTAACCCCTTGTCTAGATCCCGGCTTGGGCAATCCTTGAGGGCCAGGGGCTTTTGAAAGTGGGACAACAAGACCCTCTCGTCAAGGGACCTCCTTGACAGAGTCCCGATTTCCCTCACTTCCAAACCCCACCGGCGGATCACCTTCAAAATCGGGGTGACATATATCCGTGAGACATACGCAAGTCCTTCACTTGCCCTCCTGTCTCCCATTCCTGGAAGAAAGGCCGAAACCACCCCCTGCAGGAGACTATCCACGGAGGAGCCCTCTCCATCCAGAGGTTCACCAAATTTATCTTAACAAAGGTGTTCACAAGAAACACTACGGGGTTGACCATAGATAACCCCCCTAGTCTCCTTGCTCGATAAGTCACCTCTCTCCTGATCAGGTTCAGCCTATTCCCCCATAAGAGCTGAAAGAACAGGCTATAAACCCGAGTCCAGAGAGGCTCTGGCAAGATACACACACTGCCCAAATAGATCAGCAAAGGGAGAAGGTAAGTCTTGATCAGATTCACCCTTTCCCTGAGGGTCAAAGACCAACCCTTCCACTGGTCAACCTTCTGAGCGGCGATCTTAAGCATGTCATCCCAATTTTGGGTGCGATAATCCCCATGGCCGAATTGGATGCCTAGGACTTTTGCTGACGACTGGGGCCCTGGAAGGGTGTCCGGGAGATCGAAAACTGGATCACCCCCTCCCAGCCAGAGACTCTCACACTTATCCCGATTGATCATGGACCCGGATGCTTCCGAGTAGAGGTCCACCTCAGACATCACGTACTCCGCCTCCCCTCTCGAGGACACGAAAACAGTGAGATCGTCAGCATACGCTACTGCCTTCAGAGTGGGTTCCGGCGCCGCCCGATCCATCCAGACTCCCGCCAATGGACCACGACCGATCCTCTTAAGAAAGGGATCGATCGCGAACACGTATAAAAGCGGGCTCAAAGGACAACCCTGACGAACGCCAGACCCAACCTCAAAAGAGCAGCCAGACCAACCATTCACAAGCGGGAAACTCTCCGCCCCCGCATACAATGTCTTTAGCCAATCAACAAACCCCCCCCGGCAGGCCATACTTCAGAAGGACCGACCAGAGGTAATCGTGGTTCACCCGATCAAATGCCTTTGCCTGATCTAAGGATAGCATGTACCCCTTCCAGTGACCTGCTCTACACTGTTCCACTGCCTCTCGGACACCGAGCACAGCACTAAAAGTGCTGCGGCCTGGAACTGAGCAATGCTGGGCCTCCGAAAGGAGTTGTGGCGCAAACTTCACCAACCTGTTGAATAGTATCTTGGCCAGAATCTTTCTGTCCGTATTGAGAAGTGCTATGGGTCGCCAGTTCTCAATACGACTCGGATCTTTACCCTTTGACAGAAGGATCAGGGCTGACCTCCTCATTGACTTCGGCAGAGTGCCCGAGGATAGACACTCATTGAACACCTCAGTCAAGAGGGGACTTAAAGAGTCCTTAAAGGTCTTATAAAACTCGGATGTTAAGCCATCCGAACCTGGCGACTTCTTCAGAGCTAACCCTTCCATCGCCAGGATAACTTCCTCCTTACTGATCTCTTCCACCAAACCGTCAAAAGAGAGGTGAGCTCCTGACTCAGGGGTGATTTCAGCCAGGAAAGCCGACATCTTGTCTCGATCTAGTTCCTTCTTTCCCAAGAGGCACGAGTAGAAGGATCTGACGATTTCCAGGATCCCTGATCTGGACCTGTTCAGGGATCCTGTACTATCAACCAGTCCCGTCACCAACTTACTACTCACTGACATCTTGCGGTTTCTGTAAGGGTCGGGCGAGCGGTACTTCCCGAAATCCCTCTCAAAAACCAAAGATGTGTGCCTATTGTACTGGCACCTTTTGAGTAAAGATTTCACTCTGGAGATATCCTCTCGGCTACCCCCAGTCGAGACCAGATGCTCGAGTTTCCTCCTCAGACCCTGGTACAGGCGGTACCTGTCTAGGGATCTGAGGCTCGAGAACTGGCGGAAGAACTTTGCCGCCCGATCTTTGAATATCTCCCACCACTCTGACTTAGTATCACAAAGATCCAGCAAAGCTACCTGACTCTGAAGGAAGTCCTCAAAGGATTGTCTCACCTCTGCTTCCTCCAGGACTCCAGAATTCAGCTTCCAGTAACCTCTTCCCATTTGGGGGGACTCTGAAATATTCAAAGAAAACATAATCAGACAGTGATCAGAGAATTCTACCTCCACAACCCTTAAGGGTGAGAAAGTAGCTTTCTCCTTTAAAAAAACCCTGTCTATTCTAGACCTAGTCTGACTACCTCTATAGAAAGTGAAACCCCCGTGGCCTGGGGTATGCCTGATGTGGACATCCAGCAGACGAGCCTTTACTAGCTATACTATTTAAAGAAATACTATCGTAACCCAGCCGGTCTCTGGCGCCTCCCCTATCTTGGGACCTCGTGATGGTATTGAAGTCCCCTCCAAAGACCACTTGCCGGCTCGTAAAAAGAAAAGGCTTGATCCTCATGAAGAGACTTTTCCTGTCCCATTGGGACTGGGGTCCATAGATGTTGATTAGGCGCAGTTCTTGTCCCTTCATGAGGATATCCAAGATCAAACACCTCCCCATTTCCAACTCGATCACCCGTCGGCATTCTACCGGTGCGGTAAAAAGGACTGCCACTCCGCTATATGGCTCAGCCGCAAGAGACCAGTAGGAGGGCCCTGATCTCCACTCCCTCCTGGCTTTGTGAACCGCTGCAAAATCTGGCAGCCTGGTCTCCTGCAAAAACAAAATGTCAGCTTCAACTCGGCTGAGAAAATCAAAGGCTGTAAAACGACTTAATACTGGCGACATGAATGGTCGCCAGCGTCAGCAGAGCGGGCACCGCCATACAGAGTGATTGAGTTAGATGGCCTTCTTCCCACTCTTTTGAACCCTCCCCCTCCCGGGGCTGTCTTCTAAGGCGGCACGACCCCTCTTAAGGGAGACGGTGGTATCCATCTCATTTGTCACCACCGCCTCCCCCCGCGCACCACCCCTGGCTTCCTTGGTCTCAGGGCCTGGTTTTGCCACCCCTCCTGAGGACCTTACACCCCCACCAGAGGGGGGCGCGGGGCCTCCTGAAGGCCCTCCCTCCTTCGCCCCCAGTCTCCCACCTTCAACCTCCCCCTCAGAAGAAGAGGAAGCAGAGATCTCATCCAAGGTGAGAAACCGGTTGGAGAGCTCCAGAGGGGAGCTGGTTAGGCCTTCCCTGGCTACTTTGGTCGAGTCAGGTCTTTTCTTGGTACGGTGTTTCCGTCAGATTTTTTTGGACTCTGTCCTACTATCCTCTGCAGCGCTTTCATAGTGCGAGGACAGAGTCTCCTCGGCACGCTCCAGTCTTTCGTTTTCCTCATTCAGCTCCCTGTCCCCTAGGGTCTCCGATGTGGGAGGGGCAGCCGCTTGGGATGGGGCAGGCATCACCCCAGGACGGGGTTCCTCCCGCTCCTTCTCCGCCTCTGCCGGGACGGACCATCTTTGTTCTTCACCGACCCCTGAACTCTGTTGTCTTTGCCAGCACCCGCCTCAGCCAAAGGGACCTCCCGGCCCGCTCCTGCGTGACGTGGCTAGATGACCAGTCCCCCCACACAGTGCGCACTTCTGCACTTGGCAGTTGGCGCTGAAGTGTGAGGGGCTGCCGCACTTGTGGCAGAGCCTAGGCTGCCCCCTGTAGAAAACCAAAATCCTATCACGGCCGATAAAGGCAGATGATGGAATGTGGGAAACCGTACTACCCAGACGCTTGAGCTTGATGTTAAACGTCCAGGCGCCCGACCAAATGCCAAACTCATCCAGGTTCTTTGATGGAACCCCCTGGATCTCACCATACCTGCCCAGCCAGGTCATGATGTCAACACAAGAGAGCGTCTCGTTACGGGTCAAAACGGTCACTCTCTTGACCTCACTCTGACGGGTTATTGCTTTCGCAAGGAAACCACGCCAGTCCAGTGTGTTCTTCGCCAGCAAATACCCGGACCAGAAGAGCTCCAGCCCCTCTGGCCGGACAAAGCTGACGTTGAACTCCTTGGAGCCGTACGGATGGATCAAGGCAAAGATGTCAGTCGCCTTGAAACCCATCCCAAGCAGAAGCTCCGCCACCCTCTTTCTTGTAGGGCAAGCTTCATCGCTACTCCACTTGAGACAGACCACATTCCGTCTGACTCCAGGGCCGGATGTGGGCAACGACCAGGCGGTTTCGCCCCCATTCTGCTCTCGGAAAGCCCCATGCCATGTCTGTCGAACCAGAATGACAGGTCAACCTTTTTTCCCTCTACAATGATGGAGCTCTCCCCCTTTTTGAGAGCCTCCAGCAGTCACCGCTGCAAGTCACCATCACCAGACCTTGAGAGCGAGGAAGCCAACAAAGGCAGCCCCTCCCCCCCTACGGCCGCGGCCACACTGGCATAACTTCTGCCAGGCGCCACGGACGCAGGAGGGGCAGCCGAGCCGGCACCCTCCCCCTAAACTACCTACAGCCGCTGCAGGAGCTGCCCCAGACCCCCCTGAAGGGGGCACACGGGGAGCCCCTGCCACTTTTACAGCGGCCGACCGCTCCCCCGCATCCACCCTACCACCAGACACTGGACCAACAGCCCCCACACTCTTACAGTCACCGACCCCAGGAGCCCGAGAGGCCACAGAGGCAACAGCCGGCTGAACAGGCGCACCAGCAGCCACCCCAGCCACCAGTGTCCT
Source organism: Bufo gargarizans (assembly GCF_014858855.1). Classification (NCBI taxonomy): domain Eukaryota; kingdom Metazoa; phylum Chordata; class Amphibia; order Anura; family Bufonidae; genus Bufo; species Bufo gargarizans. The sequence continues at coordinate 66,048,218 of NC_058083.1, read as the reverse complement.
ACCGACCACCACCTCCATAGCCCCCCCAGTCCCAGAGGCCAGCGACACATCACATGTTTGCCCGCTAGAGGCGACTCCTTGTCCAGGAGCCGCCTCCCGTGAGCAAACTGCTGAGCCAGCTGACATTGCAGTATTCATAATTAGTGATGAGCGAACTTCTGTTTTAAGTTCGGCGTCTAAAGTTCGGCTTCCGGTTAGCGGAGAATCCCGATATGGATTCCGACTTCCGTTGTGGTCCGTGGTAGCGGAATCAATAATGGCCGATTATTGATTCTGCTACCACGGACCACAACGGAAGTCGGAATCCATATCGGGAACCATATCGGGATTCTCCGCTAACCGGAAGCCGAACTTTAGACGCCGAACTTAAAACAGAAGTTCGCTCATCTCTTTTCATAATGGCTTTTATTTCATCATTACTGCCTGCCTCCTTCAATACCTGAGCACAGGTCGTGATTACCCTCCCCCCTCCAGCGCTTGACTCAGCGCTAGAGGAGGAGGCAGGGTCCTCAGCAATAAGTCCAGTTCTTACATATTCTGCCATTGCATTGGGGGACACAAACCCAGCTTTCCCTAACCTTTTCACCTTTTTTCCTTTCTTATTTTTTTTTATTTTCTTCTTTACCTTAGCGGGGTACTGGTGCGCCATGGAACCACTGCTCCCAGGCACACTAGTCCCCGCTTCTCCTGCAACTGCGACCACCGAGCGCTGACGCTTGGGCGCGCTCCTGGACACGCCCCCGGCTCCGCCCCCAGACAAGGGAGCATCACCAGGCACGCCCCCAGCCGCGCTCACCACACCGCCTCCGGGATTCTCAGGCTCCGCCCATGTGTGGGAGGAGCAGCGTCCCCGTCGCACAGCCACAGCCCCACGCCACAAGCGCCCACCAGGGCGGCAGACGGGGACACTTTTACCACAGGAGCGGACCCCGGCGCCAAGCCACTCCCCCCTCCCACAGGGGAGCAGCTGACAGCACCAGAGACTCCCAACTGACCAGCACCGCAGCTGGCCCCGCCTCCTCCATCGCTGGCAAGACCGGCGTCCTGCGCCATCTTTCCTCCCGTTCCCGCCATGATAGCGGGATCCAGGGAACCAGCCTGCAGCTCACCCTGCACGGACCCTTCAGCCTGCACAGAGTGAGCCACAGGGACATAAACATAGCGGATCTCCACTTTGGGTTCCTTAGCTTTCTTGCTCTTCTTGCTTTTTTTTTCTAATTCTGTCTTCTGGCAGCTCACTGCCAAACGAAAACCCACTTAAGTCTATGGGGGACTCCAACAGTCTAATCTGCTGCATCAGGCCCCCACTGCAGCCGCTTTCCTCCTCACTAAAGTTATCACCAGCGCTGTCATCAGAAGTGGGTAGGCAGACCTGCTCGGCCGGAACCCCGCTTCCGCTCTCTAGACTTGGTACTGGCTCCCGGGATTCAGGGGGTGCAGGGGCAGGTTCAGGCCGAGGGGCGACTTTCTCCCCGGATCCAGTTACCTCACTGGGCCTCAGGTTCACCTCCTCTTCCTCACTGTCATCCCTGCACTGCCACCCTTTCCTCTTCATAACCGCAAAGCGGTCCTCATTGGAGAGCTTCTCCTTGAAGGGCCCACTTTCATTCATCAATCTTTCTCTTTCCTCTTCAATATTTTTAATGATCACCTTTAGCTCCCTTATCCTCTCTGCTATGGGAAGCCTTTTCTTACTAGAAGTCATATTGGCTTTGACTCGCTCTGACTTCAGCTCAGCCCGCAGAGCTTTGAGGTGTCGCCCCAGCTCCCCATACCTCTGCAGGTGGGACACGAGACGGGAGCTATAGGTGGTGGTGGATTCTCCCACCTGCCGGGACCCCCAACCTACCTGGGACGACACCTCCATTGCCTCGATCTGAGCCTCTTCCTTCCTTCCAGGGTCCTCAGGGGGGACTCGGATCTCTCCTTGTCCTGGTTTTCCTGCCCCTTCGCCTCCTCCACTCTGGGTCAGGCACTGTGTCTTCTTGCTCCCCGTCGACCCAAACCGGGAAGCAGACGCCCTGGCTTTAGACACCATGGCCCCAGACCCTACCAGCTCCCTAGGGAGAGGCAGGGCCCGGGCTGGGGAAGCTGTTATCACCCCGCTAGTCTGGTGCTGCTCCCAGGGACAAAGGTGGAAAAATCCCTGGAAGTTTCTCTGCTTCTCAGGAGCTCACAGACACACCTCTTCACTCAGTGGCAGCTGATGTGAATGTAGCTAGCATGCCTGGTGATGGGGATGTGGGGGCGGGAGATGTAATGTGTGACTCCCCCTTAGTGGGGAGGGGGTCATTCCTGCCAGCTGTGCTGAAGCCCCAGGGTGTGGCCAGCAAGCTTGCTGGAATCTGTTGTCCTCCAGTGTGGTGACTGAGGGGACAAGCAGGGGGCAGACAGCTGCGGGGGAGGAGGATGCAAATTAAGTCAGGGCTGTCCCAGGAGAAGTAGGGCTGCCAGGTGAAGCCTCAGTGCAGGGTTCCTCCACCACTGGGATGTCAGAGGACCAGGCTAGTCCGTCTGGACTGACGACTTGGTCGGGAGCCGAGGGAAAGTAGGCACTATCAGCGGTGGCAGCAGCCATAGCTGCTTTCACGCGCAGTGGGAGCGCTGGGGCCCTAGGGGCCCCTCAGGGGTCTGATGGCTTTCACACAGGGGTCAGCATGCACACACACTCCAGGAAGTAGTATAAGCCGCCCAGAAAAGCCTTCTGGGGAGGAATTTAAAGGGAAGCAATTAGTCCAACACATGACAGCTGAGAGAGACTAACGAGAGGAGGAGCTGAATACCACAACACAGAAACTCAAGGAGGAGGTTCTGAAAGGCCTCTGTCAGAGCTTCTCAGCTGTCTGGTTGTGACACCCATACAAGCCAGAGGACGGTGTCTTTTCTGAAGGGGGTCACATTGTGCCAATGTGTTTGGAGAGACCAGGAACCAGCTGACCTCACTGCCCCCATGTGACTGCAGCCAAGGTCTATTCCACCCTTATGACCCACAGGAACTTCCATTTACCCGGTAACTGACTTTTGCTCTGCTTAACCCTGTTGTACCCATATATCCTGTATCTGTAACCTCAGACCACTGTATATATTCTCAGTGTATATTGTGTTATATCTAGTGTGCCCTTACGGCGATTAAATATATAATTTTATATTTTGCTATCTTGTATCTCGATCACGAATCGCCACGTCCGTGTTTCGGCCTAGTTATAAACTACCACGGGTTGGTTCTCACCCTATATTATCCCGTTAGCAGACCGGGCTTATATCAAATGAGAGCTGGTGGCAGATAGCCGGGCTGAGACAGCGCTGTTTTCACTGTGGTGGTGAAAAGGCTCTCTCTGCTTGTTGCCTATCTGTGCCGCGTGGACAGGAGGTATGTGTGTAAACTGTACCGAGCTGACCTTACCTGCTCCTGTGGAGGGCGTAACGTCACATTTTTGGTTACCCGTGACCATACCGCGTCTTGTGAGCTCGATGTAGGTGACGTCAGGCGGGCACGAGGTGTGGTATTCGTCACAAGGGGGAATAATTGATGGATTGAAGAAAGAATAGAGTCCAGAACTTGTATAAAGTTGAACAGCAGCTTTACTTGAATAAATGTTCATCCAACACAATCTTCAAGCTTTATCTTGGTCCCAGCAGACTTTAGCATTAAAACTTGGCAGGCAAGCTCGTCTCTGCTACATCTGTTTCTCTCTGGCTCTGCTGTACTGACAGGATCGCTGTATAACTCAGACTCTTCTGTCTGCTGCACTTTCTCTCTTTGTAGTCTGTCTCTTAAGTTATGTCAGGGAACTATACTCCTCCTGGCTCCTGAATATGCTTTGGCCTCCGTGGCCAGCAGAGCTGAGGGCGGTCTGGATGGCTTGGGTTGGGCACTTCCAGCAGAGACGTGCCCAGCACACCCTCCCCGGGTAGGGGGAAAGCTGGAACTCACTAGAAACTGGTCCCCACCCTTCCTGCAGGAAGTGGGACTTGCCCACTCCTCCACAGAGGGGGATATAGAATGGAAAGCTCCATTCTACCTAACTGTAGCTCTGCCGTGTTTACTGCCACCTGCTGGTGAACCAGGCACATTACATTTGAACATAACAATTGCAAACATTAGAAATGCACATTGTGAAGGATCTGAACAAAATACATAAGATGACGTTTTGTTAACCCATTAGAGACAGTAGCAGGGTGTAGAAGTGGAAATGCCATACTGGGGCATAACAATCTCCACATGTGCACCCCCCAACAGTGAAGTCCTTTACAGCTTTCTTTTAATTTTTATTAAAGGGGTTATTGAAGACTGAACAACCTACCCCCACAATGGCTGGACCCATGATACTGTCGGTAAGGAAACAGGCATCTGGGACCAGGTAAGTATGGTCAGTATCACAGGTCTGGGTATTGTGTGTGGGGGGGGGGGGGGGTATGTTATCAAACTATTCCTGACTCACCACACTACAAGGAATATCATTACAATGAATATAGAAGATGATACACGAAAGTGGTTGGCAGCAGTGCCCGGTCCGGCCACCACCATGCATTGGTATTGGCCCGCAGAAAATAGCCGAATCCCCATTGAAATTAATCGGAGCACACCCACCCGGCCACTACTCGCATTCACTTTTACGGGGCCGACGGAAATAGCCAAGCCAGCACTCGGCTATTTTCGGCGGCCCCATAGAAATGAGTGAAGGGCAGCCGCACATGCATGGTGTCCCCTTCTTCTCTTTGCCGGCTGTGTTTACGAGATAGGTGAGACCCTCACCTATCAGACAATGGGGCATATCCTAGAGATCTGCCCCCATTGTCTGAGATGGGAAAACCCCTTTAATTATGTTTAAGCCAATTGTGTGATATACAGGAATGGACACAGGCTCGGTCTGTCCTTCCCTGAACCTCAGTATTTCCATACACCTCAAAGGGATTCGTGTCTCAGGTTGCGTTCCTGCATCTGATCCCATTCAGCCACCAGTAGTATAAGGTATTGCAGGGAATAAATGACACAAGTTATAAGCAACATTTCTAAACCTGCTGAGGAGCAGACGGAGAGCAATGGCTGCTGTTGAGACTACCCTCATATATATCTACTTTGTGACCTTGATCCTCTCATTTCCAGGAAACATCTTTATCCTTGTTGTGAATATTATCGATTTCTTCAGGAACAGAAGGCTTCCGTTAAGTGATCAGCTCATATTTGGCTTCAGTGCCTTCAGCCTTCTACATGGACTTCATGAAGGGTATGCTATACACAATGATCTATATGACTTGATTATTAGTATGCACACCTTTATGTACTTGAACTTGAACACCTTATGGTTTTCCACCCTCCTTTGTATGCATTTCTGTCTGAAGATTGTCAATATTAACCATTGGTTCTACATTTGTCTTCAAAAAAGATTTCCCAAGTTGTTTCCTTGGATTGTTCTGGCTTTTCTCCCCGGATACTTTTTCCTGATTCTTTATTCTGCCCTGAATACAAAGCCGGAGTGTCTACCGAACTCGACGTCCAAACTTATCGTCCTAAAAGCGTTTGTAAGATGTTCTTGGCTATTATTCTTCTTCCTGGCAGTTTGTTTCTTGTGCACTTTCCTCTGCTCGGTATCGGCATCGACCATCCTCATCTCTCTGTGTAAACACATGGAAAGAATCCAAGAGAACATCCAGGGCTCGAGGTCTCCAAACATCGAGGCTCACGTCCGGGCAGTGAAAACAGTCACCATGTTACTGGCAGCTAATATTCTACTATTCGCTTCAGTCTCTGTGATGGCTTTATGTTTCGACGCATGGGTGTATCTGTTTGGTATTCTCAATTTTACATGCTATATATTTGCTTCCTACTTTTTAATTAAGGGAACAAAAAAACTGGATATGACTCTTGCAGAGCTACTGAAGGCCCCATCAAAATTTTTGCATGGAATAAACTGCCGATATCAATAATGGACAGGGCAAACCTGATCAAGTGGACCCCCCAGTGACACATTGTAACACTGTCACATAGAGTACAAATGGCGGTATGCCAGAGTAGTGCTAAGGGCTTAAAAGCATCAAGGTGTATGTGTAGGTCACCAGTATGAAGGTCTCGGAAAACCCCTTTAAATAATTACATAGTTACATAGTTGATATGGTAGAAAAAAAGACAAGAGTCCATCTTGGCCAACCCTCATAGTGAAAGTGAACAAAATGCACTGTACATAGGGCGATATTACCAATGATACCACTAATGGTACCACAGGTGTCTGCAGTAGACCCTCCACAGCCTCCATCATCCGCTCCTGAGTGAAAGCTGGTAACGGCTCTCGGGTAGATCCCAGAGAAGCAGGAACAGCCTCAGAAGCGTGGCTTGCTGATAATGGAGGAAGGCCGGTGCCCACCCACCTTCCTAACTCTACTGCTAAAGACATATTTGGATGGACATTACATTCTGCAATACCAAACATACAGGAGAATAGAGCACCACATACCTCTTACATCCAGTAGTTTCTCCTCTGTTCTCCATTCGTACCAGAACGTCATGATGAATTATGTCGGCCACACACACATCTTAGGTTCCTCATTTTACCATCAACCTACCGCCATACAATATTGCCATACAGATAGCCCTTCCTCCATTATCATTAGTAATAGTGCCAATAGTGATAATGCTCCCCTCCCCTGTAGTGCCAGTCTATAATGCTCACCTCCCCTGTAGTGCCAGTATATAATGCTCTCCTCCCCTGTAGTACCGGTATATAATGCTCCCCTCCCATGTAGTACCGGTATATAATGCTCCCCTTCCCTGTAGTACCAGTATATAATGCTCCCCTCCCCTGTAGTACCAGTATATAATGCTCCCCTCCCCTGTAGTACCGGTATATAATGCTCCCCTCCCCTGTAGTGCCAGTATATAATGCTCCCCTCCCCTGTAGTGCCAGTATATAATGCTCCCCTCCCCTGTAGTGCCAGTATATAAGGCTCTCCTTCCCTATAGAGTCAGAGTTAATTAAGTACCTGTTACTGCATAACTGGATCTTCTGAACGCTGTCTCTACTATGACTGTGAGGACCTAAGGAAGACAGTGTATATGAGATCTGCTCCATTAGATCAAGGAAGGCTGAACTAAAAACTATTCAAAAATGAGATTCAGTAGTATAGCGATGCATACAGAATGGACCTTTCACAAAGGAAACCATAAGTGTCGCTCTTTGGGAGGTCCACAAATCTGTTGTGTGTTTCATAGAATGGCCATCACGGGTAGACTCTTGATGGTATGTTTCCTGGTCATGGTTTCAGATGGGAAACCACCTTCTTCTTACTACCTCTTCGGGAGGTACACAAATCTGTCATGTGTTCCATAGAATGGCCTTCAAATATAATTAAAAGTAAACCTCCATTGCTCACAGGTTTTACAGCCATTTCTGGGCCATCACGGGTAGACTCTTGATGGTATGTTTCCTGGTCATGCTTTCAGATGGGGAAACCACCTTCTTCTTACTACCTCTTGAATCCCAGGGTAAATTCTTAGAGATCTACCATACAGACCTCAGGAACCTTGAGACTCTTGCGACCAACAACCTCACAAAACAGAGGCACTTACAGAAGGGCAGTCCTACAGAACAGCTACAGTAATAATCTAGCAGACACCACCTTCCTGGTACCTCTTCTGGACCCTTCATTGCCTTACCACCAAAAATTATCTTCAACTAAAATATTTTACCATTATTACTAAGTTATCACTGATAATATACAGTATAATCTACTGTTCTTTTGCCGCCTACTAAAAACTCACAAATCTCACCAGAACTACCAATTATGTCTGGCATAAATTAATAACTATCATTTATCCCACACATTTAGGGAACAGCAATGGGTACCAACATAGCCCCTATCATACAAATCTATTTATGACATCCACACACTCCCGAGCTCCATATTTCACATTTGAAGCATTATAACTGTGGAGTGGATCCCATCTAGAGGCTTTCATGTGGTCACTAAACTCTACAATTGGTCATGTTTACTGTGTGCTAATCTAATAAGATTGGCTTTTCAGTAATACACACTGTTTAATGGCAAAAACATTGCATGCGATTGCGCTATGTTGACTTCAGTACCTTCAGCGCTGATAACTCATGGCTCCAAGACCATGTCTAACACCTTTGCTGTTTTAAAGACGCTCTCAAGTGGTACTGGTTGTGCCAATGTTCGAGGTATTACAAATCAGCCCTCCACCAGAAGCAAGAGAACTGCTTCTCTACTGCCACCTATAAGTAGTTATCCTTTACGTCAATGCCCGACCCGTTAAAGAGTCTTGAAACATAGCCAGAGATATCACACAGACCAGAGACTCCATCTGTAAATAGATGTTTTAGGGGATCTTGCACCTCGTTAGTACAGAGTAAGGTTCTATCTGGCTTGACGAGATGCCGTTTTAATTTACTACTTTCCATCATTTCAGTCCATATACCTTCACTATACTTGTACATTTTTTATTGTTACACTATTGAAGTGGTTCAATTTTTAAAATCCCATTTATACTGAACTCTGGCCCTGGTTGTTTTGTTACTATACATATACTAAGACATTAGGATCCTTCGCACTTTTCATGTGATCCCTTAAATAAATATAGGACACTGTTTTTGACTTTTATGGTGCTTCCCATAGGAACATGGCTGTGAACTCACACGGCTGCCGCTCGCTACGCTTCTACTAACATGAGGGCTCTAAAGCTGCTCAAAATCCGGATCAAGGCAAATTCATCAATGCGTCCTTCTTCGGAATCCATCCTGACTCACTCAGCTACAATAACCAAAAAAGGACATCTGATTGTACAGTCCAGAAGTGGTCAGGAGATGGCATCCAGGAGATGGCACCAGAACGCTTAGCAATGCCTCTACAGCAGATGTCCCCTACTTTCTTCACTGGAAGGTGCAGAATCCCCACAGCTGAACCGCCATGCATCAAATATAGCCTTGTCCACAGGCTCAGAGACCTCCTTCAGGGACTCATCAGATCATTTAGATCACTTTGTAACCCAGATATCCAATATCTGCTGTTTTATATTCTTATCAGACCCCTTGATAAAGGTCGTTATCCGACTGAAACGTATGGACTATTTTCATGGCCTCTTATATTGATGTATATTCCAGATGGAAACTAAGTACAAAATTATGTGAAACTGCACATTATGTATTAAAGCCTCACTTGAGAAGAATTCCTTGGTGTGTCGTAGACCTCTCCATTGTCTCAGTATTAGTTGGCTGTGCATTAATGGGTCGTCTCACTTCAGCACTTGCCATTTATCTTATAGAGACAGTTATTACAAGGCACTTACTAATGTATTGTAATCGTCTATATTGCTTCCTTTGCTGGCTAGATTCATTTTTCCATTGCATTATGCGCTGCTTGTATCCATGGCTACGACCACCCTGAAATGCAGCAGAGGTGGTCGTGTTTGCACACTATACAGAAAGGTGCTGGACTATGCGCACTCCCATGGTCCCGGCTACCAGAGAGGTCTGCACTTTTTCCTATATTGTGCAAACACGGCCACCGCTGCTGGATTACGAGCAGGGTATGGAAACGAGCAGGGTATGTTTAGAGGGAAAGTTTGTAGTTAGAAGAATAAATTTGCCCCAGCCTGGCGTGTCAGGTGAGAAGCGGGGAAGTTTAGTACTGACGGGCAGGAGCGATGACAAAGATCAGCGGGGGAGTGACATTTCGGGCAGGAGCGATGACAAAGATCAGCGGGGGAGTGACATTTCGGGCAGGAGCGGTGACAAAGATCAGCGGGGGAGTGACATTTCGGGCAGGAGCGGTGACAAAGATCAGCGGGGGAGTGACATTTCGGGCAGGAGCGATGACAAAGATCAGCGGGCGAGTGACATTTGGGGCAGGAGCGGTGACAAAGATCAGTGGGGGAGCGACATTTCGGGCAGGAGCGGTGACAAAGATCAGCGGGGGAGTGACATTTCGGGCAGGAGCGGTGACAAAGATCAGCGGGGGAGTGACATTTCGGGCAGGAGCGGTGACAAAGATCAGCGGGGGAGTGACATTTCGGGCAGGAGCGGTGACAAAGATCAGCGGGGGAGTGACATTTCGGGCAGGAGCGATGACAAAGATCAGCGGGGGAGTGACATTTCGGGCAGGAGCGGTCAGCTGTGCTTCAGAAAGCTCGAAGAGATGTTGTATATGCCGTCTCCCGATACGTGACTGAAGCAATAAGTTTTGCCACCTTCAGGTTCTCAGGATATCCTCTATTGTAGATCTCGCCCAGTAGGTAAGTGCCATAGCCCTGCGGTGACCTGAGAATGTCTATCTTCTAACAGGCCGTATGACACAGTGGGAGATGTTCGGCCTGTTTCCTGAGGCAATGTGAGGTATTTCAACAACAACTTTATGTCAGACACAAACAATATAACAAAGGTTATAAACTGTCATATCTATATAGCCTACAGGTGGCAGTAAACATGTTAACATGTATAACTCCTAACATCCTCCCTTTCTTGTGAAATCAAGTAATATATAACATAAGATGATTGGATACCACAATACATTCCAAAGGTGACAATGTTTTTTATAATGTATCTAGCATACAAAATCCTTATATCTTGTGGGTGTTCTAATAACCCTAGTTCTAGTACGTCTTGGTGCGGCAGGAGCTTCACATTGTTGCATATGATCATCCATCCCTGATTCTTTGGGAGTTGTCTCATCTGGAGATCTACCTGGTGTAATCACTTCACTTATTTCAACGTCAGATTTGTCATCCGCAGTCCTCAGAAACTTCCTATTCCTTCTGTACAACTGTCCATTTGCTTCCACTTTAAAAGATCGTGGAGCAACTTTCTCCAAACAAATACCTTGTCGCCAAATTTCATCTGTTGACGACGGCGATGGTTGTATTCGCACTGGCTGACCAATGCTTAGTTCGGGAAGTTCCTTGGCTCCTTTATCATAATATGCCTGTGCTTTTTTTGCGTCTTTCAGTTAGGTTCTCAACCACTCCTTTTATAAGCTTTGGAAACAGCAGTTTCTGAGCAGTCGGAAGTAAAGTCCTGGTCCTTCTTGACATTAGCCGTTGTACAGGACTACTGCTGGTGCCTTCTGATGGGGTATGTCTCCAGTCAAGAACCGCTTTCCAGATATCCTTGTCATCTCGTTTAGCTTTCTTTATGAGTGTTTTTGCTATTTTTTACAGTAGCTTCAGCTTTACCGTTGGACTGACTGTGATATGGGGATGATGTAAGATGTTCAAATTCCCACTCTCTACAAAATCGTGCAAACTCTGAGCTGACAAACTGTGGTCCGTTATCTGTAATTCCAGAATCAGGGATTCCATGTCTGCTAAAATGTGCTTTGCAACAATCTATAATTGTTTTAGAGGTGGTATCAGAAACTAAATCAATTTCCCAGAAATCTGAATAATAATCAACTAGTATTAAGTAATCTTGTCCTGTTAAGGAAAATAAGTCCATGCCTAGTTTGCTCCAGGGTAGAGTGGGCAATTTCTGAGTCATCAGAGGTTCTTTTTTTCGTTTACGCATATACTCATTGCAAGTATTACAGTTCTTTATTGCCTCTATAATCTCTGGGCCCATGTGTGGCCAAAAAATGACATCCTTGGCCTTGCGAAGGCATGCTTCTATTCCTAAGTGGCTAGAATGAGTCCTCGCTATCATTTCTGGGCGCATGTTTTTTTGGTATGATGACTCTGTGTCCTTTATACAGAATTCCATTTTGTATGCTTATCTCATTGTCATGCCCTGTTCGGACGGTCTGCGGAGGTCTGTCAGATTGGCAGCACGTGTCTAATCATTTGTTTTGTTTTGGAATCGTGCTGGATCCGCCTTCCTTCAGGTGCTCTGGGTGGGGTCATTGGCTTAAATTGCTTTCACTCCCAGAGGGCCGTGCGGGTTATAGAATTCAGTCTGGCCTTGGATTCAAGGAAGGAAGGAAGGATTTTCTGTTCCAGCTCAGATAAGTTTGGTTTCTGTTTTTGTTATTTGCGGTCTAGGCTGTTTTTGTGTCTTCTGCCCCTTCTCCCCTTTCACCATCTCAGGGATTCTAGGGTACTTGCAGTCCAGGCACGAGGACACATTATTCCTACCTTCAAGGTCTGAATGTGGGCTTAGCAGCGTAGGGAGAGAAGTCAGGGATTTGCTAGGAGGTGACCTTTCCCCAGCATCTCGCCTAGATACTTGTTTATTTGGTTGTCTGTGTATCTGAGATCCAGTCCGCCGTGACACTCATCTCTGAAGCCCCAGTAGTCCCTGATATTGGTTGTCTGTGTATCTGAGATCCAGTCCGCTGTGACACTCATCTCTGAAGCCCCAGTAGTCCCTGATACAAATCGGTATTTTTCCTTTCTGGTCTGGACATCCTGTAAGAACAGAAGTTTTTAATGCTTGCAAGACTTCATCTTGTTCTGTGAACTTCTGAATTTGTTGTAGGTGCAAATCAGACACTCTTAGATATTCAGCAAAGTTTATCTCTTCCAGTTCCTTAGATATACATTTCTGATCTTTTTTTGTAAACCACATTCAGGTTGTATTTTTGCAACTGTAGCATCATGCGCTGTAGACGTTTTGGTGCTACTAGGAGAAGTTTTTTAAAAATGCTCTCTAGTGGCTTATGATCAGTCTCAATGTTAATAATATTTTTTCCATGTAAGTACTGATTAAACTTCTGGCATGCATATACAATGGCAAGACATCCCTTTTCAATCTGGGCATATCTTTGTTCTGTTGAAGACAGTGTACGTGATGCAAACGTCACTGGCTGACCTCCTTGCAAAAGTGTTGCTCCAAGACCTTTTTCACTGGCATCACATTGGACTGTTACTTCTTCATTGACATTGTAGTATCTCAAAACTGGATGTTTAGTAACAATATATTTTATTTGCTTGAGGGCTTCATCATGGCTGGATTGCCAGGCCCACAAGCTGTCTTTGTCTGTCAGTCTGCGTAGTGGTTCACATATATCCGAAAGATGTGGTATAAATTTTGAAGGGTAGTTTACAAACCCTAGTAGTCTCTGAACTGCTTGTACATTGTCAGGCTTTTGTACCTCTAAAATTGCTCTGACTTTTTCTGGATCAGGACGCAGGCCTTCTGCTGTGAGTAAATGTCCCATGTATGGTACCGAAGATACCCTCAATCTCAGTTTCTTTTTATTGAATTTTAGGTTCAGCTTTCGTGCTCTCTCTAAGAGTCCAATCAAATTCTTGTCATGATCCTTTGTGGCCTCCTCTGTAGTGTCACCACAGCCATACACCAATATATCATCTGCAATACCTTCCACTCCGGGAAGGTCTTCTACTGCTTCATGTTGTCTATGTTGATATTCTTCTGGTGCAGTAGCAATCCCAAAAGGCATCAGTAACGCCCAAAGGGAGTCCAGAATGTAGTGAGATAACTGCTTCTAGTGTCCAGTTTTACTTGCCAGAAGCCATCCTTAGCATCCAAGACAGAAAATACTTTTGCATTTGTTAAACTTGGCAGGATTTCCTCTATAGTGGGCATTGGATAATGTGAGCATTTTAGTGCTTTATTTAAGTCTTTGGGATCAATGCATATTCGCAGCTTGCCCGGTTCTTAACAGCAACCATACTACTTATAGGTTCTATGACCTTTTTTATCACTCCCAGTGTCTCTAATCTCTCTATTTTCACCTTTAAGTCTGCTTTAAGTGGAGCCGGCACTCTATGTGGTTGGTGTTGAACAGGAGGTGTTGCTTCATCTATTTCTAGGTGATACTCTCCAGGTAGACACCCTAGTCCTTTGAAAATGTCTCTATATTCAGTTGTGATCATTTCATAAGAAAAGGGTGAAGTTGTATTTGTTTGCTGGTCATCATGTAAAAATCCATTATGTTCTACATTCAGGGTAAGGAGGCCCATTTTCTGACATGTTTCTGATGAGAGAAGTGGTTTGTGTTTACCTTGGACAACTTGGAATTGCAGTGGACATGTTTTATCTTTGTATGTTGTGACGGTATGCGAGGTGAGGTGGTGGATGATAGGTATGTTTCACCTCGCATGCGCTCTGTTGTCAGGGACTGAACCGGAATCCGGCCCGGGTTTTTCCAGCCTCTGTGGCAGGCTTGGTTCCGGTCCAGAGATTATGGTCTACTGGAGTTCACCTCCAGGTGGACTTTAAATAAACAGGAAGAGAGCACAACAGGTCTCTCCTGTGCTGAGTCTCAGGACTGTAACCTGTGTTGCTGAAGAGAGAGCTATGTTTGGATGCAGGAAAAACAAAAGGTTTGTTTTACCATTTGTGTTGTGGATGTCGGGGAGCAGCCCCACACCGTATAGTCAGGACACGACTGTATAGCTTAGCGCCGGACGGCAAGGATTTACTTTATGTTTTGTTTGTTTTCTGCTGTGCAAACCTTTGTGCCTAAATAAACCTGGCAACCAGACAGATTTTCAAGGAAACTGCCTGCATACGGACTGTCTGTTCAGAAGAAGGTGATCCCCACGAGCTAATCTCCTACAATGTACAATTTACATTACATTGGCCCATAGGTATCATATAGGTATCATTGTACCATTTTAATTTGACATTACTCTTCTGTAATGTTGGCTTTCCTTCTTTAACAATTTTGCAATAGTCTTTGTATGTCATAAGGTTGCAGGTGGCCCCACAGTCTAACCGACAGAGTAACCTTTCCTCTGCTTCTCTGTCAATGCTGCTTTCTAGTGGTACAAACCACTGTGATCCCAGATAGTGTTTATCACGAATATTCGAATTTTTATTGCGAATATAGGTACTTCGAAAATTTGCGAAAATTTTGAATATAGTTATATATATTCGTAATTTCGAATATTCGGAAAAAAAAATCCTTTTTTTTTTATTTGATTTTTTTTTTTGATCAGTACACATGATCCCTCCCTGCTTCTAGCTTGTGGGCCAATAAGAAGGCTGCAATATACTTGACTTTAGGAGTAGTAGTGTTTGCGAATTTTGCTCTATATTTGTTTTTTCGAATATTCGCTATATTGCTATATATTCTTGTTTTAGAATATTATGAATATTCGAAAAAACTAAGTTCTAGCAATATAGCGAATATTCAAAAAAAAAACGAATATAGAGCAATTTAGCTAATATAGTGCTATAATCTTTTTTTTATAGTTGTAATTTTTTTCCAATCTGAACTTCAGATGAGAAAAAAATTACAACTATTAGACAAAGAAGATTATAGCACTATATTAGCTAAATTGCTGTATATTCTTTTTTTTTGAATATTCGCTATATTGCTACATATTCTTGTTTTAGAATATTACGAATATTCGAAAAAACAAAGTTATAGCAATATAGCGAATATTCGAAAAAAATCGTATATAGAGCAATTTAGCTAATATAGTGCTATAATCTTCTTTGTCTAATAGTTGTAAGTTGAAAAATTCGCAATAAAAATTAGAATCCGAAAATTCGCATATTACACAATCATTACCTTGCCGATTTTTCAAGAAAAAAAATCGTGAATTTTCGAATTTTTGACGAATATTCTAAAAAAAATTAGAATTCGAATATGACCCCTGCCGCTCATCACTAATCCCGGACTGCTTACTGCTCCTATTTGATGAATAATAGTGAATACTGATTCTTCTGAGCTGCTGCTCTTGATCTGTGCAGCCATATGTATTCTGCCATTTGCTTTCTCTAGAAAAATGGTTTTGCTTTTTGCATTTACTCCAGGTTTCTCCGTATGCAGGACAGTGGTCTCTCCCCCAGGGGATGTTGTTTCCACAGTATCTACATCTGATTGTTTTTGCTTTGCTTTCTTTCATGGGCTTTTTATATGTTTAGCGGTATAATGTACGGCTTCAGTTTCACTTTTGCTTTCTTGCGTTGCTTGTATTTGCATTTCTGTAAGTTCATGGCTTCTACACATATCAATGGCTCTCTGTAGGTTCAGGTCTGGTACTCTGAGCATTCTCTTTCTAGCATTAATGTCTTTTGATCCCAGAACTATTCTGTCTCTGATAAGTTCATCATGTAATACTCACACGTAGCGGCTAGCTGCCTCAGTCTAGTCACATACTGATCTATAGTTTCCAATGGGCCTTGGTTTGTGGTATTGAATATGTACCTCTCATAAAGGATGTTACGTGAAGGCATAAAATGACTCTGTAATGCAGACAGAGTGCAGTACGCCGCCCTGCAGGGTATTGCGATGTGAGGTCACGGTTAATAGGCTAACGAGGATTGCTCTTGGTTACTCACAGTTTATCGGAGACCCTGGGCAGGCGTACAGCAGTAATGGAGAGGCTGGCACAGGGGACCTCTGGGGCACTCTCTGTATGTAGGAACCAGGCCTGATGTTGGGTGAGGTGCCCTGGGTGTTGCAGGTGTTTAATGTGCCTGGGGCAAGGTTCCTTTAAGATTCGTGACGCCAGTGCCTGTAACGGTGGCACACCGATTGATAGTGGTAATAATTGAGGAACAGGATGTTGTGGTGAACCAAACTTTCTTTACTGGAAACAGTTAACTTTGTACAGCCTGAATTCAGTTCCACACGGCAGCAGCAATCAATAGCAGGCTTTTACAATAATGGCAGGCACAATGTTCCTTTGCAAGATACTCAGAGGGTAAAAACAACACTTACAGACCAGGCTGCACTTTTCCTCTGAAATCCTGTGCACTATTCCTCAGAACTCCTGGCTGTCTTTATCCCAAGGCCCGTATGCCCTAATGCTGGCTTTATCCTTGGTAGAAAAACTTCCTCAGGTATATATCCCTTGCTTTGGGTAAATAATCCTTCTGCCCTTCAGCTCCTCTCAGGTTGGCTGGAATACTCTTCTGCTCTGCTCTGCTCTCTGGTTATGGGAACAGCAGGTTTCTCTCAGGAGGCAAACTCTTCCCCTGGTAACATAGTAACATAGTACATAAGGCCGAAAAAAGACATCTGTAAATCCAGTTCGGCCTGTCATCCTGCAAGTTGATCCAGAGGAAGGCAAAAAAAAAAACTGTGAGGTAGAAGCCAATTTTCCTAACTTTAGGGGAATAAACAATTCCTTCCCGACTCCGATCAGGCAATCAGAATAAATCCCTGGATCAATGATCTCTCTCTAGTAGTTATAGCCTGTAATATTATTACACTCCAGAAATACATCCAGGCCCCTCCTGAATTCTTTATTGTACTCACCATCACCACCTCCTCAGGCAGAGAGCTCCATAGTCTCACTGCTCTTACCGTAAAGAATCCTCTTCTATGTTTGTGTACAAACCTTCTTTCCTCCAGACGCAGAGGATGTCCCCTCGTCACAGTCACAGTCCTGGGGATAAATAGATGATGGGAGTGATCTCTGTACTGACCCCTGATATATTTATACATAGTAATTAGATCTCCCCTCAGTCGTCTTTTTTCTAAAGTAAATAACCCTAATTTTGATCATCTTTCAGGGTACTGTAGTTGCCCCATTCCAGTTATTACTTTAGTTGCCCTCCTCTGGACCCTCTCCAGCTCTGCTATGTCTGCCTTGTTCACTGGAGCCCAGAACTGTACACAGTCCTCCATGTGTGGTCTGACTAATGATTTGTAAAGTGGTAGGACTATGTTCTCATCACCGGCATCTATGCCTCTTTTGATGCAACCCATTATCTTATTGGCCTTGGCAGCAGCTGCCTGACACTGGTTTTTGCAGCTTAGTTTGCTGTTTATTAAAATTCCTAGATCCTTTTCCATGTCAGTGTTAGCGAGTGTTTTACCATTTAGTATGTACGGGTGACTTGCATTATTCCTTCCCATGTGCATAACCTTACATTTGTCAGTGTTAAACCTCATCTGCCACTTATCTGCCCAAGCCTCTAATCTATCCAGATCCCTCTGTAGTAGTATACTGTCCTCTGTAGTATATATATATATATATATACACAGTATACTGTCCTCTGTAGTATATATACAGTATACTGTCCTCTGTAGTATATATACAGTATACTGTCCTCTGTAGTATATATATACAGTATACTGTCCTCTGTGGTATATATATGCAGTATACTGTCCTCTGTGGTATATATACAGTATACTGCCCTCTGTAGTATATATACAGTATACTGCCCTCTGTAGTATATATACAGTATACTGTCCTCTTCAGTGTTAATTGCTTTACACAGTTTAGTGTCAACTGCGAAAATTGACACTTTACTATGCAAGCCTTCTACAAGATCATTAATAAATATATTGAAGAGAATAGGGCCCAATACTGACCCCTGAGGTACCCCACTAGTGACAGTGACCCAATCTGAGTGTGTACCGTTAATAACCACCCTCTGTTTTCTATCACTGAGCCAGTTACTTACCCACGTACAGACATTTTCTCCCAGTCCGAGCATTCTCATTTTATATACTAACCTTTTATGTGGTACAGTGTCAGATGCTTTGGAGAAGTCCAGATATACGACATCCATTGATTCACCGCTGTCAAGTCTAGAACTTACCTCCTCATAGAAACTGAATAAATTAGTTTGGCATGACCGATCCCTCACGAAGCCATGCTGATATGGCGTTATTTGCTTATTTCCGTTAAGATGCTCTAACATAGCATCTCTCAGAAAACCTTCAAACAGTTTACCCACAACAGATGTTAAACTTACCGGCCTATAGTTTCCAGGCTCTGTTTTTGGACCCTTTTTGAATATTGGCACCACATTTGCCATGCGCCAATCCTGTGGGACATTCCCTGTCAGTATAGAGTCTGCAAATATCAGAAATAAGGGTCTGGCTATGACATTACTTAATTCCCTTAGGATACGGGGGTGTATGCCATCTGGCCCTGGCGATTTGTCTATTTTAATCTTTTTAAGTCGCTGTTGTACTTCTTCCTGGGTCAGACAGGACACTTTTAATGGGGGAATTTATTTTTACATTTGGCAATTCATCTGACAGTTTATTTTCCTCAGTGAATACATTGGAGGAAAAAATATTTAACAGCTTTGCTTTCTCCTCATTACTCTTTAACGGGCCGACACCTTCAGATTTATACTTTTTACCATTTGTATAATTGAAGAACATTTTAGGGTTAGTTTTACTCTCTTTGGCAATGAATCTCTCGGTCTCTAGTTTGGCCGCTTTTATTTGTTTTTTACATGTTCTATTTTTTTCCTCTTTTTGTCATTTATTGCTTTCTTTACAGTTCTATTTATCCACATTGGTTTCTTTTTGTTCCTTAACCTTTTATTCCCATACGGTATGTACCTCTCACAATGAGATTTTATGATGCTTTTAAAGATATCCCATTTTGTGGCTGTATTTTTATTTTTGAGGACTTTGTCCCAGTTAGTTTGGCCTATGGCCTCTCTTAGTTGGCTAAATTTAGCTTTTTTGAAGTTTGGTATTTTTGTTCCTCCCTGTAGAAACGCTCTTTTGAATGATAATTGGAAGGTTATTACTTTGTGGTCACTATTTCCCAGGTGTCCCCGAACCTGCACGTCTGTTGTTCTGTCAGGTCTATTGGTTAATACTAAGTCCAGTATGACCATTTCCTTTATGAGATATACAAGTTTCAGTTTCCCAGTCTATATCTGGGTAGTTGAAGTCCCCTATAATAACCACCTCATTATGATTTGCCGCCTCGTCTATCTCGTTTAGTAGTAGATTTTCTGTGGACTCTGGTATATTAGGTGGTTTATAGTAAATTCCTATTAGTAATTTATTATTGTTTTTGCCTCCATGTATCTCTCCCCACAGTGACTCCACATGTCCATGTCCCTCACTTATATATTCCCGGAGTGTGGGCTTTAGACAGGACTCTACATAAAGGCCTCCCCCTCCCCCTCTCCGGTTCTGACGATCCTTTCTAAACAGACTGTAACCCTGTACATTAACTGCCCAGTCATAGCCATCATCCAGCCGTGTCTCAGTTATTCCCACTGTCATAGCTATCATCCAGCCGTGTCTCAGTTATTCCCACTGTCATAGCTATCATCCAGCCGTGTCTCAGTTATTCCCACTGTCATAGCTATCATCCAGCCGTGTCTCAGTTATTCCCACTGTCATAGCTATCATCCAGCCATGTCTCAGTTATTCCCACTGTCATAGCTGTCATCCAGCGTGTCTCAGTTATTCACACTGTCATAGCCATCATCCAGCCGTGTCTCAGTTATTGCCACTGTCATAGCTATCATCCAGCCATGTCTCAGTTATTCCCACTGTCATAGCTATCATCCAGCCGTGTCTCAGGTATTCCCACTGTCATAGCTATCATCCAGCCGTGTCTCAGTTATTCCCACTGTCATAGCTATCATCCAGCCGTGTCTCAGTTATTCCCACTGTCATAGCCTTCATCCAGCCGTGTCTCAGTTATTCCCACTGTCATAGCTATCATCCAGCCGTGTCTCAGTTATTCTCACTGTCATAGCTATCATCCAGCAGTGTCTCAGTTATTCCCACTGTCATAGCTATCATCCAGCCGTGTCTCAGTTATTCCCACTGTCATAGTTATCATCCAGCCATGTCTCAGTTATTCCCACTGTCATAGCTATCATCCAGCCATGTCTCCGTTATTCCCACTGTCATAGCTATCATCCAGCCGTGTCTCAGTTATTCCCACTGTCATAGCTATCATCCAGCCGTGTCTCAGTTATTCCCACTGTCATAGCTATCATTCAGCCGTGTCTCAGTTATTCCCACTGTCATAGCTATCATCCAGCCGTGTCTCAGTTATTCCCACTGTCATAGCCATCATCCAGCGTGTCTCAGTTAGTCCCACTGTCATAGCTATCATCCAGCCATGTCTCCGTTATTCCCACTGTCATAGCTATCATCCAGCCATGTCTCCGTTATTCCCACTGTCATAGCTATCATTCAGCCATGTCTCAGTTAGTCCCACGGTCATAGCTATCATCCAGCCGTGTCTCAGTTATTCCCACTGTCATAGCTATCATCCAGCCGTGTCTCAGTTATTCCCACTGTCATAGCTATCCTCCAGCCGTGTCTCAGTTATTCCCACTGTCATAGCTACTATCCAGCCGTGTCTCAGTTATTCCCACTGTCATAGTCCTCCTCACACATCACTAATTCCAGTTCACCAGTTTTATTAGTCAGGCTTCTGGCATTAGTGGTGACAAATCTTCTGAGCTAACTCTGGCTCTCTATCCTCAGGCAGGCCGGACTGCATCCACTGGCCTCCTGGTGGCTACTAGAAGCCTGGGCTGTCTAGCTGCATGGCAGGAGGAGGCCCTCAGCTTGTCTCTGGCTGGTGCCTTCTCACTTCTGTCTCTCCACAGACTCCTGACTACACAGACTGACCCCTCCCTGTCTGGGCCTCAATATATATACTAGGGGCTCCCTCGCTCCCTCTAGTGTCTAGGAGGAGGAACCACACCCTAATAGGCCTGCTGCACACATCACAGGGAAAATACACATAAACACATATAAGAATACTTTAAAATGGACTGTTAAATACACTGCCACTGCCCCTCAGGAGTAGGAGAACCACGTGGCCCAATTGACCCTTGTGTAGTGCCCACATTTACCTAGTGGGACACTACCAGAGTTGTCTCTGTGTCCTGCTTGTTTTGGTGCAGATGAATACGCAGACAGTCTCGCCCGTCACCGAGCGCAGCGTCGCTGTCCTTACCTCGGAGTCTTTCTTATCATGTTCAGTTGCCACCTCATAATCTTCCCACTGGGATTTGAAATATGTCCAGTAAACTGCCAGGTCCCCTCTACAGTCCATGGGAGACGGCACCGGGAAGTGGTTTGCAGCCATTTTCTGTAACGCTGTGTGTCTCTTATTAATAAATTACCAGAGAAACCGTTGTTGTTGATGTTTTGTTCTGATATTAAGACTTTAGTGGTTTCTAAAGCACCAAAGCCCCTCCACTCCTGACACCGTGTTTCCTGAGGTGATGTGAGGTATTTCAACAACAACTTTATTCAGACACAAGCAATATAACAAAGGTTATAAACTGTCATATCTATATAGCCCACAGGGGGCAGTAAACATGTTTACATGTATAACTTCTAACATCCTCCCTTTCTTGTAAAATCAAGTAATATATAACATAAGATGATTGGATACCACAATACATTCCAAAAGTGACATTCCACGGTGGGAGATGTTTGGACTCCCTTTCGTGATCTGCTCCATTCTCCTCCCTCGGAGTGACGGCCAGTGACATCCTGTATACCGCTGCAGCCAATCGCTGGCCTCAGGGGTGTACAGCGTGGTATACAGGATGTATTCATTAGGCACAGAGAAGGCGCTGTCTCTGACGATGGCGAGTCCAGACCCCCACTGATCACACATACATGGTGCTGTATAAAGTAGGACCCTATAAAGAGGACCCCTCACCTCTCCTGACATGCATCCCTTGTGTAATACCAATTCTGGGGCATCTATTCTTTCAACTCTGTTATTCCTGATAGAAGTTTGTCCAATCAGTGCTGCCAGTGTCAGGCCGTGCAGAGACCCCCCCCCCAACTGGTAACACCCGTCTGTACCTTTACTGCAAGCTGCTGGCAATTCATTCATAAACTTCTAGTAGGAATAATACAGGAACGGCATTACCTAGAGTCAGAAGGACAGAGGCTCCAGAATGATTACATGGGGAATACAAGTAGTTACTAAGACTGGTCAGTGATGCAGCCTCGAAGGTGAGATCATTCTGTGCAGAAATCATTTGACTATAAGTCTCGGTTTCATGATGATTTGCCTGCCGTGTGCCCGGCATCAGATTCACTCTACAGATACAGGTCATAAAAGTGCAACAGGGGCCTCCCCCCCCTTCCTAGGGCCCTATATAACGTGACAAAGGTGTAGGAATGCCGAGCGGTATAGTGCGGCCTAAAATGTCTCTCTATGTGTGTCACGGTGCTCCTACCTGGACACGGCTGGACCCCAAGCTTTGGCTCCGAAGCAATAAATAGGGGGAATAATTGAGGGATTGAGGAAAGAATAGAGTCCAGACCTTGTATAAAGTTGAACAGCAGCTTTACTTGAATAAATGTTCATCCGGGACAATCTTCAAGCTTTATCTTGGTCCCAGCAGACTTTAGCATTAAACCTTGGCAGGCAAGCTCGTCTCTGCTACATCTGTTGCTCTCTGGCTCTGCTGTACTGACAGGATCGCTGTATAACTCAGACTCTTCTATCTGCTGCACTTTCTCTCTTTGTAGTCTGTCTCTTAAGTTATGTCAGGGAACTATACTCCTCCTGGCTCCTGAATATGCTTTGGCCTCCATGGCCAGCAGAGCTGAGGACGCTCTGGCTGGCATTGGTTTGGCACTTCCAGCAGAGACGTGCCCAGCACACCCTCCCTTGGTAGGGGGAAAGCTGGAACTCACTAGAAACTGGTCCCCACCCTTCCTGCAGGAAGTGGGACTTGCCCACTGCTCCACAGAGGGGGGGGGGGGGGTTAGAATTGAATGGAAAGCTCCATTCTACCTAACTGTAGCTCTGCCGTGTTTACTGCCACCTGCTGGTGAACCAGGTGTAAGAGGCAGCCCTGATCATCCAGCAACATTTCCAACACATATATATATATCAGACTGTCATGTTTCCCTCCAGCCACCAGAGGCCACTGTGGCTGAGTAGGACAGTGAGAGGAGTTGTTTCCAGAGGATAAGGAGTTAAGGTTTTCCCAGGCTGAGCAGGGAGCCTGGGCTGAAGGTGTCTGAGTACACAGGAAGAAGGACGCTGTGCACTGAGAGGGAGATCCACAGGGAAGATTAGAGTGATTTCTCCCTGCCTGCTGTGACACAGTATCTGGGACATTAGAGTGTGTTTGCTCTCTGACTGAGCTGATGTGTCCTGGTGTAGAAGAGAGACTGCTGTAGTGTGAGGCACTTACCAGAGGAACTGTGAGTGAATTCCAGGCCCTGCCTGATTACACGTCCAGAGCTGCTGATTATCTCTAACCAGAGTTACAGAGACTACAAAGAGAGGCCAGAGCTGAGCCACGCTGAAGCAAGCAAGCAAGCAAGCAACCAGATCGGGACCCAGACTGTATCTGCCTGCATGTGCCGGACACCGAACTGTGAGTGCACTGATGCTAACCTGAGCTAGGACATAGTGGAATAGGATTTAGTTTAGTGCACCGTAGAGGTGCACCCCGGGTAGCGGGGACAGATAGGACTACCTAGAAGAGAGTAGCCTGCCATTGTCTGTACTTGTGTTTGTGATTCATTTGTGTTCTTTATGCAAATTTCCATTATCTTTATTGTGAATTCTCAAGCTGTTCATATTGTAAATCTGCTTCTCCGGCAGTTAGAGTTCTCTTTTAATAAAGCCGGTTTCTGCTTCAGCCTCCTTGTCTGCTGCACTGTACTTGAGTCCTGCTCTACGGTCTCTTCCTCTGCTGACCGTTACAAGTGGCGCTGCGAGCAGGGTACAGTCACAGAGATGGAGGCGGCTGAAGGCAATGTGCATGATGTTAATGTGAGTACCTCAGGCAATGGTGGAACCCTTGCAAGGGCCCTTCCTATTGGCACGTTGTTCAACTTGCTACCCAAATTTGATGGCCAGAACATGACACTGTCAGACTGGGTGACAAGGTTACAGAGTGCTGTTAGGATTTACAATGTCAGCCCAGAACTACAAGTAGAAATTGCTTTGGCCGCTCTCGAGGGTGAGGCCCGAAGAAATGTTCTCCTACAACCAGAAGCCACGCGCAATACATTGCAAGAGATGGTGAGATTCCTGGAAGAAATATATGGGGAAACAGCCAGTGCAGGGCACCTCCGGGCGAAGTTTTTTTACCGGATTCAACGGGAAGACGAAGGTGTCTCTCAGTACGCAACAGCCCTACAGGAAGTGTTGGCCGAGGTACAAAAAAAAGAGGCAGATGGGGTTACTGGCATGGGACCCATAGACCGGATACTGCGGGAACAATTTATTCTGGGGCTCTACAGCAATCCCCTGAAACAGGCTCTGCGGGAACGAGTCAGAGTAGACCCTACCCTAACCTTTCGACAAATTTTGGCAGAGGCCGTGACGCGAAACAAAGAAGACGGCTATGCTTCTGGAGTAATACGGACCCAGACCGTTACACCCCCCGGGGTTACAAGAAATGAGGAAGCCCTGGTCAGAGTGGTACAAGACTTGCAGAGCTCCCTGAGTGCCATGCACGAAAAGTTGACACACCTGGAGAAACGGATAGAGTCGCGCCATACTACTGAGGCTGCCTATCCAGCCCGACAACAAACCTATCAGGCGACTCCGTGGGTTCCTACACCCGAATGCCCTTATGCTAGTTTACCATACCATCAAGCCCCTCATTACCCTTCAGTGGGGCCATCCAGCCAAGCTCTGAGGGCACCTCCCACTCGCAGGCAAAAAGTGGGCCGTCAAGGGGCACAGTGTTGGCGGTGTGGAGATCTAGGACATTTCGCCAGAGAGTGTCGGAATAATCCAGCTGGACGCCAAGAGCCGCCGTTAAACTACCGACCCCTGCAGTAGTGGGGCGTACTGCAGGGGAGGTGGAGAGCCAAGTTACCCAGCAAAGCTCCGAACACCTGGTCGCAGGGTGCCCCACTATACGAGCTGAATTCGAAGGTGTTCCTGTCGACTGCTTAGTGGATACTGGGTCTCAGGTGACAACTATGCCCGAGTCATTCTTCTACCGTTACTTTCAAGCGCTGGCCAAGCCAGAACGAGAGACACTGGTCCGGGTTACAGCGGCTAACCAACAACAGATTCCTGTCACCGGGGTCGTGTGGATGAATGTACGGCTATGTGGACAGGAAGTGGGGCGGAAAGGTATCTTGTTGGTCCCCGAAACGTTCAAAGAAGATGTGCCGGTGATAATGGGCATGAATATCCTGCGAGAATTGGATCAGATCATGTTCACCAAACGGGGGCCGGGTTACTGGAAACAAGCCACCCCGCACAAACCTACCCAGAAAGCATTTCAACGGCTAATTCCGTTTTTGTGGAACACAGAAAAGTGTACCAGCACATCAGGCGGTGGGAACGATCCGAGCGCCAGGAAAGGCTACCTTCACCCTTCCCCCTGGTCGGGAGACCGTGCTGACGTTACCCGTGGGAACTTTCCGTAATCTTGAAGGCATGGAGGTGTTCGTTGAACCAACAGGCCTAGGAGAGCTGGGTCAGGACGTCCTGGTGGCCCGGACACTGGGAGTGGTCCAGAATGGACGAGTACCCATAAGAGCTGTGAATGTGGGATATCTAGAAGTTCCCTTGACGCCAGGGGTGGAACTGGCTCGTGTGTACCTACATCAGGGAGAAATCCTGAGTCAGAGAGAAGTGACTCTAGCTCCGGTAGGGGATGCTGTTTGGACCCTGGCAGTTACTGCCAGTGCAGAAGAGGCGCCGACCCCAGAATGGAATGGGGGAACCATCTTGGACCAAATGGAGATAGATGTTAAGGCTCTCAGTTTAGACCAACAGCGAGCAGTTGAAACCATGCTGTGGGAGAATCAGGCTGCGTTTGCCCGCCACGCTGATGACTTTGGCTGCACGAATGCTATCACACATGATATACCGACGGGGGACACTCCTCCAATTCGGGAGAGATATCGACAGATTCCGCCCAAGTTGTACCAGGAAGTGAAGACGCTATTGAAACAGATGATAGACTCCGGAGTGGTGCGGGGAAGCCAGAGCCCTTGGGCAGCCCCAGTGGTGCTTGTCAAGAAGAAGGACGGCACTATTCGATTTTGTGTGGATTACCGGCGGTTGAATGCTTGCACTGCGCGAGACTCATATCCTCTGCCACGCATCGAGGAGTCTCTGACGGCTCTAGGACGAGCCAAATACTTCTCCACCCTGGATCTAGCAAGTGGGTACTGGCAAGTACCCGTGGCTGAGCAGGACAAGGCAAAGACAGCATTCATACTCCCCATGGGGTTATTTGAATTCAACAGGATGCCATTCGGACTGACTAATGCCCCTGGAACCTTCCAGCGGCTGATGGAGAGATGCCTGGGAGACCTGAATTTTGAAGCCACTCTGATATACCTAGACGATATCATCGTATACTCTGCTACTTTTCAAGAACACTTGAATCGGCTAGGGCAGGTACTCGAGCGACTGCGATCCCATGGCCTGAAGGTAAAGCCAAAGAAGTGTCATCTCTTCAAGAGGGAGATCGAGTACCTGGGCCATAGGGTGTCCCAAGACGGAGTGCTACCGTCCCAAGACAAAGTGGCTGCAATACGACAATGGCTAGTGCCGAGAACACTGCGTGAGTTGAAGGCCTTCCTGGGACTGACTGGGTACTACCGGCGGTTCATCAAAGACTACGCAAAAATAGCGGGCCCTCTGAATGAGTTGTTGAGAGGAACGGCTGGGCAACCCAAGGGCCAAAGTATCCCCTGGGGACAGAAACAGGAAGAGGCCTTCCAGGCCCTGAAAGAAGCCCTGACATCGGCCCCCATCTTGGCTTATGCCGATTTTGATAAACCATTCATCTTAGCTACTGATGGCAGCCTCTACGGACTTGGGGCAGTCCTGTCGCAGGTACAAGATGGACATGAGAGAGTGATCGCTTATGCCAGTAGATCCTTGCGAGATACGGAGCGAAACCCCCATAACTACAGTTCCTTCCGGCTGGAACTCCTTGCCCTGGTGTGGGCTATGACGGAGAAATTTGCAGGATATCTGACAGGAGCTAAGATCTTCGTACGGACGGATAACAATCCCCTGGCCCATCTGGGTACTGCCAAGTTGGGAGCCCTGGAGCAACGCTGGGCGGCTCGCCTCGCAAAGTATGACTTCTCAATTCGCTACCGCTCCGCTACAGAGAACACTAATGCTGATGGTCTCTCGAGGGTTACTTTTGAAACTCCAGTAGGGGATATGGATGAACAAAAGGAAGAAGATGAAACTCCTGACTTCCGCAAGTTCGCTCCCCCAACAGTCGCGGCCCAGACAAGTGGGGAGGCCCGTAAGCTACCCAAAGCATTGGGGAGAACTAATGAAGAATGGGGCAGATTGCAAGATGAAGACATTGGACTGCAGCAAATGAAAAGCTGGGTAACCCAGTGCAGGAAACCCAACAAAGAAGAAAGGACTGATCTGGATGCCGAGATGAAGTCCGTTCTACATCAATGGGACAGACTGGAAGTGCATGGAGCTGTTTTGTTCCGCAAGTGGCAACAGCCTGCCGACCTAGAGGCGAGGTGGCAGGTAGTGATACCCAGAAGAATGGCACGGGAGATAGCCAAAGAGGCTCATGAGTTTGGAGCTCACTTCGGGCCAGTCAAGACATACCAGTGGCTGCAGCGTTATGTGTATTGTCCGCGACTGGAGGCCACAGTTGAAGAAGTTTGCCGACAGTGTCGAGTGTGTGAACTCACGAAGAGTACAGACCAGAGAGCACCCCTACAGTCCATCCAGACCACAGAACCGCTGGAAGTGTTGATGATAGACTATCTTCTTGTGGGACAATCGTCAAGAGGTCCACAGTATTGCCTGGTCATGATCGACCACTTCTCCAAGTTTGCAGTAGTCACCCCAACTCGGGACCAGACGGCCGAGTCCGCTGCACGAGCCATTTGTCAAGACTTCATTCGGGTCTATGGGTGTCCAAAGCGGATCCATTCAGATCAAGGGGCGTGCTTTCAAGGAAAAGTGATGGAAGAGCTACATCGACTGTACGGCATTGAAAAATCCAGGACAACTCCTTATCATCCCCAAGGAAACGGAGCCTGTGAGCGCTTTAACCGCACATTGCTGCAAATGCTGAGGACGCTAGAGGAAGACAAGAGGGCACACTGGCCTGACTACCTGCCAGAATTAGTCTGGGCTTACAATAATCATGTCCACACCACCACCGGTTACACCCCATACATGTTACTGTTCGGTAGGGCTGGTCGAGAGATCGTGGAATTAAACCTAGAACAGCCAGAAGACCTAATAGAGCGATCAACCACCTCATGGGTGAAAGAACACCGTCGGCGTCTCCAGACCATTCGCCGGTTGGCAGGTCAGCGGTTACAGGAGAGAGCTCATACAGACCGTCCTCCAGTTCAGGAGGTTCCATTGCAGCCTGGGGATCGGGTACTGGTACGAGAGAAACGTCCCAGAGGCAAGTTGAGTGAGCGTTGGGAAGTACAGCCATACAAAGTGATCAAGAGAGTGTACCCTAATGGTCCGGTCTACGAAGTGCAGGTTGAGAATGGGGAATTTGCTTCACGGACTCTACATAGGAATATGTTACGGCCATGCCGGTCCAAAGATCCCGCACCTGTTCAGAGGACACCTCTCCTTCTCCTCCTGCCCCATACTCAGAACTTGTTATCTCTGATGGAGATGATGGTGAAGACTGGTGGACTGCTCCCAACACTGAAGAAGCCTCCCAGGTTACAGGTGATGAAGGCACTGTCACAGAACCATTGCCAGCCCGTAATGGAGAGGGGCCCTCGGACACACCCGAACCTCCTATTGTGGTGGATGAATCCAGACTGGCAGTTCCTAGTGGAGAGAGTCAGGTCGTAACAGATAGCCAGGACCTCCGGAGATCCAGTAGGCTTACTGCAGGGGTTCCACCAAACAGGTACGCTGCTGATGAGTTCATTTGGTCCACCTGTATGCATTGTGGACAATGTTGTACTGCTGTATAAAAAGTTACACTAACCATTATTTCTATGGACTATATAGCAAGGCCGAGGACGGCCACCTTTAAGTGGGGAGGCATGTAAGAGGCAGCCCTGATCATCCAGCAACATTTCCAACACATATATATATATCAGACTGTCATGTTTCCCTCCAGCCACCAGAGGCCACTGTGGCTGAGTAGGACAGTGAGAGGAGTTGTTTCCAGAGGATAAGGAGTTAAGGTTTTTCCCGGGCTGAGCAGAGAGCCTGGGCTGAAGGTGTCTGAGTACACAGGAAGAAGGACGCTGTGCACTGAGAGGGAGATCCACAGGGAAGATTAGAGTGATTTCTCCCTGCCTGCTGTGACACAGTATCTGGGACATTAGAGTGTGTTTGCTCTCTGACTGAGCTGATGTGTCCTGGTGTAGAAGAGAGACTGCTGTAGTGTGAGGCACTTACCAGAGGAACTGTGAGTGAATTCCAGGCCCTGCCTGATTATACGTCCAGAGCTGCTGATTATCTCTAACCAGAGTTACAGAGACTACAAAGAGAGGCCAGAGCTGAGCCACGCTGAAGCAAGCAAGCAAGCAAGCAAGCAACCAGATCGGGACCCAGACTGTATCTGCCTGCATGTGCCGGACACCGAACTGTGAGTGCACTGATGCTAACCTGAGCTAGGACATAGTGGAATAGGATTTAGTTTAGTGCACCGTAGAGGTGCACCCCGGGTAGCGGGGACAGATAGGACTACCTAGAAGAGAGTAGCCTGCCATTGTCTGTACTTGTGTTTGTGTTTCATTTGTGTTCTTTATGCAAATTTCCATTATCTTTATTGTGAATTCTCAAGCTGTTCATATTGTAAATCTGCTTCTCCGGCAGTTAGAGTTCTCTTTTAATAAAGCCGGTTTCTACTTCAGCCTCCTTGTCTGCTGCACTGTACTTGAGTCCTGCTCTACGGTCTCTTCCTCTGCTGACCGTTACACAGGCACATTACATTTCAACATAACAATTGCAAACATTAGAAATGCACATTGTGAAGGACCTGAACAAAATACACAAGATGACGTTTTGTTAACCCATTAGAGACAGTAGCAGGGTGCAGAAGTGGAAATGCCACTCTGGAGCATTACAAAAAATCATAACAATCTCCACATGTGCCCCCCCCCCCCCCCAACAGTGAAGTCCTTTACTGCTTTCTTTAAATTTTTCATTAAAGGGGTTATTGAAGACTGAACAACCCACCCCCATAATGACCGGACCCGTGATACAGGCATCTGGGACCAGGTGAGTATGGTCAGTATCACAGGTCTGGGTAATGTGGGGGGGGGGGTATGTTATCGAACTATTCCTGACTCACTACACTACAAGGAATATCATTACAAAGAATATAGAAGACCATATAATCATTAACCTCTTAAGGACACAGGGCGTACGCGCGGCGGGCTGTGATCAGAACAAGGTGCCTGCTCGAATCATTGAGTAGGCACCTTGGGTCAATGTCGAGGGGGGTCCTGTGACCCCCCCCCCCCCGTATCGGTGATCGCGGCAGATTAACCCCTTCTATGCCGCTACCGCGGCAAAGAAGGGGTTTGTATTTGAGAGAGCGCATCGAGTCCCCGCTTTGCTGTGGAGGGGACTCGATGTCTGAAAGGGCAGCCCGATGCCGTGCAGAGGCTGCCCAATGCCTTGCACGGCATCAGGACCTGCCTTCTACGGGAGCCGAGGAGATTCAGCCTCAGGCCCGTCTCCTAGGCAACCTGTCCAGCTTCAGGCCCGTCTCCTAGGCAACCTGTCCATCTTCAGGCCCGTCTCCTAGGCAACCTGTCCAGCTTCAGGCCCGTCTCCTAGGCAACCTGTTTATGTACTACTCACTGTAGTACACGAACAGGCAATGCATTACAATACAAATGTATTGTAATGCATTGCAGAGGGGATCAGACCCCAAAAGTGAACATCAAAAATAAAGTAAAGAAAAAAATTAATCAAATAAATGTTTTTAATAAAATTAATAAAGTAAAAAAAGAAAACAAAAAAATGCCCCTTTCCCTTATTTTATAATAAAAAAAATGAAAAAACCCACACACCTATTAGGTATTGCTGCGTCCATAATGACCGGCTCTATAAATATATCACATGATCCACCCTGTCCAATAAATACCATAAAAAAAAAAAAGCGACGTAAAAAAAAGCTATTTTTGTCACCTTACATCACAAAACGTGCAACACCAAGTGATATAAAAAGGCATATGCCCCCCAAAATAGTACCACTCTAACCGTCACCTCATCCTACAAAATCTGAGCCTCTAGCTAAGCCAATCGCCACCCCACAAAAAAACTATGGCTCAGAATATGGAGACACTAAAACATTATTTTTTTTGTTAAAAAAATGCTGGTATTGTGTAAAACTTAAGTAAATAAAAAAAGTATACATATTAGGTAGTTCCGCGTCCGTAAGAACCTGCTCTATAAAAATATCACATGACCCAACCCCTCAGGTGAACACCGTAAAAAAAAACGTAAAAAAAAGCCATTTTTTTTCACCTTACATCACAAAAAATGTAATAGCAAACGATCAAAAAGTTATACACACCACAAATTAGTGCCAATCAAACCGTCATCTCATCCCGCAAAAATCATACCCTACCCAAGATAATCGCCCAAAAACTAAAAAAAATATGACTCTCAGACTATAGAGACACTAAAACATGATTTTTTTTTGTTTCAAAAATGAAATCATTGTGTAAAACTTACATAAATAAAAAAAGTAGACATATTAGGTATCGCTGTGTCTGTAATAACCTGCTCTATAAAAATATCACATGACCTAACCCCTCAGGTGAATACCGTAAAAATAAAAAAATAAAACGGTGTAAAAAAGCCATTTTTTGTCACCTTACATTACAAAAAGTGTAATAGCAAGCGATCAAAAAGTCATACGCACCCCAAAATAGTGCCAATCAAACCGTCATCTCATCCTGAAAAAAATTAGACCCCTACACAAGACAGCGGCCCAAAAAATAAATAAAACTATGGCTTTGAGATTGTGGAGACACTAAAAAACATCATAAAAAAAAAATGCTTTGTTATATAAAACTGAAACAAATAACCCCAAAAAGTAGTCATATTTGGTATTGTCGCATCCGTAAAAACCTGCTCTATAGAAATGTATGGGTTGGGAAGGGGAGGGGGGGTTGGAGGGACTGTGAGACCTTGTCACTCTCATTATCCCCCCTCCCTTGTCACTCTCATTATTTCCGCCCTCCCTTGTCACTCTCATTATCCCCCCTCCCTTGTCACTCTCATTATTTCCGCCCTCCCTTGTCACTCTCTTCTCCCCCCCTCCCTTGTCACTCTCATTATTCCCCCCTCCCTTGTCACTCTCATTATCCCCCCCTCCCTTGTCACTCTCATTATTCCCCCCCTCCCTTGTCACTCTCATTATTCCCCCTCCCTTGTCACTCTCATTATTCCCCCCCTCCCTTGTCACTTTCATTATCCCCCCTCCCTTGTCACTCTCATTATTCCCCCCTCCCTTGTCCACTCTCATTATCCCCCCCCTCCCTTGTCACTCTCATTATCCCCCCTCCCTTGTCACTCTCATTATTCCCCCCCTCCCTTGTCACTCTCATTATTCCCCCCCCCTTGTCACTCTCATTATTCCCCCCCTCCCTTGTCACTCTCATTATTTCCCCCCTCCCTTGTCACTCTCATTATTTCCCCCCTCCCTTGTCACTCTCATTATTTCCCCCCTCCCTTGTCACTCTCATTATTCCCCCCTCCCTTGTCACTCTCATTATTCCCCCCTCCCCTTGTCACTCTCATTATTCCCCCCTCCCTTGTCACTCTCATTATTCCCCCCCTCCCTTGTCACTCTCATTATTCCCCCCCCCCCTTGTCACTCTCATTATTCCCCCCCCCTCCCTTGTCACTCTCATTATTCCCCCCCTCCCTTGTCACTCTCATTATTCCCCCCCTCCCTTGTCACTCTCATTATTCCCCCCTCCCTTGTCACTCTCATTATTCCCCCCTCCCTTGTTACTCTCATTATTCCCCCCCTCCCTTGTCACTCTCATTATTCCTCCCTCCCTTGTCACTCTCATTATCCCCCCCTCCCTTGTCACTCTCATTATTCCCCCCTCCCTTGTCACTCTCATTATTCCCCCCCCTCCCTTGTCACTCTCATTATTTCCCCCCTCCCTTGTCACTCTCATTATTTCCCCCCTCCCTTGTCACTCTCATTATCCCCCCTCCCTTGTCACTCTCATTATCACCCCCCCCTCCCTTGTCACTCTCATTATTCCACCCCCCCCTCCCTTGTCACTCTCATTATCCACCCCCCCCTTCCTTGTCACTCTCATTATCCCCCCCCTCCCTTGTCACTCTCATTATCCCCCCCTTCCCTTGTCACTCTCATTATTCCACCCCCCCCCCTTTGTCACTCTCATTATTCCCCCCCTCCCTTGTCACTCTCATTATCACCCCCCCTTCCTTGTCACTCTCATTATCCCCCCCTCCCTTGTCACTCTCATTATCCGCCCCCCTTCCCTTGTCACTCTCATTATTCCACCCCCCCCCCCGTCACTCTCATTCTACCCCCACCTCTAGTGTAGCGTGGCCGAGCTCTGTTCGGTCTGCGGTACAGGAGCATTTGTTTCCTGTACCCGGCCGGACTGACAGGAAGTGCTCACTAAGTGAGGGTACAGGAAACAAAAGCTCCTGTACCGCGGACCGAACAGAGCTCGGCCACGCTACATTAACAACAGCATAGAGCGAACACAGCAGGCAGGATTCTTTAAAGCGACAAGCGCCGGCTCTGCTTGGGGCCCCGGGCCAGCTCGGGGCCCCAAGCAATTGCTTGTTTTGCCTGTCTTTTAGCGACGGGCCTGCTTGGGTGGCACAGAAGCTTCATTCCTCCTACTCCAAGCAATCGAGAGGGGTGAGTGTGTTGCTACATAGAACTCTCCCCTTCATCTCAAGGGAGGTACATGTGGATGAGGAGGGTCGCTTTGTATGTATTAACTGCTCTGTGTTCCATTACCAAATGATACTAGTGGCCGTTTATATACCTCCCCCATATTCCTGTGAAGTCCTCAAAAAAGTATTATCTTTTACCTCCAAATTTCCAGATCTACCAGTTTTAATAGTTGGCAACTTTAACATGTTCTTGGACAGATCCCTAGATAAGTTCCAATCTGCTAGTGAGGCTTCTGGTCCTTTTCTATCCTCACTGGCCAGGACGCTCGTTGAAGTAGACTTGTATGATTTGTGGAGGTCCAGAAATCCCGGTGTGAAGCAATACTCCTGCTACTCGTCATCGCATGGCTCTCTCTCTAGAATTGATCTGGCTGTAGGATCTATGGGAGTGTTAGATACGGTCCAGGATATTGGATATTTACCCCGCAGTATTTCTGACCACTCCCCGTTATTGGTAGTAATGGATTTAGGAAAAGGGCTATTGGGTCCAAGACAGCCGTGGCGACTAAACCCTTTTTGGATCTAGTTAGTTGATACTGGTACTGTGAAATCTGCTGCTCTGACAGAATTTTTTTTACCAATAATGAAGGTTCAGCTAGTCACTCCATTATCTGGGATACAATGGAAGCTTATGTTAGAGGGATTAATATTAAACTGATTAGTTCCCATAAAACTAAAAGTAGGGCCCTCACAGCAGAACTGCTGGATAGAGTTCAGACTACGGAAGCTAAATACGTCTCTGACCCTTCTTTAGAAAATACTTCGCATTGGACGGAAGCGCAGGATCTACTGAAGGAACATTTGATTAGTAGGGTTGGGGACAAACAGTTTTTTAAAACCCAACATTATTTTATGGAAGGGGAATGTACGGGCCACCTACTAGCTACTATTATTAAGACCCAATCAGGCCCATCTTGTGTATTGGGAATCACTAATACGCTGGGCGTACAGGTATCGTGAGATGATAACATAATGAACATATTCCAGTCACGGCTGTTTGAGAGTAACAAGAGCATACACAGTAAAAAGAGCTACTGACCGGACCCAAACTAGGGAAGATAAAGGGTGACCCCTGTCAGACCCTCAAAGCTCTCCCTATGCTGCTAAAGCACATGCCCGGATCCAAATGGTGGAACGAGGCATGCCCGCGTACCTAAGACTGATGACCACTGTAACCCCTACAATAGTGGAAGGGGCACGGCCACCGGTGCCCTGCTCAGTATATGGAGGGAACCGTGGCCACCTCAGATCCAGTCAGAAAATAACCAGGTACACAACAATGTCTGCACACTTAGCTGAAGGAGCTGCAGCCGCAGAGAAGACGGATCCAAGGACAGCTGGCAATATCCGGAGTGCTTGCTGCAGCAGAACACAGGTCCAGTGAACTGATAGCTTACAAGTGAAGATACTCAAGCCAGAGCTAGAACTGAAATGAGAAATATAATCCACGCCGTACAATAGGAGGAGGGGTGATTTAAAGGCAGGGAAATCAAACGCAGGAGGAACAGCTGGGAGTAAAGACCTCATCACAGGGGCGGAGAAACAGAGCAGTGAGAACTCCTCCAAGCTCTAAGTGACATCATCACAGGGGTGGAGAGACAGAGCAGTGAGAACTTCTCCAAGCTCTAAGTGACATCATCACAGGGGTGGAGAAACAGAGCTGTGAGAACGTCTCAAAGCTCTGGTAGTGACAATTCCATGAGCACTATGCAGATGTCTATAAGTCCAGACTAGGGATTGACTGTAATGACAGAGATACTGTCACGGCTGTTTAAGGGTAACCAGAGCATACACAGTAAGAAGAGCTACTGACCGGACCCAAACTAGGTAGGAGAAAGGGTGACCCCTGTCAGACCCTCAACACTCTCCCTATGCTGCTAAAGCACATGCCCGGATCCAAATGGTGGAACGAGGCATGCCCGCGTACCTTAGACTGATGAGCCCTGTAACCCCTACAATAGTGGAAGGGGCACGGCCACCGATGCCTTGCTCAGAATATGGAGGGAACCGTGGCCACCTCAGATCCAGTCAGGAAATCACCAGATACACAACAAAGCCTGCACACTTAGCTGATGGAGCTGCAGCCGCAGAGAAGACGGATCCAAGGGCCGCTGGCAATATCCGGAGTGCTTGCAGCAGCAGAACACAGGTCCAGAGAACTAGTAGCTGAAGAAGTGAAGATACTCAAGGCAGAGCTACAACTGAAAAGAGAAATATAATCCACGCCCTGCAATAGGAGGAGGGGTGATTTAAAGGCAGGGAAATCAAACGCAGGAGAGACAGCTGGGAGTAAAGACCTCATCACAGGGGCGGAGAAACAGAACAGTGAGAACACCTCCAAACTCTAAGTGACATCATCACAGGGGTGGAGACACAGAGCTGTGAGAACGTCTCAAAGCTCTGGTAGTGACAGTACCCCCCCCTCTACGGGTGGACTCCGGACACCCAGGACCCACCTTCCCAGGATGAGCCCTATGAAATGCCCTGATAAGGCGAGTGGCTTTAATGTCCGACATCGGAACCCACATCCTCTCCTCAGGACCATAACCCTTCCAATGAACGAGGTACTGAAGAGAACCGCGGACAATGCGAGAGTCCACAATTCTGGAAACCTCAAACTCCAGATTGCCATCAACCAAAATCGGAGGAGGAGGCAAAGAGGAGGGTACCGTGGGCTGGACATATGGTTTTAAGAGAGATCTGTGAAATACATTATGTATCTTCCAAACCCGTGGAAGATCAAGACGGAAGGCAACAGGATTGATATGAAGAAAAGGTCGGCACTCCTTCTGGTATAATTCTCAATATTTTATTCGCCACTTGTGGATAGAAGTACACAAGTCTATGGAACGTCCACCAGGGCGACCAATAGTCGCAGCAACTGATTCAATTTTAACCCCACCAGCAGTTTTTCTAGAAAAAATACTTACGCCTTTGACCCAAACAGCTCCTTCATACTTAAGGGACACTAACCATTTCTTAGAAGAACTCAGAAAAATCGAAATAAATACAGAGGATATATTGGTGACCCTAGATGTGTGTAGCCTATATACCTCTATAATACACGACAAAGGGCTAAATGCAGTAGGGAAGATGTTGGAGCATAGTAAATATACATCTCAAGAGAAAGATTTTTTTCTTGCCCTCCTGACCATAGTTTTGACCAAAAATTATTTTCTTTTTCAAGATACTTACTATCAACAGTGCTGTGGGACCGCGATGGGGTCAAATGTCGCACCGCCGTATGCAAATTGCTATATGGCTCAGTTTGAACAGGATTTTATATATCCCCATTTATTTTTTCAAGAGCATTGCATTTTTTGGAAGCGTTTTATAGACGATGTTTTTTGCATATGGCGGTGCGACATTGAAACCCTACAAGAGTTCTTTTCCTTTATAAATAATATATGGCCCGAATTAAAATTCACAGCACATACAGATTTTTCTAAAATACCTTTTTTGGATACCTGGGTCATAAAGGGTCAGGATGGAGTCTGTCAAACAGATCTATACACTAAGAGTACAGACCGTAATAGCCTACTTTGCTATGATAGCAATCACCCACCTGCAACGAAAAGGTCTATTCCTTATTCTCAATTTAAAAGGGTCAGCAGGATAGTTAGTGATCCTTCCATTCGGAATATTCGCCTTAGAGAAATGACCAATAAATTTAGACAAAGGGGCTACCCCGAACGGCTACTTACGGATCAGCGTAATAAATGTGAAATATTGCCAATCAAACGTGATACCATCTCTAAAAAACTTCCCCTAGTTATACAATATCATCCTTGGATGAACCGGGTTAGGGCGGTAATTAATAGGCATTGGAACATTATCACCAGGTCTTACCCTCAGATTACAGAATTCCAAAGTCCCCCAATGCTATGTTACAAGCGGGCAGATAATTTAAGGGACAAGATCATTAGAGCAGATGTAGGTACAGCTAAAAAGGGCCCCCGACAAATGACATTTTCTACTGTCAGGAAGGGCACCTTTTCTTGTTTAAGCTGCATCCACTGCTCCAGCATAATAAAAGGCCCTTATATTTCACATCCACACAGTGGGGAACAAATTCCCGTAAAGGGCCACTTCACATGTAACAGTTCCTTCATTATATATCTATTGAAATGTCCATGTGGACTCTGTTACGTAGGGGAGACTACAATGAGAATGAAAGATCGTTTTGCGAAACACAAATCGACCATTCGTAACGAAAATCTATTATTGCCAATTCCTCTGCACTTTTCGCAGCAAAAACATAATGTGGCCCAACTTAGGTTTCAGATTATCGAGGAGGTACTGCCCCCTAGAAGAGGGGGAAATAGGGTGGAGTTATTGTTAAAACGTGAAGCCTATTGGATACACCGTCTACAGACGTTGACACCCAAAGGGTTGAACCGTGAGTACGCGGTCAGCAGTTTCCTATGAGAATATGCATGAATTGATTTTGCGAGTAATTACCCGTTTATATTCGTACTAATGAGAACATTTGTCTTTATATTCTTTATGTGTTTCCACAGTGTAACTGAACTTGCGATCCCTGATGACACAGAGGGATCGCATCCATGTTTGTATTTCGGATGTTAGTAAATATACCTTGGTTGCCTTGCCAACATGACGCTTGAATCAGATGACCTGAAGCTCGATCATGTGATGAGGGGCGGGCTATTTAAACATGTCTTGGTATTCATTTCATTGCCATTTGCCATTTGCATGAGTTTGAGAAAGGCACTTGTACGTGCCGAAACGCGCGTCACTTCTATTCAAAAGTGGCGAATAAAATATTGAGAATTATACCAGAAGGAGTGCCGACCTTTTCTTCATATAAGCATCTGGGGGACACCCACGGATCGTGCACCCACACTGCAGTGCCGCCCGATTTTTATCTTAAGTACTACGTCTTCTCGGAGCGTGCACGCATACCATGCAACAGGCTGCGGCATTACAAATGAACACTTTCAGCTACGACGATGACCAGGCACGTCGGATAGTAGCGCAAGTGGACTCATCAGTGGAATTCCCTGAAGGTTCCATCGAGTGAATTCAGAAGCCGTGATTTGGAAAAGGAATCCAAGCATCTGATCTCTCTAGAGCTACACGCGGCAACACTTGCGGAATATTACCGCACACAACGGATACCACGGGGCCTTCGGGTGAACCTCAGACCTACGTTATTTGGTGATAACTTGGAATACTGTACCCGATTCGCCAACATTCTGAATAAGTGCTCTCTGGATTTGATTACACTAACGATTGAACACCTTAATCAAGCCATCGTTGATAGCAAGCAGGCTATTAACTCCATTGAAATCCAATTAAAGGACTGTCTTAAATCAGAGGATTTACAAACACTGAAAACCAAAGTTGAGAAACAATGTACAGATTTAAGGATACAAATCCAAGCTACAAAAAGAAACAAGTACATTCGGGACACCGAGGACTATTCCACCAATCGTGTATATCGGTGGCAAGACAAGTCCGGTACGGCTATCCAGAACTTCAGACGCCCAGGCCGCAGGGCAGGCTATTCATCCTCAGGATCTGGGAGCGAATCTACAATTGGCCAACAACCTTTTTTAGGGAGACGACGCCGGCCAAAAAAGCCAATACAAGGAGAGCCGGCCGCCATCATCGGAGAAGTAGATGCACCGCGAGTGACTCGCTCACAGGTACGCCCGATTCTTTAGTTCTAAACCTGTCTTCCAAGACTTTGAATGTGGCTCAAATACAGTTATTACAGAGGGGTCTATGATTTAGCCCCACTGCACCTCTTGACACCTTTAATTTGGACATGGATCTCCAACGTTTCTTTCGGTCTATACGACTTAAAGCCCACTTTTCCAAAGAGGGGGAGGCTGCATCAGGTGATATTGGACATTCAGAAGAAACCAGAGGTTCATTGACGTTGAAACAGTTTGGGTTACGGCTGAAAAGCCATTATATGCCACCTAAGAGCGAACACCCTGTAGAAACATTCATAGGGCTAGTTAAGAGGGATATTGATAAGTTACTTGTACAGATTAAACAAGGGGGGGAATGTTATTTACATCAAAATCTTTCAATTGTGGAAAGACAGACTATTCGTCAGTTATTAGATGATGAAACACTTATATTTAAACCTGCTGATAAAGGGGGAGCGTTAGTGATACTTGATAAGGACTATTATGTACAAGAAATTCTTGGACAATTGTCCGATAGCGAAACATATATAACCTTATCAAGGGATCCGGTTTTTGACATTAAGCGTGAGCTTGTACAAATAGTCAATCAATATGAAATGAATGCCACTATTGATCGGAAGTTGGCAGAATTTCTCATTAAACAGCACCCTATTACTCCTGTGTTTTACACTCTCCCCAAAGTACACAAGTCTATGGAACGTCCACCAGGGCGACCAATAGTCGCAGCAACTGATTCAATTTTAACCCCACCAGCAGTTTTTCTAGAAAAAATACTTACGCCTTTGACCCAAACAGCCCCTTCATACTTAAGGGACACTAACCATTTCTTAGAAGAACTCAGAAAAATCGAAATAAATACAGAGGATATATTGGTGACCCTAGATGTGTGTAGCCTATATACCTCTATAATACACGACAAAGGGCTAAATGCAGTAGGGAAGATGTTGGAGCATAGTAAATATACATCTCAAGAGAAAGACTTTTTTCTTGCCCTCCTGACCATAGTCTTGACCAAAAATTATTTTCTTTTTCAAGATACTTACTATCAACAGTGCTGTGGGACCGCGATGGGGTCAAATGTCGCACCGCCGTATGCAAATTGCTATATGGCTCAGTTTGAACAGGATTTTATATATCCCCATTTATTTTTTCAAGAGCATTGCATTTTTTGGAAGCGTTTTATAGACGATGTTTTTTGCATATGGCGGTGCGACATTGAAACCCTACAAGAGTTCTTTTCCTTTATAAATAATATATGGCCCGAATTAAAATTCACAGCACATACAGACTTTTCTAAAATACCTTTTTTGGATACCTGGGTCATAAAGGGTCAGGATGGAGTCTGTCAAACAGATCTATACACTAAGAGTACAGACCGTAATAGCCTACTTTGCTATGATAGCAATCACCCACCTGCAACGAAAAGGTCTATTCCTTATTCTCAATTTAAAAGGGTCAGCAGGATAGTTAGTGATGCTTCCATTCGGAATATTCGCCTTAGAGAAATGACCAATAAATTTAGACAAAGGGGCTACCCCGAACGGCTACTTACGGATCAGCGTAATAAATGTGAAATATTGCCAATCAAACGTGATACCATCTCTAAAAAACTTCCCCTAGTTATACAATATCATCCTTGGATGAACCGGGTTAGGGCGGTAATTAATAGGCATTGGAACATTATCACCAGGTCTTACCCTCAGATTACAGAATTCCAAAGTCCCCCAATGCTATGTTACAAGCGGGCAGATAATTTAAGGGACAAGATCATTAGAGCAGATGTAGGTACAGCTAAAAAGGGCCCCCGACAAATGACATTTTCTACTGTCAGGAAGGGCACCTTTTCTTGTTTAAGCTGCATCCACTGCTCCAGCATAATAAAAGGCCCTTATATTTCACATCCACACAGTGGGGAACAAATTCCCGTAAAGGGCCACTTCACATGTAACAGTTCCTTCATTATATATCTATTGAAATGTCCATGTGGACTCTGTTACGTAGGGGAGACTACAATGAGAATGAAAGATCGTTTTGCGAAACACAAATCGACCATTCGTAACGAAAATCTATTATTGCCAATTCCTCTGCACTTTTCGCAGCAAAAACATAATGTGGCCCAACTTAGGTTTCAGATTATCGAGGAGGTACTGCCCCCTAGAAGAGGGGGAAATAGGGTGGAGTTATTGTTAAAACGTGAAGCCTATTGGATACACCGTCTACAGACGCTTGACACCCAAAGGGTTGAACCGTGAGTACGCGGTCAGCAGTTTCCTATGAGAATA
The DNA here is from genome assembly GCF_014858855.1 of Bufo gargarizans. Classification (NCBI taxonomy): domain Eukaryota; kingdom Metazoa; phylum Chordata; class Amphibia; order Anura; family Bufonidae; genus Bufo; species Bufo gargarizans. Next base: position 66,005,805 of record NC_058083.1, on the reverse strand, counting down.
TGCATGAATTGATCTTGCGAGTAATTACCCGTTTATATTCGTACTAATGAGAACATTTTGTCTTTATATTCTTTATGTGTTTCCACAGTGTAACTGAACTTGCGATCCCTGATGACACAGAGGGATCGCATCCATGTTTGTATTTCGGATGTTAGTAAATATACCTTGGTTGCCTTGCCAACATGACGCTTGAATCAGATGACCTGAAGCTCGATCATGTGATGAGGGGCGGGCTATTTAAACATGTCTTGGTATTCATTTCATTGCCATTTGCCATTTGCATGAGTTTGAGAAAGGCACTTGTACGTGCCGAAACGCGCGTCACTTCTATCCACAAGTGGCGAATAAAATATTGAGAATTATACCAGAAGGAGTGCCGACCTTTTCTTCATATAAGCACCTGGGGGACACCCACGGATCGTGCACCCACACTGCAGTGCCGCCCGATTTTTATCTTAAGTGCAACAGGATTGATGACTGACAAAATTTTATAAGGCCCAATAAACTTGGGACCCAATTTCCAGGAGGGAACCTTCAGTTTAATATTTCTTGTAGACAACCACACCAGATCACCCACATTCAGGTCCGGACCAGGCACACGTCTCTTATCAGCCACACGCTTATACTTCTCACTCATCTTTCTGAGATTACTCTGAATCTTTTGCCAAATGGTAGACAAAGACGAGGAAAATCTCTCCTCCTCAGGTAAACCAGAAAGAGCCCCTCCCGAGAATGTCCCAAACTGCGGATGGAACCCATATGCACCAAAAAATGGTGACTTATCAGAAGATTCCTGACGACGGTTGTTCAAAGCAAACTCAGCAAGAGGGAGAAATGAACACCAATCCTCCTGGTTCTCCGCCACAAAACAGCGCAAATATGTCTCCAGATTCTGATTGAGGCGCTCAGTCTGACCATTCGACTGCGGGTGAAAAGCAGAAGAGAAGGACAGCCGAACCCCCAGGCGAGAACAGAAAGCCTTCCAGAACCTGGACACAAACTGCGTGCCTCTATCGGAAACAATATCAGAGGGAATGCCGTGCAATTTAACAATATGGTCGACAAAAGCTTGCGCCAACGTTTTAGCATTGGGTAAACCAGGGAAAGGAACGAAATGAGCCATCTTGCTAAAACGGTCCACGACCACCAGGATCACCGACTTCCCCGAGGAACGAGGAAGATCCGTGATAAAGTCCATGGACAGGTGTGTCCAAGGACGGGAAGGTATGGGTAACGGGAGAAGGGAACCTGAAGGTCGTGAACGAGGGACCTTAGCGCGAGCGCACGTCTCACAAGCAGCCACAAAACCCTCCACAGACTTACGAAGAGCCGGCCACCAAAATCTCTGAGCAATGAGATCTACCGTGGCTCTACTCCCGGGGTGACCAGCAAGAACCGTATCATGATGTTCCTTAAAGAGTTTGTGACGTAGCTCAGGAGGCACGAACAACTTCTCGGAGGGACAACGGGCAGGTGCCTCAGTCTGGGCAGCCTGGACCTCGGCCTCCAAATCGGAATATAGAGCAGAAACAACTACCCCCTCCGCCAAAATGGGACCCGGGTCCTCGGAGTTTCCTCCTCCCGGAAAACAGCGAGAGAGAGCATCAGCCTTCACATTCTTGATCCCAGGGCGGAAAGTAACAACAAAATTGAATCTGGAGAAGAACAGAGACCATCTGGCCTGATTCGGATTCATACGCCTGGCCGACTCCAAGTACGCCAGATTCTTATGGTCGGTAAAAACGGTGATAGGGTGCCTGGCCCCCTCCAACCAATGGCGCCATTCCTCGAAAGCCAACTTGATGGCCAACAACTCCCTATCTCCCACATCATAGTTTCTCTCTGCCGGGGAGAGTTTTCTAGAGAAAAAGGCACTAGGTCGCCATTTGGCAGGAGAGGGGCCCTGGGACAAAACTGCACCCACACCCACCTCGGAAGCATCCACCTCAACAATAAAAGGTAAGGAAACATCGGGATGCACCAAGATGGGAGCAGACGCAAAACTCTCTTTAATCTTAGAAAAGACTGCAAGCGCCTCCTCCGACCAAGAGGAAAAATCCGTCCCCTTTTTTGTCATGTCAGTAAGGGGTTTGACAATAGAGGAATAATTCAAAATGAACTTTCTGTAGTAGTTAGCAAAACCCAGAAAGCGCATCAATGCCTTCTGATTTTCAGGAAGCTCCCACTCCAGCACAGCACGGACCTTCTCCGGATCCATGCGAAAACCAGAAGCAGAGAGGAGAAAACCCAGAAATTGAATCTCCGATACCATAAAAAGACATTTCTCCAGCTTGGCATACAGTTTATTCTCCCGCAGTATCTGCAGGACCTGAAAAAGATGATCCTGATGGGTCTGAACATCAGGGGAAAAAATCAAAATATCATCAAGATACACCAATACAAATTTCCCCATTAAATGATAGAAAATACTATTAACAAAATGCTGAAAGACGGCCGGAGCATTCATCAGGCCGAAAGGCATAACGAGATTCTCGAAATGCCCGTTAGGGGTATTAAAGGCCGTTTTCCATTCATCCCCCTCTCTGACCCTGACCAGGTTGTACGCGCCTCTCAGATCCAATTTGGAAAACACCTTGGCCCCAACAATTTGGTTGAAGAGGTCCGGGATCAGAGGAAGGGGATAGGGATCGCGAATAGTGATACGGTTCAGCTCCCTAAAATCTAAACAAGGTCTCAGAGAGCCATCTTTTTTTTTAACAAAAAAAAAAACCCGCGGCAACAGGTGACTTTGAGGGACGAATATGCCCCTTCTCGAGACTCTCGGAGATATAGGTTCGCATTGCGAGTCTTTCCGGTTGTGAGAGATTGTAGAGGCGTGCTTTTGGCAGCTTGGCGCCGGGAATGAGGTTAATGGGACAGTCAAACTCCCGGTGAGGAGGTAGCTTCTGAACACCGCTCTCGGAAAACACATCCGAGAAATCAGAGAGAAATGATGGCACAGTTTTAGTAGACACCTCTGCAAAAGTTGCTGTGAGACAATTCTCTCTACAAAAGTCACTCCACTCATTTATTTGCCTTCCTTGCCAATCAATAGTGGGGTTATGTCTAGTGAGCCGGGGTAGCCTCAAAACTAGAGGAGAAGGCAATCCGTTAAGGACAAAACAAGATATCTCCTCCACATGAGTGTCACCTACAGCTAGCCGGATATTGTGAACAATGCCTTTCAGAGATCTCTGCGAGAGTGGGGCAGAGTCAATAGCAAAAACAGGTATATCCTTTTCTAATGTACAAACCTGAAAACCATGCAAGGCTACAAATTGAGTGTCAATAAGATTGACGGCCGCTCCACTATCGACAAAAATCTCACAAGGAATGACTTTGCTCTCTAGCGCCACCCTGGCAGACAGGAGAAAACGGGAACTGCAGGTCAGAGGAATAGCATCAATTCCCACATCAACTTTGCCCAAAGTAGCAGATGAAGCAGAACTTGATGATCTACCTCTTGAGGTTTTTCTCTTATTATCGCTCTTAGTACAGTTCAGGAATCTCCTAGACGGACAAACATTTGCCAAATGACCTATGCCCCAACAACAAAAACACACCATATTCTGAGGACTAAATCCTCTTTTATCAGGGGCAAGTCGGCCTAGCTGCATGGGCTCCTCCTCAGAGGGGAGCGAGACAGGATGAGACCCCTGCATACTGAATGAGTCCGCACCATTGCCCCTAGACTGACAATGGCTGGACGGAGAGGTCTTGTTTCTTTCCCTTAGACGCCTGTCAAGGCGTACCGCCAATGACATGGCAGACTCTAAGGACGTTGGTCTCTCATAGAAAGCAAAGGCATCTTTCAAACCCTCTGAGAGACCATGACAGAACTGACTTCGGAGTGCAGCATCATTCCAGCCTGAATCAGCTGCCCATCTCCGAAATTCAGAACAATAAAGCTCCGCAGACAGTTTGTTCTGGCATAAAACACGTAAGTTCGATTCTGCCAGAGCAACACGATCCGGGTCATCATATATCTGCCCCAGGGCCACAAAAAATCTTTCCACGGATCGAAGGGAGGGATCCCCTGATGACAGCGAAAAAGCCCAAGTCTGAGCATTACCCCTGAGCAGGGAGATGACAATCCTCACCCTCTGTTCCTCATTACCAGAGGAGTGGGGACACAAACAAAAATGGAGTTTACATGCCTCTCTGAAGCGAACAAAATTCTCACTGCCCCTGGAGAACGTTTCCGGAAGTGAGACCTTTGGCTCGCAACAGACTCCATGAGCCGGAGCAGAGCCCAATGTTTGTAGCTGAGTCACAGATTGACGGAGATCCGCTACTTCCAAAGAAAGACCCTGCATGCGGTCAACCAAGCCAGAAAGGTTTTGGTAGATTATAATGTCACGGCTGTTTAAGGGTAACCAGAGCATACACAGTAAGAAGAGCTACTGACCGGACCCAAACTAGGGAAGAGAAAGGGTGACCCCTGTCAGACCCTCAACACTCTCCCTATGCTGCTAAAGCACGTGCCCGGATCCAAATGGTGGAACGAGGCATGCCCGCGTACCTTAGACTGATGAGCCCTGTAACCCCTACAATAGTGGAAGGGGCACGGCCACCGATGCCCTGCTCAGAATATGGAGGGAACCGTGGCCACCTCAGATCCAGTCAGGAAATCACCAGGTACACAACAATGTCTGCACACTTAGCTGATGGAGCTGCAGCCGCAGAGAAGACGGATCCAAGGGCCGCTGGCAGTATCCGGAGTGCTTGCAGCAGCAGAACACAGGTCCAGAGAACTAGTAGCTTAAGAAGTGGAGATACTCAAGGCAGAGCTACAACTGAAAAGAGAAATATAATCCACGCCCTGCAATAGGAGGAGGGGTGATTTAAAGGCAGGGAAATCAAACGCAGGAGAGACAGCTGGGAGTAAAGACCTCATCACAGGGGCGGAGAAACAGAACAGTGAGAACACCTCCAAACTCTAAGTGACATCATCACAGGGGTGGAGACACAGAGCTGTGAGAACGTCTTAAAGCTCTGGTAGTGACAGGCAGGGGCGGTGACAAAGATCAGCAGGGGAGTGACATTTCAGGCAGGAGCGATGACAAAGATCAGCGGGGGAGCGACATTTCGGGCAGGAGCGATGACAAAGATCAGCGGGGGAGAGACATTTCGGGCAGGAGCGGTCAGCTGTGGTTCAGAAAGCTCAAAGAGATGTTGTATATGCCGTCTCCCTATACGTGACTGAAGCGAGAAGTTTTGCCACCTTCAGGTTCTCAGGATATCCTCTATTGTAGAGCTCGCCCAGTAGGTAAGTGCCATAGCCCTGCGGTGACCTGAGAATGTCTATCTTCTAACAGGCCGTATGACGCGGTGGGAGATGTTCGGACTACTTCCTGAGGCGATGTGAGGTATTTCAACAACAACTTTATTCAGACACAAACAATATAACAAAGGTTATAAACTGCCATATCTATATAGCCTACAGGGGGCAGTAAACATGTTTACATGTATAATTCCTAACATCCTCCCTTTCTTGTAAAATCAAGTAATATATAACATAAGATGATTGGATACCACAATACATTCCAAAAGTGACATTCCACGGTGGGAGATGTTTGGACTCCCTTTCGTGATCTGCTCCATTCTCCTCCCTCGGAGTGACGGCCAGTGACATCCTGTATACCGCTGCAGCCAATCGCTGGCCTCAGGGGTGTACAGCGTGGTATACAGGATGTATTCATTAGGCACAGAGAAGGCGCTGTCTCTGACGATGGCGAGTCCAGACCCCCACTGATCACACATAGATGGTGCTGTATAAAGTAGGACCCTTTAAAGAGGACCCCTCACCTCTCCTGACATGCATTCCTTGTGTAATACCAATTCTGGGGCATCTATTCTTTCAACTCTGTTATTCCTGATAGAAGTTTGTCCAATCAGTGCTGCCAGTGTCAGGCCGTGCAGAGACCCCCCCCCCCCCCCAACTGGTAACACCCGTCTGTACCTTTACTGCAAGCTGCTGGCAATTCATTCATAAACTTCTAGTAGGAATAATACAGGAACGGCATTACCTAGAGTCAGAAGGACAGAGGCTCCAGAATTATTACATGGGGAATACAAGTAGTTACTAAGACTGGTCAGTGATGCAGCCTCGAAGGTGAGATCATTCTGTGCAGAAATCATTTGACTATAAGTATCGGTTTCATGATGATTTGCCTGCCGTGTGCCCGGCATCAGATTCACTCTACAGATATAATACAGGTCATAAAAGTGGAACAGGGGCCTCCCCCCAGGGCCCTCTATATAACGTGACACAGGTGTAGGAATGCCGAGTGGTATAGTGCGGCCTAAAATGTCTCTCTATGTGTGTCACGGTGCTCCTACCTGGATATGGCTGGACCCCAAGCTTTGGCTCTGAAGCAATAAATAGGGGTGTGAGAAAAATGGATTATTATTTACTGGCAGCCCTGATTGTCATTTGATTCACCTTTTGGCTTGTACATCAGTATACATGCAAAATAAGTTCCCACCCCCCAGCCATCTGATTGTCAGCTGGCAAGGAAGAAAGCCCCAGGGCTCCAGGCTTCAAGGAGGCCCCAGGTGGAGAAAGTCACACCTCAATCAGCCAGTTTGGAGGCAAGCTAAATCCTGCAGGAAAACCCCCAGCAGGAGGTATCAGCCCTTGCCAGGATCAATGATACCTTCCCGACATTTGTTGGCACTTACATTTCATAAGAAATTATGAATCGCCTGGCCATCGCAGAGGCAAACCGGATACATATTTGTGTCCCGGTGGCCACGATGTACGTGCCCATGGTCTGTTTGATGGGGCGATGTCAGGGAAGGGAGATATCCATATCTCCCCACAGAAACCAAATAACGGTACCATGTTTGGACTAGTTATAGCCGGAACCCTGGTGGATCAATTTGGCCTGGAACCATCTTCCTGCGACATTCTGGTCTGGGGCTATGAGCCCTAAGGGGTTTCATGGGTCATTTGCTTCCAGCACCAGAGAAGGAGGGGTGGACCCTGCCCATAGGCGGGGAGGGGAGCTGCTGACTACAGGTCATAAGCCCATGCAAGCCAGAGGGCGGTGTCTTTTCTGAAGGGGGTCACATCATGCCAATGTGTTTGCAGAGACCAGGAACCAGCTGACCTCACTGCCCCCACGTGACTGCAGCCAAGGACTATTCCACCCTTATGACCCAAAGGAACTTCCATTTACCCGGTAACTGACTTTTGCTCTGCTTAACCCTGATTGTACCCATATTACCTGTTTCTGTAACCTCTGACCACTGTATATATTCTCTGTGTATATTGTGTTATATCTAGTGTGCCCTTACGGCGATTAAATATATAATTTAATCTTGTGCTGTCTTGTATTAGGATCACGAATCCCCACGTCCGTGTTTTGGCCTAGTTATAAGCTACCGCGAGTTGGTTGAGGGCGTTCTGGCTGGCTTGGGTTGGGCACTTCCAGCAGAGATGTGCCCAGCACACGCTCCCTTGGTAGGGGGTAAGCTGGAACTCACTAGAAACTGGTCCCCACCCTTCCTGCAGGAAGTGGGACTCGCCCACTGCTCCACAGAGGGGGGGTTAGAATGGAATGGAAAGCTCTATTCTAACTAACTGTAGCTCTGCCGTGTTTTCTGCCACCTGCTGGTGAACCAGGCACATCACATTTGAACATAACAATTGCAAACATTAGAAATGCACATTGTGAAGGACCTAAACAAAATACATAAGATGACATTTTGTTAACCCATTAGAGACATTAGCAGGGTGCAGAAGTGGTAATGCTACTCTGGGGAGTTACAAAAAATCATAACAATCTCCACATGTGCCCCCCCCAACAGTGAAGTCCTTTAGTGCTTTGGTGTGCCCTCCTTCTCTTTGCCGGCTGTGTTTTCGAGATAGGTGGGACACGCACCTATCAGACAATGGAACATATCCTAGAGATCTGCCCCCATTGTCTGAGATGGGAAAACCCCTTTAATTATGTTCAAGCCAATTGTACATATTGTACATGTGATATACAGGAATAGACACAGGCACGGTCTGTCCTACCCTCAACTACGCTCAGTATTTCCATACACCTCCAAGGGATTCGTGTCTCAGGTTGCGTTCCTGCATCTGATCCCGTTCAGCCATCAGTAGTATCAGGTATTGCAGGGAATAAATGACACAAGTTATGAGGAACATTTCTAAACCTGCTGAGGAGCAGACGGAGAGCAATGGCTTCTGTTGAGACTACCCTCATATATATCTACTTTGTGACCTTGATCCTCTCATTTCCAGGAAACATCTTTATCCTTGTTGTGAATATTATCGATTTCTTCAGGAACAGAAGGCTTCCGTTAAGTGATCAGCTCATATTTGGCTTCAGTGCCTTCAGCCTTCTACATGCACTTCATGAAGGGTATGCAATACACAATTATCTATATGACTTGATTATTGATATACACAATGATCTATATGACTTGATTATTAGTATGCACACCTTTATGTACTTGAACTTGAACACCTTATGGTTTTCCGCCCTCCTTAGTATGCATTTCTGTCTGAAGATTGTCAATATTAACCATTGGTTCTACATTTGTCTTCAAAAAAGATTTCCCAAGTTGTTTCCTTGGATTGTTCTGGCTTTTCTCCCCGGATACTTTTTCCTGATTCTTTATTCTGCCCTGAATACAAAGCCGCAGTGTCTACCTAACTCGACGTCCAAACTTATTGTCCTGAAGGCGTTTGTAGGATGTTCTTGGCTATTATTCTTCTTCCTGGCAGTTTGTTTCTTGTGCACTTTCCTCTGCTCGGTATCGGCATCGACCATCCTCATCTCTCTGTGTAAACACATGGAAAGAATCCAAGAGAACAACCAGGGCTCGAGGTCTCCAAACATCGAGGCTCACGTCCGGGCAGTGAAAACGGTCACCATGTTACTGGCAGCGCATATTCTACTATTCGCTTCAGTCTCTGTGTTGGCTTTATATTTCGACGCATGGGTGAATCTGCTTGGTATTCTCAATTGTACATGCTATATATTTGCTTCCTACTTTTTAATTAAGGGAACAAAAAAACTGGATATGACTCTCACAGAGATACTGAAGGCCCCATCAAAATTTTTGCATGGAATAAACTGCCGATATCAATAATGGACAGGACAAAACTGATCGAGTGGAGCCCCCAGTGACACATTGTAACACTGTCACATAGAGTACAAATGGCGGTATGCCAGAGTAGTGCTAAGGGCTTAAAAGCGTCAAGGCGTAGGTGTAGGTCACCATTATATATGTCTCAGAAAACCCCTTTAAATAATTACATAGTTACATAGTTGATATGGTTGAAAAAAGCGACAAGAGTCCATCTTGGCCAACCTTCATAGTGAAAGTGAACAAAACGCACTGTACATAGGGCGATATTACCAATGATACCACTAATGGTACCACTGGCGTCTGCAGTAAACCCTCCATAGCCTCCTCCCTCCGCTCCTGAGTGATAGCTGGTAACGGCTCTCAGATGGATGCTAGAGAAGCAGGAACAGCTTGTGAAGCGTGGCTTGCTGATAATGGAGGAAGGCCGCTGCCCACCCACCTTCCTAACTCTACTGCTAAAGACATATTTGGATGGATATTACATTCTGCAATACCAAACATACAGGAGAATACAGCACCACATACCTCTTACATCCATTGGTGTCTCATCTGACGTTCTCTTTCCTCATCTTCTCCATTCAAACCAGAACGTCATGATGAACTATGTCGGCCACTTCTCATCTCTGCAGAGTGGGCCACACACACATCTTAGGTTCCTCATTTTACCATCAACCTACCGCCATACAATATTGCCATACAGATAGCCCTTCCTCCATTATCATTAGTAATAGTGCCAATAGTGATAATGCTCCCCTGTAGTGCCAGTATATCATGCTCCCCTCCCCTGTAGTGCCAGTATATAATGCTCTCCTCCCCTGTAGTACCAGTATATAATGTTCCCCTCCCCTGTAGTGCCAGTATATAAGGCTCTCCTTCCCTATAGAGTTGGAGTGAATTAAGTACCTGTTACGGCATAACTGGATCTTCTGAGCGCTGTCTCTACTATGACTGTGAGGACCTAAGGATATGAGATCTGCTCCATTAGATCAAGGAAGGCTGAACTAAAAACCATTCAAAAATGCAAAAAAAAAAAGAAAAAATTCAGAGATTCAGTAGTATAGCTATGCATACAGAATGGACCTTTCATAAAGGAAACCATAAGTGTCGCTCTTTGGGAGGTCCACAAATCTGTCCTGTGTTCCATAGAATGGCCTTCAAAAAATGGCCTTCAAATATAATTAAAAGTAAACCTCCATTGCTCACAGGTTTTACAGCCATTTCTGTGCCATTACAGGTAGATTCTTGATGGTATCTTTCCTGGTCATGCTTTCAGATGGGAAACCACCTTCTTCTTACTACCTCTTGAATCCCAGGGTAAAATTCTTAGAGATCTACCATATAGACCTCAGGAACCTTGAGACTCTTGCGACCAACAACTGCACAAAACAGAGGCACTTACAGAAGGGTAGTCCTACAGCTACAGTAATAATCTAGCAGACACCACCTTCCTGGTACCTCTTCTGGACCCTTCATTGACTTACCACCAAAAATTATCTTCAACCTAAATATTTGACCATTATTACTAAGTTTTCATTTTTTACTGATAATATACTGTATACTCTACTGTTCTTTTAACGTCTACTAAAAACTCACAAATCTCACCAGAACTACCAATTATTGTTTTGATTGTCAGCTGGCAAGGAAGAAAGCCCCAGGGGTCCAGGCTTCAAGGAGGCCCCAGGTGGAGAAGGTCACACCTCAATAAGCGAGTTTGGAGGCAAGCTAAATCCTGCAGGAAAACCCCCCAGCAGGAGGTATCAGCCCTTGCCAGTTTCAATGAAACCTTCCAGACATGTTGGCACCTACATTTCATAAGAAATTATGAATCGCCCGGCCATCGCAGGCACAAACCGGATACATATTTGTGTCCCGGTGGCCACGATGTACGTGCCCATGGTCTTTGTTTGATGGGGTGATGTCAGGAAAGGGAGATATCCATATCTCCCCACAGAAACCAAATAACGGCACCATGTTTGGACTCTAGTTATAGCCGGAATCCAGGCGGATCAATTGGCCCGGAACCATCTTCCTGCGACATTCTGGACTGGGGCTATGAGCCTTAAGGGGTTTTATTGGTCATTTGCTCCCAGCACAAGAGAAGGAGGAGTGGACCCTGCCCATAGGCGCGGAGGGGAGCGGCCGGCTCATAAGTCCATGCAAGCCAGAGGACGGTGTCTTTTCTGAAGGGGGTCACATCGTGCCAATGTGTTTGGAGAGACCAGGAACCAGCTGACCTCACTGCCCTCACGTGACTGCAGCCAAGGTCTATTCCACCCTTATGACCCAAAGGAACTTCCATTTACCCGGTAACTGACTTTTGCTCTGCTTAACCCTGTTGTACCTATTTCACCTGTATCTGTAACCTTAAGACCACTGTATATATTCTCTGTGTAAATTGTGAAAAAAAATATAGTGAGCCCTTAAGGCGATTAAATATATAATTTAATCTTGTGCTGTCTTGTATCTCGATCATGAATACCCATGTCCGTGTTTTGGCCTAGGTATAAGCTACCACGGGTTGGTTTCTCACCCTATATAATCCCGTTAGTGGACCGGGCTTATATCAAACGAGAGCTGGTGGCAGATACCCGGGCTGAGACAGGGCTGTTTGTACTGCGGCAGTGAAAAGGCTCTCAGCTTGTTGCCTCTCTGTGCCCGCGTGGACAGGAGGTGTCTGTGTAAACTGTACCAACCTGACCTTACCTGCTCCTCTAGAGGGCGTAACATCACGTTTTTGGTAACCCGTGACCATACCGCGTCTCATGAGCTCAACGTAGTTGACGTCAAGCGGGCGCGAGGGGTGGTATCCATCACATATTAGTGGCAGCAAAGTGGGATCAAGATACTAGTGTGTGTGAGTGTGAGACCCATACTCCCAGACACTAAAGACCACCAGCATTATCTTTTGCCGCTGGAGTCTTAAAGAGGACCTTTCATCAGTCCAAACATTGTGAACTAAGTATCATGACATATACAGCGGCGCCCGGGGATCTCACTGCACTTACTATTATCGCTGGGCGCTGCTCCGTTCTCCCGTTATGTCCTCCGGTATGTTCGGGGACTTGGTTATAGTAGGCGGAGACTTAGGGGACTTGGTTATAGTAGGCAGAGTCTGCCCTTGTTCTGCTGGGCGTCTCCTTCTCCTAGGCTGTAGCGCTGGCCAATCGCAGCGCAGAGCTCACAGCCTGGGAATTTTTTTCTCCCAGGCTGGGAGCTCTGCGATGCGATTGGCCAGCGCTACAGCCTAGGAGAGGGAGACGTCCAGCAGAACAAGGGCAGACTCCGCCTACTATAACCAAGTCCCCGAACATACCGGAGAACATAACGGGAGAACGGCGCGGCGCCCAGGGATAATAGTAAGTGTAGTGAGATCCCTGGGCGCCGCTGTATATGTCATGATACTTAGTTCACAATGTTTGGACCGGTGAAAGGTCCTCTTTAAGATCAGCTCAACACTAGACAGTCTGAGTGCAAATACAATAAGGTGTGTGTGCATCAGGTTGCAGTCTTTGTCAGAGACCATCCGTTGCAATGACGGCCTGTATCACAAGGAGAAAAGCTAAGGAGACGGCCGATTGGGGGCAGGGAGGAGGTGGAAGGCGAGGGGGAGCACAGCCAAAACTCCCCAAGGAGGCAGTTGCCAGAGGTGAGGTCTGCGGTCGGCCTCACTCCACCTGCCCATCCCCCCAGCCAAGCTGGCTCAGCTGCTCTCCTACAGGCTGCCCTAGACCGACTCTAGGCCGGAGACCAGGCTTTTACGAGATCCTTATGGCAGCTGCAGAACATTGCGAACGAACAGAGGCTGCAGAACGAGAACGATGCGAGCATTCTGAGCGTGAGCACCAGCTAATGCTCCAGTTAAAGCTCCAATTCCAGCAGCCCTCTCCAGCCTGATTTGAGTCTCCAGAGATCCGGATTCCCAAACTGCGGGCGGAGGACTTTCCCCTGCTGGACAAATATGCGGACTTGGACACTTTCTTGTTGGCATTTGAGATGGCCTGCCATCAGTACCAGCTGCCAGAGGACCACTGGGTCAGATTCCTCACGCCACGTCTCAGGGGAAAAGCCCTTGAAATCTTCGGGTACCTGCCCAGCGAGACCATCCTGAGCTATGAGGACATCAAACAAGCTCTTGTGAGGCAGTATAACTTAACTCCTGAGTCGTACCGGAAAAAGCTCAGGAATTTTCAACAGGGCTCTACCCAGAGCGGTCGACCAATGGACCACAGGATTGGAGCTCACCACCGTCCAGCAACTGAAGGAGCTCATCGCCACAGAGCAGTTCTTGTGGAACTGCCTGGAGGACCTACAGCAGTACCTCTGAGACCTGAAGCCAAAGGGGGCCTCCGCAACAGCAGCCCTGGCCGATGAATACACTAACAACAGGACTTCAGAGGCCCGGAAACCTGTCGGCTGGAGAGGGGGTAAGACGCATGCTGCACCTGCTACCCCTGCCTCTAGGCCCAAGTGGGCACCGGCCCCTGCTGCACTTTCCACGTCATTGGGGGAACCCCGACTGTGCCACCTGTGTAAGCAGCCAGGACACTTCAAAGCCATGTGTCCCCAGCGCCCGAGGGACCCGTCCCAGTCATCTACCCAGAAACCGTCCACTGTGTTGTGTGTGGGGGTGGTGGGAGGTCCCTTGACAATGTTCAACCAGTCACCATGGCCAAGGCCGTGGCCATGGAACTTAGAGACACCGGCGCTGAGATGACACTGGTATGGCCTGAACTGGTGGCACCCCGTGATTTACTGCCCAGGAGATCCCTTACTGTCTCCGGGATTGGAGGAGTAGAACTGGCGCTGCCCGTCGCCAAGGTCTATTTGGACTGGGGCGCCGGTCGAGGAGTAAGGGAAGTGGGGGTATCCGCCATATCCCAGCCAGTGTTTTGGACCTGTGTCAAAGTATGTGGCCACTGACACCCGAGGTCCGATTCCCCAGAATGTGATGTAATGTCCACCCCTGATGATACTGTGAATGCCTGTTGATGAGGATGTGGGGGGTGGGGGGTGTAATATGTGCCTCCCCCCTTAGTAGGGAGGGGCTCATTCCTGCCAGATGTGCTGAGGCCCCAGGGTGTGGCCAGCAAGCCTGCTAGAACTTGTTGTCCTCAGGTGTGGTGACTGGGGGACAAGCAGGGAGCAGACAGCTGCGGGGGAGGAGGATGCAAATGAGGTCAGGGCTGTCCCAGGAGAAGTAAGGCTGACAGGTGAAGCCTCAGTGCAGGGTTCCTCCCCCACTGGGATGTCAGAGGGCCAGGCTAGTCCGTCTGGACTGACGACTTGGTCAGGAGCTGAGGAGAAGCAGGCACTACCAGCGGTGGCAGCGGCCATAGCTGCTGTCACGCGCAGTGGGAGTGCTGGGGTCCTAGGGGCCCCTCAGTGGTCTGATGGCTTTCCCCCTTCCGACCAAGTGGCTGCCAGGTCAGATTGAGGCCAGGAGACAGGTCCTGGGGACCTGACAGGGGACTTGGCAGTCTTGTCTATTTTGGCCACGTCCAGTCAGGAGTTTCAGGCAGCGTTAGTGGCTGACGCCAGCCTGAACACTCTCAATGAGCAAGCGGAACAGCCCCCCTCGGACTCAGACCTCGAGCAGATGGTCTGGGACCAAGGACGGCTGTATTGGATCACAGTCCAGCAGGGCTCATGGGAGGCGTGACCTAGGGACCGACAGCTAGTGGTACCCTATCAGTTCAGGATGGAGTTGTTGCAGGTTGCGCATGAGATTCCGATGGCTGGACACCTAGGGATCGCTAAGACAAGGGCGATCGTCTTTCTTCCAAGCTATACATGTTAAGGTCCTTTAATCTTTCCTGTTAAGTTTTATCCTGCAATCCATGTACCAGTTTAGTAGCTCTTCTCTGAACTCTCTCCAAAGTATCAATATCCTTCTGGAGATATGGTCTCCAGTACTGAGCACAATACTCCAGATGAGGTCTCACTAGTGCTCTGTAGAGCGGCATGAGCGCCTCCCTCTGTCTACTGGTAATGCCTCTCCCTATACACCCAAACATTCTGCTAGCATCTCCTGCTGCTCTATGACATTGTCTGCCTACCTTTAAGTCTTCTGAAATAATGACCCCTAAATCCCTTTCCTCAGCCACCGAGGTTAGGACTGTATCACTGATTGTATATTCTGCTCTTGGGTTTTTACGCCCCCAGGTGCATTATCTTGCACTTATCAACATAAAATTTTAGTTGCCAGATTTTTGACAATTCCTGTAGTTTTCCTAAATCCTTTTCCATTTGGTGTATCCCTCCAGGAACATCAACCCTGTTACCCCACTTTGTGTCTTAAGATTAGCCCAGCATTTCTACTGGCCAAAGATGGGGGCTGATGTGGTTGCCTACTGCCGTTCATGTGACACCTGCCAGCAGGTGGGGAAGGCGGGGCGGCACCCCAAAGCCCCACTGGTAATGCTGCCCATAATTGAAGAGCCTTTCAGGAGGGTGGCTGTGGATCTAATTAGACCCCTGTCCATTCCCAGCAGCTGTGAGAAATGCTTTATATTGACGGTAGTAGACTATGCAACCCGGTACCCGGAGGCGGTAGCCTTGTCATCCATTTGGGCCGACAAGTTGGCCACTGCCTTGCTGGAGATTTTCTCCAGAGTGGGCTTTCCCCAGGAAATGCTCACCGACCGGGGGACCCAGTTCATGTTGCAATTGATGGAGTCCCTCTGTAGGCAAACACAGGTGCAACATTTGGTGACCAGCCCGTACCACCCACAGACCAACGGCCTGTGTGAACGGTTTAATGGCACCTTAAAGCAGATGCTTTAAAGCAGATGCTTATGTTGGTCGACTCCCATGGGCGTGACTGGGAGCAGTACCTCCCACATCTACTGTTTGCCTACCAAGATGTCCCACCATGGGTGTTCTCCCCCATCAAGCTCCTGTACGGGCGACGTGTGCGGGGGGGCCCTGACTCTGGTGAAAGAGGCCTGGGTGGGAGATGTAGCCACCCCCAGAGTGTCGGTCGTTGAGTATGTCATGCACTTCCGGAACAAGATGCAGGCCTTGTCGCAGCTGGTGCATGATAATATGGAGTGGGCCCAGGCCGACCAGAAGCGATGGTATGACCAGAATGCTTGTGAGAGGACAAGTCCCCGTACCTCAGGACAAGCTTTAGGCGGCCTGGGAAGGCCCATACCTCGTGCATCAGCGCCTCAATGCCGTGACGTACCTGGTCACCATACTAGTCCCCGTACCTCAGGACAAGCTTTAGGCGGCCTGGGAAGGCCCATACCTCGTGCATCAGCGCCTCAATGCCGTGACGTACCTGGTCACCCTGGACCACGCCCGAGGAAGGCAGAAGGCCTTCCACGTGAACATGATGAAGGCCCATCATGAGAGGGAGGCATGTGCCCTACCTGTCTGCAACCTCCCTGAAGAGGGGGATGAGGAAACCCTCCTGGACATACTCGCCCAAGTGAAGGCGGGTGGGTCAATCGAGAATGTGCAGGTGGCCGACAGCTCTTGAAGGACCAACGGTCCCAGCTATGGGCCACCCTTCACCCCTTTCGGGAGTTGTTCAGCAACAAGACCGAAGGACAGAGTTGGCCATCCATCACGTGGACACTATGGATCATCCCCCAATCCGGCATTCAGCATATCGGGTTTCCTTGGAGGTGCAGTAGCACATGCGCCAGGAGATTGACGAGATGCTGAAGCTGGGGGTCATCCAGGCATCTAACAGCGCTTGGGCCTCGTCTGTGGTCCTCGTCCCAAAGAAGGACCAGACCACCCGGTTCTACGTGGACTACAGGGGTATCAACGCTGTCTCTGTCACCGATGCGTACCCTATATCACGCATCGATTACCTGCTCGATCAGTTGGCCGGGCCCGGTACCTGACCATCATGGATCTGAGCCGGGGTACTGGCAGATTCCCCTGACCCAGGAGGCGCGGAAACGCTCTGCCTTTATCACCCCCTTTGGATTGTACGAATCCACGGTGATACCGTTCGGCATAAAGGATGCCGCAGCCACTTTTCAGTGGATGATCAACACGCTGCTTAAAGGGACACTGACAGGGCCAATAAGCATATTGAGGTATATATATGGCAGTACAGGTCTTATAATGGGTATTACAATCATATAAGTATCCCCCCTGTCCACATTATACATACGGTAAACTTAAGTTTTATAACCTGCTCCAACGGTCTTCAATCTGCCCAAGGGGCGGCGTTTCACCTCTCTTGCGCCCAGCCAGCCTCCCCCAACTGCCGCTTTGAAGCGCCGCCCAGCTCATGAATATTCAGTTTGCTGGGCGGCTTCTGCGGTCCCCGCTCTGAAGCGCTGCGCTGAACAGTGCCCTGCGCATGCGCCGGATCTTGTGAAGTCGGGGACAGTAAGCGCCGCCCAGCGAAGTGAATATTGATGAGCTGGGCGGCGCTTACTGTACCGGACTTCACAAGATCCGGCGCATGCGCCGGGCACTGTTAAGCGCAGCGCTTCAGAGCGGGGACCGCAGAAGCCGCCCAGCAAACTGAATATTCATGAGCTGGGCGGCGCTTCAAAGCTGCAGTTGGGGGAGGCTGGCTGGGCGCAAGAGAGGTGAAACGCCGCCCCTTGGGCAGATTGCAGACCGTTGGAGCAGGTTATAAAACTTAAGTTTACCGTATGTATAATGTGGACAGGGGGGATACTTATATGATTGTAATACCCATTATAAGACCTGTACTGCCATATATATACCTCAATATGCTTATTGGCCCTGTCAGTGTCCCTTTAATGTCTTTTGATCCCAGAACTATTCTGTCTCTGATAAGTTCATCATGTAATACTCACACGTAGCGGCTAGCTGCCTCAGTCTAGTCACATACTGATCTATAGTTTCCAATGGGCCTTGGTTTGTGGTATTGAATATGTACCTCTCATAAAGGATGTTACGTGAAGGCATAAAATGACTCTGTAATGCAGACAGAGTGCAGTACGCCGACCTGCAGGGTATTGCGATGTGAGGTCACAGTTAATAGGCTAACGAGGATTGCTCTTGGTTACTCACAGTTTATCAGAGACCCTGGGCAGGTGTAGAGCAGTGATGGAGAGGCTGGCACAGGGGTCCTCTGGGGCACTCTCTGTATGTAGGAACCAGGCCTGATGTTGGGTGAGGTGCCCTGGATGTTGCAGGTGTTCAATGTGCCTGGGGCAAGGTCCCTTTAAGATTCGCGACGCCAGTGCCTGTGACGGTGGCACACCGATTGATCGTGGTAATAAGTGAGGAACACGATGTTGTGGTGAACCAAACTTTCTTTACTGGAAACAGTTAACTTTGTACAGTCTGAATTCAGTTCCACACGGCAGCAGAAATCAATAGCAGGCTTTTACATCAATGGCAGGCACAATGTTCCTTTGCAAGATACTCAGAGGGTATAAACAACACTTACAGACCAGGCTGCACTTTTCCTCAGAAATCCTGTGCACTATTCCTCAGAACTCCTGGCTGTCTCAATCCCATGGCCCGTATGCCCTAATGCTGGCTTTATCCTTGGTAGAAAACTTCCTCAGGTATATATCCCTTGCTTTGGGTAAATAATCCTTCTGCCCTTCAGCTCCTCTCAGGTTGGCTGGAATACTCTTCTGCTCTGCTCTGCTCTCTGGTAATGGGAACTGCAGGTTTCTCTCAGGAGGCAAACTCTTCCCCTGGTGACAAATCTTCTGAGCTAACTCTGGCTCTTTATCCTCAGGCAGGCCGGACAGCATCCACTAGCCTCCTGGTGGCAACTAGAAGCCTGGGCTGTCTAGCTGCATGTCAGGAAGAGGCCCTCAGCTTGTCTCTGGCTAAGGTGCCCTCTCACTTCTGTCTCTCCACAGACTCCTGACTACACAGACTGACCCCTCCCTGTCTGGGCCTCAATATATATACTATGGGCTCCCTCTAGTGTCTAGGATGCTGAACTGCACCCTAATAGGCCTGCTACACACATCACAGGGAAGAATACACATAAACACATAGAGGAATACATTAAAATGGACTGTTAAATACACTGCCACTGTCCCTCAGGAGTAGGAGAACCACGTGGCCCAATTGACCCTTGTGTAGTGCCCACATTTACCTAGTGGGACACTACAAGTCCATGGGAGACGGCACAGGGAAGTGGTTTGCAGCCATTTTCTGTAACGCTTTGTGTCTCTTATTAATAAATTACCAGAGAAACCGTTCTTGTTGATCTTTTGTTCTGATATTAGGACTTTAGTGGTTTCTAAAGCACCAAAGCCCCTCCACTCCTGACACCGTGTTTCCTGAGGCGATGTGAGGTATTTCAACAACAACTTTATTCAGACACAAACAATATAACAAAGGTTATAAACTGTCATCTCTATATAGCCCACAGGGGGCAGTAAACATGTTAACCTGTATAACTCCTAACACGGACTCCCTTTCGTGATCTGCTCCATTCTCCTCCCTCGGAGTGACGGCCAGTGACATCCTGTATACCGCTGCAGCCAATCGCTGGCCTCAGGGGTGTACAGCGTGGTATACAGGATGTATTCATTAGGCACAGAGAAGGCGCTGTCTCTGACGATGGCGAGTCCAGACCCCCACTGATCACACATAGATGGTGCTGTATAAAGTAGGACCCCTTAAAGAGGACCCCTCACCTCTCCTGACATGCATCCCTTGTGTAATACCAATTCTGGGGCATCTATTCTTTCAACTCTGTTATTCCTGATAGAAGTTTGTCCAATCAGTGCTGCCAGTGTCAGGCCGTGCAGAGACACCCCCCCAACTGGTAACACCCGTCTGTACCTTTACTGCAAGCTGCTGGCAATTCATTCATAAACTTCTAGTAGGAATAATACAGGAACGGCATTACCTAGAGTCAGAAGGACAGAGGCTCCAGAATGATTACATGGGGAATACAAGTAGTTACTGAGACTGGTCAGTGATGCAGCCTCAAAGGTGAGATCATTCTGTGCAGAAATCATTTGACTATAAGTCTCGGTTTCATGATGATTTGCCTGCCGTGTGCCCGGCATCAGATTCACTCTACAGATACAGGTCATAAAAGTGCAACAGGGGCCTCCCCCCAGGACCCTCTATATAACGTGACACAGGTGTAGGAATGCCGAGCGGTATAGTGCGGCCTATAATGTCTCTCTATGTGTGTCGCGGTGCTCCTACCTGGATACGGCTGGACCCCAGGCTTTGGCTCCAAAGCAATAAATAGGGGGAATAATTGATGGATTGAAGAAAGAATAGAGTCCAGACCTTGTATAAAGTTGAACAGCAGCTTTACTTGAATAAATGTTCATCCGAGACAATCTTCAAGCTTTATCTTGGTCCCAGCAGGCTTTAGCATTAAACCTTGGCAGGCAAGCTCGTCTCTGCTACATCTGTTGCTCTCTGGCTCTGCTGTACTGACAGGATCGCTGTATAACTCAGACTCTTCTGTCTGCTGCACTTTCTCTCTTTGTAGTCTGTCTCTTAACCACTTTCCGTCCGCCCATAGACTATAAACGTCCGGGAGGTGGATCTCTATCTCCTAATGGACGTTTTAAAACGTCCTTTCAGAAACAGCAGCTGCACGCTAATCGTGCAGCTGCTGATCGGGTTGCCCGCAGTCAGTGACAGCAGGGCAACCCAGAGAGAAGGCAGGGACAGTTCCCAGGTGTCCCTGCCTTCTGGATCGCTGCATACACAGCGCTCACCGAGCGCTGTGTATGCAGAGCAGGAAGCGCTATGTGACCGCCGGGACCGGAGAGTGCAGGAGCTGTGTGAGGTCTTTCAGAGACCTCGATCAGCCCTGCTCTGAGGCTGTACAGCGCAGAATCACGCTGTACAGCCTCTCTGGGGGGTGCATTTCCACTGTAACTGGGGCTACTATGTCAGCCCCAGTTACAGGAAAAATCAACTGTGAAAAAAAAAAAGAAAAAGTGAAGTAAATGTCCCCCAAAGGTCTTGTATGACCTTATAGGGGACGAAAAGTGTAAAATAAAAAATAAATAAATAAAGGGTTGAAAAAAAAAAAAATAGAAAAGTGCCCAAGTAAGGAATAAAAAAAATGTTAAAAATAGAAAAAAAAAAATAGACATATTTGGTATTGCCGCGTCCGTAAAAACCAGCTCTATAAAAATATCACATGACCTAACCCCTCGGGTGAACACCGTAAAAAAAAAAAAAAACTGTGTCAAAACAGGCAATTTTTGTCACCTTACATCACAAAAGGTGCAACACAAAGTGATCAAAAACGCGTATGTACCACAAAATGGTACCACTAAAACCGTCACCTCATCCCGCAAAAAATGAGCCCCTACATAAGAAAATCTCTCAAAAAATAAAAAAAACTATAGCTCTTAGAACATGGAGACACTAAAACACCATTTTTTTGGTTTCAAAAATGCTATTATTGTGTTAAAGTGAAACAAATAAAAAAAGTATGCATATTAGGTATTGCCGCGTCCGTAAAAAACAGCTCTATAAAAATATCACATGACCTAACCCCTCGGGTGAACACCGTAAAAAAAAACGGTGTCAAAACAAGCAATTTTTGTCACCTTACATCACAAAAGGTGCAACACCAAGTGATCAAAAATGCCTATGTCCCACAAAATGGTACCAGTAAAACCGTCACCTCATCCCGCAAAAAATGAGCCCCTACATAAGAAAATCTCTCAAAAAATAAAAAAACTATAGCTCTTAGAAAATGGAGACACTAAAACATCATTTTTTTGGTTTCAAAAATGCTATTATTGTGTAAAACTTTAATAAATCAGAAAAAGTATACATATTAGGTATCGCCACGTCCGTAACAATCTGCTCTATAAAAATGTCACTTGACTGAACCCCTCAGGTGAACGCTGTAAAAATAAATAAATAGAAACTGTGCTAAAACAACCAATTTTTTGGTCACCTTGCCCCATAAAGTGTTATAATGAATGATCAAAAAATCATATGTACCCAAAAATAGTACTAATAAAACTGGCACCTTATTCCCTAGTTTCCAAAATGGGGTCACTTCTTGGGAGTTTCTACTGTAAGGGTGCATCAGGGGGCTTCAAATGGGACATGGCATCTAAAAACCATGTGGAGTTCCTTTTCTTCTGCGCCCTGCCGTGTGCCCATAAAGCAGTTTATGACCACATGTGGGGTGTTTCTGTAAACCGCAGAATCTGGGTAATAAATATTGAGTTTTGTTTGGCTGTTAACCATCGATGTGTTAAAGACAAAATTTGATTAAAATGGAAAATCTGCCAAAAAAGTGAAATTAAAAAATTTGATCTTCATTTTCCTTTAATTCTTGTGGAACGCATAAAGGGTTAACAAAGTTTGTAAAATCGGTTTTGAATACCTTGAGGGGTGTAGTTTCTACAATGGGGTCATTTATGGGGGTATCCACTATGTAGGCCCCACAAAGTGACTTCAGACCTGAACTGGCCCTTAAAAAGTGGGTTTTGGCAATTTTCTGAAAAATTTGAAGAATTTCTTCTAAACTTCTAAGCCTTCTAACGTCCTAAAAAAATAAAATGACATTTCCAAAATGATGCCAACATAAAGTAGACATATGGGGAATGTTAAGTAATAAATATTTTATGAGGTATCACTTTCTGTTTTAAAAGCAGAGAAATAGAAATTTAGAAAATTGCGAATTTTTCAAATTTTTGGGTAAATTTGGGATTTTTTCATAAATAAAGGTGAAATATTTTGACTCAAATTTATGACTATCATGAAGTACAATGTGTCACGAGAAAACAATCTCTGAATGACTTGGATAAATAAAGGCGTTTCAAAGTTATTACCACATAAAGTGAGATATGTCAGTTTTGCTAAATTAGGCCTGGTCAGGAAGGGGGCAAATGGCCCAGATGGCAAGTGGTTAAGTTATGTCAGGGAACTATACTCCTCCTGGCTCCTGAATATGCTTTGGCCTCCATGGCCAGCAGAGCTGAGGGCGCTCTGGCTGGCATTGGTTGGGCACATCCAGCAGAGACGTGCCCATCACACCCTCCCTTGGTAGGGGGTAAGCTGGAACTCACTAGAAACTGGTCCCCACCCTTCCTGCAGGAAGTGGGACTCACCCACTGCTCCACAGAGGGGGGGTTAGAATGGAATGGAAAGCTCCATTCTACCTAACTGTAGCTCTGCCGTGTTTGCTGCCACCTGCTGGTGAACCAGGCACATTACATTTGAACATAACAATTGCAAACATTAGAAATGCACATTGTGAAGGACCTGAACAAAATACATAAGATGACGTTTTGTTAACCCATTAGAGACAGTAGCAGGGTGCAGAAGTGGAAATGACACACTGGGGCGTTATAAAAATCATAACAATCTCCACATGTGCCCCCCCCCCCCCCCAAACAGTGAAGTCCTTTACTGCTTTCTTAAATTTTTTTATTAAAGGGGTTATTGAAGACTGAACAATCCACCCCCACAATGGCCGGACCCGTGATACTGTCATCTGGGACCAGGTAAGTATGGTCAGTATCACAGGTCTGGGTAATGTGGGGGGGGGGGGGGGGGTTATGTTATCTAACTATTCCTGACTCACTACACTACAAGGAATATCATTACAAAGAATATAGAAACCCATATAATCATTAACCTCTTAAGGACACAGGGTGTACGCGCGGCGGGCGGTGATCAGAACAAGGTGCCTGCTCGAATCATTGAGTAGGCACCTTGGGTCAATGTCGAGGGGGGTCCTGTGACCCCCCTGTATCAGCGATCATGGCGGATTAACCCCTTCTATGCCGCTACCGCGGCAAAGAAGGGGTTTGTATTTGAGGGAGCGCATCGAGTCCCCGCTTTGCTGTGGCAGGGACTCGATGTCTGAAAGGGCAGCCCGATGCCGTGTAGAGGCTGCCCAATGCCTTGCACGGCATCAGGACCTGCCTTCTACGGGAGCCGAGGAGATTCAGCCTCAGGCCCGTCTCCTGCCCAGCCTCAGGCCCGTCTCCTAGGTAACCTGTCCAGCCACAGGCACATCTCCTAGGTAACCTGTCCAGCCTCAGGCCCGTCTCCTGCCCAGCCTTAGGCCCGTCTCCTAGGTAACCTGTCCAGCCTCAGGCCCATCTCCTAGGCAACCTGTTTGTCTACTACTCACTGTAGTACACGATCAGGCAATGCATTACAATACAAATGTATTGTAATGCATTGCAGAAGGGATCAGACCCCCAAAAGTGAACATCAGAAATAAAGTAAAGAAAAAAAAAAGTAAAAAAAAATGTTTTTAATAAAATTAATAAAGTATTAAAATTAATAAAGTAAAAAAAGAAAAACAAAAAACGCCCCCTTCCCCTTATTTTATAATAACAAAACAGAAAAAAAAACACCTATTAGGTATTACCGCGTCTGTAATGACCAGCTCTATAAATATATCACATGATCCACCCGGTCCGATAAATACCATAAAAAAATAAAAACGGTGTAAAAAAAAAGCAATTTTTGTCAAATTACATCACAAACAGTGCATAAAGGCATATGCGCCCCCAAATAGTACCACTATAACCGTCACCTCATCCCGCAAAAAATTTGCCTCTAGCTAAGCCAATCGCCCAAAAAATAAAAAAAACTATGGCTCAGAATATGGAGACACTAAAACATGATTTTTTTTTGTTTAAAAAATGCTGGTATTGTGTAAAATTTAAGTAAATAAAAAAAGTTGACATATTAGGTATTTCCGCGTCTGTAAAAACCTGCTCTATAAAAAATTTCACATGACCCAACCCCTCAGGTGAACACCATAAAAAAAACGTTGTAAAAAAAGCCATTTTTTGTCACCTTACATCACAAAAAATTTAATAGCAAACGATCAAAAAGTTATACGCACCCCAAATTAGTGCCAATCAAACCGTCATCTCATCCCACAAAAATAATACCCTACCCAAGATAATCGCCCAAAAAACAAAAAAAAACTATGACTCTCAGACTATGGAGACACTAAAACATGATTTTTTTTTGTTTAAGAAATGAAATCATTGTGTAAAAATCATTGTGTATAAATAAAAAAAAGTTGACATATTAGGTATCTCCACGTCTGTAATAACCTGCTCTATAGAAATGTATGGGTTGGGAAGGAGGAGGGGGGGTTGGAGGGACTGTGAGACCTTATTAGCTAGACACCGATGGTTCTATGTGTATGACCGGGGCGAGGCTGCTTGCAGGCCTGTACTCTTATGGTTTAGAAATATAATTGGGTACCCTTATGTCATGGAACCATGAACCAGACGTACAACAAGAGATAGGTGGAAATAAGAAGGCTTTATTGAAAATAAAGCTGTAAGGCAAAAGTCCAAGCGGATGGCTAAACCAGAAGGGTAGTCAGGAACCAGAAGGGTAGTCAGACGAAGCCTGGATCAGGAACCAGCAGGGTAGTCAGACGAAGCCTGGATCAGGAACCAGCAGGGTAGTCAGACGAAGCCAGGATCAGGAACCAGAAGGGTAGTCAGACGAAGCCAGGATCAGGAACCAGAAGGAGCAGCAGTCTTGGAAGCATGTGAACACAGGAGGACCAAGCAGGGAACTGAAGCCACAGACCTCCTATATATATGAGCTAGGCATCCAGCTCCTCCCAGTGGGAAGGAGAAGCCGCAGGGTGGGAGGCTACAAGAAACCCAGAAACCAAGATGGCCGCCAGCACATGTCAAACGAAGGAGAACAGCAAGAAGGTAAGACCATGACAGTACCTCCCCCTCAAGGGCCCCTCCTCCGCGGAGTAAAGAACGGTTTCTGAGGGAAGCGTGCGTGGAAGGCTCGGAGCAAGGCAGGAGCATGGACATCTGCGGAGGGAACCCAGGAACGCTCCTCTGGACCATAACCACGCCAATGGACCAAAAACTGCACCCGACCGCGGACCAGGCGTGAGTCCAGGATATTGCTCACCTCATACTCCTCACGATTGCCCACTTGGACCGGACGAGGCCGAGGAACCGAGGAAGTGAAACGATTACACACCAGTGGCTTCAACAGGGAGACATGAAACACGTTGGAGATCCGCATGCCAGGAGGAAGCGCGAGGGCATAGGCTACCGGGTTTACCCTGCGAAGCACTCGGAAGGGACCAACAAAGCGAGGCGCCAGCTTGGGAGTGGGCACTCGAAGGTTGAGGTTGCGGGTGGACAACCATACGCGGTCTCCGACCTGGTAGGAAGGAGCGGGCGCTCGTCTGCGATCAGCCTGGAGTCTCTGGCGCTGCGCAGAGACCTCAAGGGACCTCTGGATCTGTACCCAAGAAGCACGTAGGACGGAAAGGTGATCCTCCACAGCCGGAATATCCTGGGGAGAGAATACCTCCGGTAACACAGCAGGTTGGAACCCATAATTGGCCATGAAGGGAGACGTCCCAGAGGAAGAGTTCACCGCCGTGTTCCTGGCAAACTCAGCCCAAGGCAGGAGGTCAACCCAATTGTCTTGGTGATCGGAGACATAGCAACGAAGGAATTGCTCCAAGGCCTGATTAGGCCGAGGAGAAAGAGAGATGAATCCCCAACTGGGAGCAAAAGGCGAACCAGAACCTGGACACAAACTGACTCCCCCGATCCGACACAATCTCCTTGGGCAAACCGTGCAACCGGAAGACCTCCCTGGCAAAAATCGAGGCCAACTCTTGTGCAGAGGGTAACTTCTTGAGAGGAACACAGTGGCACATTTTGGAAAACCGATCCACAATCATGAGAATGACCGTATGGCCTCGGGATGCAGGGAGGTCCACAATGAAATCCATCCCCAGGTGTGACCATGGACGCTCCCCGGTGGCTATGGGTTGCAAAAGGCCCAACGGAAGGTGCCGAGGGGACTTACTCTGGGCACAAACGGAGCATGCCGCTACATATGCGGCGATGTCGGAACGTAGAGAAGGCCACCAGAACAGACGTGAAACAGCCCAGGACAGCTGATTCTTTCCAGGATGCCCCGCGGCCTTGGAGTTATGGTAGGTTCGCAACAACCGAGTGCGCAACTCCTCAGGCACAAAACATCTGCCGTTGGGTCTCCCAGAGGGAGCACCAGATTGAGCCGCCAAAATCTGCTCACCCAGGGGAGAGGTCAGGCTGGTGCGAATAGCGGCCAGGATCTGATTCGGAGGTATGACCGAAGTCGGAATCGACTCCTCCCCGGACAGCTCGGAGTACTGCCGTGATAAGGCATCCGCTCTGATGTTCTTGGAACCGGGTAGGTAGGAGACCACGTAATTAAAACGTGACAAGAACAGAGCCCATCTGGCCTGACGTGGTGTCAATCTCTTGGCCTCAGAGAGGTAGGTCAGATTCTTGTGGTCCGTCAGGATGAGAACCGGAACCACCGAGCCCTCGAGCAAGTGCCTCCATTCTTTAAGGGCCTGCACGATGGCCAATAACTCCCTGTCACCAATCTGATAGTTGCACTCCGCGGAAGACAGTTTCCGGGAGTAAAACCCACAAGGAAGCAGAGGACCCTCTGGTGTTCTACGCTGAGACAGGAGGGCGCCTACTCCCGTCTCAGACGCGTCCACCTCGAGGACAAAAGGCAACCCAGGGTTGGGATGCGACAGAATCGGAGCC
This sequence comes from Bufo gargarizans, assembly GCF_014858855.1. NCBI lineage: Eukaryota > Metazoa > Chordata > Amphibia > Anura > Bufonidae > Bufo > Bufo gargarizans. Next base: position 65,978,206 of record NC_058083.1, on the reverse strand, counting down.
GACACAAAGGCGGACTTTAGAGCTTCAAAAGCTCGGATGGCCTCGAGCGGCCAGACCTGGGGATTACTGCCCTTCCTGGTCAGATCCGTGAGAGGCTTGGCTAGCATAGAAAAGTCCCTGATGAACTTCCGATAATAATTGGCGAAGCCCAAAAAGCGCTGCAGGGCACGAAGCCCACTGGGCTGGGGCCACTGTAAGACAGCCGAAACCTTCTCAGGATCCATGGAGAACCCCTCAGCGGAAATGATGTAACCTAAGAAGGTTACCTGGGATCGGTGAAATTCGCATTTCTCAAGCTTACCGAACAGCTTGTTCTCTCGTAAGCGTTGCAACACTCGTCTGACATCCAGAATGTGGGCCTCCATGGATTCAGAATATACCAAGATGTCATCCAAATAGACCACCACACACTGCTGCAACAGGTCACGGAAAACATCGTTGATGAATTCCTGGAAGACTGCGGGCGCATTGCACAACCCAAAGGGCATAACCAAGGATTCATAATGACCGGTCCTGGTGTTAAACGCGGTCTTCTACTCATCGCCCGCCTTGATCCTTACCAGGTTATATGCCGCCCTCAGGTCGAGTTTGGTAAAGACCGTGGCCCCTTTGAGGCGATCGAACAGCTCGGAAATCAAGGGTATCGGGTAAGCGTTCTTGATCGTGATGCGATTGAGACCCCTGTAGTCGATGCAAGGCCTCAACTCACCGCCCTTCTTTTTCACAAAGAAAAATCCAGCCCCTGCCGGGGACGAGGATTTGCGAATGTGTCCGCGTGAAAGCGCCTCCCTCACGTACTCCTCCATGGCCTCATTCTCCGCTACCGACAGTGGATAGACTTTGCCACGAGGAGGAACGGCACCAGATTGTAACTCTATGGCACAATCGTATGGGCGGTGCGGAGGTAGGGCAACCGCACGCACCTTATCGAATACATCCCGGTACTCCTCGTATTCAGGAGGCAACAGAGAGTCCGAGGAAGTACACAGCAACTTGACAGGCCCATGGATGCAACTAGCCCCACACTGCGGTGACCACGAGAGGATCTCGGCCGATCTCCAATCGAAAGTCGGATTATGCTTCTGGAGCCAGGGGTACCCCAAGACCACCGAGTAGTGTGGAGACGAAATAACCTGGAGACAGACCGACTCTCTGTGAACGGCACCAATGGCCATCCCCACTGGAAGGGTCTCCTGAGTCACGTGTGGCGGCAGAAGGGGTCTGCCGTCTATCGCCTCAAGAGCCAGTGGGGAACCTCGAGGCTGCAGAGGAATGGAATTGGCGGCAGCGAACACACTATTAATGAACAAACCACCAGCACCAGAGTCCACCAACGCCTGGGTCGTCACCGAGCCCCCGACCCAGGAGAGGACAACAGTAATCAGTGGTTTGTCAACACGGGAAACCGGGGACGAGGAGACTCCACCCAAGATCTGCCCCCGACAGGATCTCAGGTGCGAGCGTTTCCCGGACGGTTCGGGCATGCCAACCGAAAATGCCCACCGAGACCACAGTACATGCATCGGCCCTCGCGTCTCCAGAGTACCCTCTCCCCCTCGGACAGGCGAGCAAACCCCAGCTGCATGGGTTCACCCCCAGACAAGTCATCCCCAGGAGGCGTGGGAGGAGAGGGAGGCACGGGTGGGACAGCAAACGTAGGCGCCAATCTGTTAGAAGACCTCCGCAGGCTCTCCTTAAAGGAAGGTCTCTCCCTGAGTCTGGTGTCAATCAAAATCAGGAAAGAAATAAGGGACTCGAGCTCCACTGGTAGGTCCTTAGCTGCAACCTCATCCTTCAAGGCATCCGAGAGACCATGAGAGAAAGCAGCGACCAGGGCCTCATTATTCCAGCCCACCTCTGCTGCCAGGGTACGAAACTCAATGGCGTATTCAGCTACGGATCGTGAACCCTGTCTGATGGACATAAGGAGCTTCGCAGCAGAGGCAGCACGAGCCGGCACATCGAATACCTTCCGAAGAGAAGCAACAAAACCGGAAAACTCGGCAACCACCGGATTGTTGTTCTCCCATAAAGGGCTGGCCCAGGCCAAGGCCTTGTCCGAGAGCAGCGAGATCAAGAAGCCCACCTTTGATCTCTCAGTAGGAAAGGCATGTGGCAGCAACTCGAAATAAATGCCCACCTGGTTAAGGAAACCTCGGCACTGAGTTGGCTCTCCCCCAAAGCGCTGTGGAAGGGGGGCAGAACCGGTCATACCCCGAAACACCGCAGGCGCAGCAACAGGTGTCGGGGTAGACTCTGGCGCAACAACCGGAGCGGCAGTAGGAGCGGGCCCAGGAGCGACAACCGACCCATAGGCAACGGAAGCTAAATGAGCCGTGCGTTCAAGCAGGGTTTGCAACGCCACAGCGAACCGACCCAACAGGTGATCCTGCTGATCAAGTCTGGCAACCAGCGTAGGTAGCGAGGATGGCCCTGTACCGTCAGAATTCATGGCTTGGTCCTAATGTCATGGAACCATGAACCAGACGTACAACAAGAGATAGGTGGAAATAAGAAGGCTTTATTGAAAATAAAGCTGTAAGGCAAAAGTCCAAGCGGATGGCTAAACCGAAGCAGGGTCTTGCGAAGCCAGAAGTCAGGAACCAGAAGGGTAGTCAGACGAAGCCTGGATCAGGAACCAGCAGGGTAGTCAGACGAAGCCTGGATCAGGAACCAGCAGGGTAGTCAGACGAAGCCAGGATCAGGAACCAGAAGGGTAGTCAGACGAAGCCAGGATCAGGAACCAGAAGGAGCAGCAGTCTTGGAAGCATGTGAACACAGGAGGACCAAGCAGGGAACTGAAGCCACAGACCTCCTATATATATGAGCTAGGCATCCAGCTCCTCCCAGTGGGAAGGAGAAGCCGCAGGGTGGGAGGCTACAAGAAACCCAGAAACCAAGATGGCCGCCAGCACATGTCAAACGAAGGAGAACAGCAAGAAGGTAAGACCATGACACCTTAAAATAATTGCCTGGAACCAACCTGCTAAACGCAATGTCGTTTTTTCTGCTCTACAAACGTATCAACCGGCAATTCTGTGCCTCTCAGAAACTCATCTCACTTCTGGGATGTTCACAAGGCTTGGGTGGCACAGAAGCTTCATTCCTCCTACTCCACACAGTCAAGAGGGGTGAGCGTGTTGCTACATAGAACTCTCCCCTTCATCTCAAGGGAGGTACATGTGGATGAGGAGGGTCGTTTTGTATGTATTAACTGCTCTGTGTTCCATTACCAAATGATACTAGTGGCCGTTTATATACCTCCCCCATATTCCTGTGAAGTCCTCAAAAAAGTATTATCCTTCACTTCCAAATTTCCAGATCTACCAGTTTTAATAGTTGGCGACTTTAACATGTTCTTGGACAGATCCCTAGATAAGTTCCAATCTGCTAGTGAGGCTTCTGGTCCTTTTCTATCCTCACTGGCCAGGACGCTCGTTGAAGTAGACTTGTATGATCTGTGGAGGTCCAGAAATCCCGGTGTGAAGCAATACTCCTGCTACTCGTCATTGCATGGCTCTCTCTCTAGAATTGATCTGGCTGTAGGATCTATGGGAGTGTTAGATAAAGGTCCAGGATATTAGATATTTACCCCGCAGTATTTCTGACCACTCCCCGATATTGGTAGTAATGGATTTAGGAAAAGGGCTACTGGGTCCAAGACAGCCGTGGCGACTAAACCCTTTTTGGATCCAGTTAGTTGATACTGGTACTGTGATATCTGCTGCTCTGACAGAATTTTTCGCCAATAATGATGGTTCAGCTAGTCACTCTGTTGTTTGGGATACAATGAAAGCTTATATTAGAGGGATCAATATCAAACGGATTAGTTCCCATAAAACTAAAAGCAGGGCCCTCACAGCAGAACTGCTGGATAGCGTCTAGACTACAGAAGCTAAATACGTCTCTAACCCTTCTTTAGAAAATACTTCGCATTATACGGAAGCGCAGGATCTACTGAAGGAACATTTGATTAGTAGAGCTGGGGACAATTTTTTTTATTTTAAACCCAACATTATTTTATGGAAGGGGAATGTACGGGTCACCTACTAGCTACTATTATTAAGACCCAATTGGGCCCCTCTTGTGTATTGGGAATCACTAATACGCTGGGTGTTCAGGTATCGTGAGATGATAACATAATGAACATATTCCATGAGCACTATGCAGAAGTCTATAAGTCCAGACTATGGATTGACTGTAGGGACAGAGAGCAATACCTGCACAATATCCAGATGCCCGGCCTGTCTGATGATCAGAGGTTATTACTAGATGGGGACATTCAGATGGAAGAGATGGTATTGGAGCTGCAGTCGCTTCCTAATGGGAAAGCACCTGGGGGAGATGGTCTGCCTGGGGAATTCTTAACAGTAGATATAAAAGTGTTGGCCAAGGTACTTGCTAATAGGCTCCTGAATGTTATCTCCCGCAGGGGCGTAGCTATAGGGGGTGCAGAGGTAGCAGTCGCTACCGGGCCCAGGAGCCTGAGGGGGCCCAAAAACCCTTGTGCCACATAAGACACTGGCATTATAGAAAGTGTGGGTTGGTCTATTTACACCTCTGGCTAGAGGGAAGGGGTTAGGTCAAGAATTTGGCATTAGGGGGTGCCCTTTCAATGTCTGCCTCAGGCAGCAGGAAGGTTATGTGCTCCCCC